>NC_133818.1:15942994-16260911 GCF_043250625.1 Sebastes fasciatus | reverse complement strand
CGCTGAAGATTGCAGGTGCAAACTGTAAAACATGAATGTAGCGTGAGATGTTGCAGTTAAAGTTAAAAATCTGTGTCAGTAACGGGTGAAAGCAGTTGAAGTGTAAGCAAGGAAAGCAGTCCGAATTTCACCTTTGAAAAGCACGCAGGCAGCTGAAATGTTGACATGTAGGCACTGAAAGTTGTGACTCTGGGCTCTTGAAGGAAAATTGGTCAGTTTGTGGTCTGCCATGGTTTTCTATTAAGAGCTGTCCAAACTGGTTGATGGGGACAGCTGAAGGAGGAAACATACCACCTGTGATGGGTTATAGGCCAAAAAAAAAAGAAGCTTTCAGGCCTTTGGTTACCTGAAAAATCGTCCATGTTTCCAACAGGCTTGTGTTTGTCACTGTTTTACACCAGATAATAAGCAGGCAGTGCTCCGGGTTACATTATATATGTGGTTCCCAACCTATTTTCCTTGAAGCCCCCCTACTTGTATTTAAGAAAAGGTGAGACCACAGTGAAAATGTTGTTTTTGAAAGGCTAAACGCCAACAAATATGGATTGAAGCAGAATATTTGGTTAGATGAAAACATCTGTTTTTTTTAATAAAGGTTGACTTTTGGACTTTACAACACTCCGGTTGGTCAACATGTTGGCAACCACTGCATTAGATGACACTTTATGATCCGTACGAAGAATTCAGGAGCTCTAACGGAAGTTTTGATCAACGGAAAATCTCATCATGCTGCTGGAAGCTTTTTGAGGGATATTTTGTGGCCAAATACGGCCTGCTGGCATTACTCTGGTGTCTCTCAGTGCGATCCAGGTGCTACATATTTTGTCTGCTCTTGTGATGTCCATTAATGGTGTGAGAGCACTTTTTGGTTAATATTGGCATGAATGTGTGTGAACCTGTGTGCATCAGTATGTCCATTTGTCCATTTAAGAGTGTGTGTGTGTGCGTAGCCCCGTCTGCATCACTCAGTACCATTCACATTGCTTTTCCTATCAAAGATGACGCTTTTAGCCCCCCTGGCCAGCACTCGAAATGCTCCTTTGTGTCTGTAAGTGGCGGACCGTGGACAGAATATTTAAGCGGCCGAGCGTGTATGGCGGAGTGAGTGATAGAGAAGGACCCTTAGAGGGACAGACAAAGATAGAAACAGAGGAGAGATGGACGAAGAGAGGAAGTGTCAGGGTGAATGGGGGGGGAGGAAGAGGAGAAAGTCTGTGTCGTGAACTCTGTGTTCAACAAAGTGCTTTAAAAGCAAAGTTTATCAAAGCGTATCCAGATACACGGAGGAAGAGGAGAAGAGATAGAAGAAATGTAAAGAGAAGAGCACAAAGAGAGGGATGTGGGAGGGATGGATATAAAACTTAAAATCTGTGCTGTCACAGGCTGCCCAAATTGCCTTGCATCCCCTGGAGACCACGGAAAGGATGACTTACTTCCTCTCTCTCTCTGACGCACACCCGAAGAGTCTAGCCTCAGAGCTGACAGGCATCTTCCCTCGCCACTTCAAATCTGAATCTTTCAAGTTGAAAAGATTGGTGAACACTCTCCTGTGACAAGATTGGCCTTTATCGTCCGGACATTTAATGAGGAGGTCTCATTATCACCATAATAGGTGTGGTTAGCATGAGGACATGACTACAAAGGGAAATATGTTACACGAGGAGCCCCTTTGAAGCGCCCTATCTGTATTTGATTTAGGGGGCAGCGCTTATTTAATCGGAAAATTCACCTTCTAAAGACAGACGTCGGTTCTGCTACTCCTGCAAGCTTATTGCCTGATTAATAGCCTAACTGTGCTCAGTGTGAACCTCCCTCCCAACCGGCAAGTTCAATTTATTTTCAATTCAGTGTCTTACACAGGCATGAAGCAGAAGCGCAATATTGCAAACGCTCCGTTTTAGCGCCCGTCTCTTTAAGACCACCAACCGAAAAAGCTGCTGATTGGCTGGAGAGAAAAAGTTCTTGGCTGCTGCGGCGGATCTATAGCATCTTCCCAAGGGCAGTTTCATAAAATTCTTTAAAAAGAGGATCAACAGGGTCAGACACAATTTGTTGGGCTTTTTGTTTCGCCTGTGTTTTATATATACTGTACATCCCAGTTGTTTTTACTCTTTCCCAATAATGTTTTTGTTTTTGTCTCTGTTCTCGTGTGTTCATCGCTTTCCCGCAAATGGTCTTTTTGGTATATTGACCTCCTGCTTCGCCTCCTGGTTTGACATATTTATTAGATTTTATTAGATGATTATTACATTTTTATTTAGCATTTTTTTATTTATTTCAAGACAAACGGGGCAAAGCTGTGATTGGCTGTTGCTTCGAGCTAAATGAGCAATCATCCACTGACATAACTGGCTCAATCCCATTTGTCTTGATTGACTGATAAAGGCCCCGTTGTGATCAGATGATCTGAGATCTGATGTATTGTATTGTACTGTATTGTATTATTTCACAATTTCATGGTTATATCATACATTCTGTGTATTTATTTATACGATTATTTATTTCACAATGTCTTGTTTGTTTATTTAATATTGGACTCTTTGGGCCTCCGTACATTTGCTTTGACTCATTTAGAATTGACAGTCTGATGTGTAAAACATCTTAAGAACAGTAGAGACCTCTGGTTTCTCACTGAGGTGAGTATTTTATTACTACTATCCCATTTTGGAACAGGTTTTTGAGTATCCTAAAACAAACTCTGTTGATGACATGAACTTAGACATGTATGCAGGGAATTTCCTCTTTTCTTGTTACATTAAGTTTTCAAATGTGAAACAAATACAGGCATTGAACTTGCATGTCTTTGCAGGTGACTTTTCTGTGCTTTATCTCTAACACGGTGTGGATGACAACAACGATTCTATAGTAAATATAGCGTAAATATGATGCCCTTCGCCCAGTGCTCAACAGAAACAGATGCAATCTAGAGATTACACCCACCCACGGTTGCTCCTTCCTTATTTCATTCCGGCGCTGTAGATTGAGCCGGGCCGCGGCTTGTCGAGATTCAGCGGCTCGGAACGAAAACCTCATTGCAAACAGATGCCATCCAGAGATTAGCCTGGGTCGCCTCACGTATCGTAGGGGAATTTTCTAGACCTGCTTTCCTTCAGTTTGCGGTGATTAAAAGAAAAAGAAAAAAGAAGAGCATCGTGAACGGATGATTTCTGAAGATTATTCTGGAGTGATTGTCACTCAGTCTGATTGGGGTCCGGATACTACACCGAGCCCTCCTAATTCAATCTGATTGCGTATTGATTTCGTGTCGTCTGGTCGATTGACAAGGGCGAAAGAGGTTCATTGTCATTTCAGTCAGTTTGCACTTGTTGTGGCGGGGGTGTGTGTGTCGTGAGCATGTGTGCGTGCAGACCTTCTAGAGAGGAAGGAAGGGAGCCTGGAGGAGGGAAAAGAGAGTGTGAGAGGAGTGGACCGATCGTATTGACGGGAGGACTGCTTTGCGTGTGCGGGGGGCATGTGTGTAATCATGTTTTTGGCAGTGTGTTGGAGGCCAGTTTATTGGCTAATAGATGGGCCTTATCATGCTGTGTCCTACTGGTCTTAACTCAACGCTGTCTGAGGAAATCAATGTTTCTTGTTTATGTCTGTAGCACATTTTTTTTTTGCATTTTTACCCCGACTACATCTTCATCTCCTCCTGCACGTTCCTCTATTCCGCCCATCCTCGCACTTATACTCCCACTTGACGTTTATATCCCCCCTGCTACTCCCTCTTCTGTTATTCCAGCGTAGTTGGGCGACAGGCAGCTGCACCCTGAGCACGTCCTCTTCTTTTGGATACAAAGTGGAGGGTCAGTGTCCTCGCGCGCCTCAGATAATATCGCCAGGAATTCAGGTTGATTTACATTTATATGCAGAAAAGGCCAATAATATGCAGGTCCAAGAGCACACGCCGCTTCCGCATATTTTTTTTCCTCCAGTTATTGATTCAGTCTGACCGCTGCCTATTTGAGGCAATTTAGGCGGGTTATATTGCTGTCAGCGGTGACAGAAAGTCATCGTTGTTATAAATTTAATAGAACGGCACAGTGGCCCTTGACAAATTAATTAATCATCAAAAAAAGACAATTGGTTACAGCTGCTGGCAGATTTTCCTGGATGGGTATTGCAAGACATTGCCTCTAGACAGTTTCCGGGGTTCAATTGTCTGTGTACTTGCAGGTAAAACAAGCTTTTATATGGCCTTCAGGTGTAAAGCATCTGTCAAATGGAATATACAAATTGTCCATCTGTGTTTCTGCAGAAGGATTATTTATATCTTAGCATTAAATGCATCTCTTAGCTTTGAAAGAAGACTATTTGATTTATTATCTCTGTCAGGCCTGTGGGGAGATCATGTGTTTGTCTGTCTGTCCACGTCTAATCTCACATACTACTGGACCCATCAGCCTGATATTTTGCTGGCTGTTTTATACGGTCAGTGAGTGCTGACTCCTAACTCCTCTTAACTGGCCGGTAGGAGTCGCAAAGGATCAACAACTGCTTCAGTAGTAAATGCTTTCCTGCAATCGGCGAGGTTAAAACAAGCCTTACCTAGTCTGTTGCAGGCCACTTTTAGGCCTTTGTCGTGACTGACATCCATAGAAACGTTTGGTCTCATTTTGAACCGGAGCATCTGCAGATTAATTCAATACCCAATATGTTGTGATCCATTAAAGTTGGGCACGCCTACATGATGAATAAATCCCTGTTTTTGTTATATTTGCTGCCATATTGACTGTAAGGGAGCCGGGAGGGATAATTGAATATGAACTTTTTTAAGGAATACATTGGTACCATGTAGTGAAGGAGGCTAAATAGCGCTCCACACTTGCGCTAAATTGTAGCGACGACAAAATGGCAAGGCCATTTTATAAGGGGTCCCTTGACCTCTGACCTCCAGATATGTGAATGAAAATGGGTTCTCTGGGTACCCACGAGTCTCCCCTTTACAGACATGCCCACTTTATGATGATCACATGCAGTTTGGGGCAAGTCATAGTCAAGTCAGCACACTGACACACTGACAGCTGTTGAGTTTGCCATGTTATGATTTCAGCATATTTTGTATGCTAAATGCAGTACCTGAGTGAGTTTCTGGACAATATCTGTCATTGTTTTGTGTTGTTAATTGATTTCAAATAATAAATATATACATACATTTGCATAAAGCAGCATATTTACCATCTCCCATGTTGATAAGAGTATAAAATACTTGACAAATCTCCCTTTAAGGTACATTTTGAACAGATAAAAAAATGTGTAAAGAGAGCCAGACGTAAGAAAGGAATCTAATATGCTGCATTATTTATAGGTTAAACTATCCAGCTTTATATAAAGTATTTCAAATGGTAGTGGTAGATAGCAAGGAAGTTAAAGGTCAGCGCAGACTTAGGGAAAGAAGCGGTTTGTAATCTGCCAGGCTGGGCGTAACTTTATTAAAAACCCACTTCCTGCCTCTCCGGTCACACGGCTTCCCCCAGAGACACTGATAGGGCAACACACACCCCCCTCTTATCCTGTCGTCTCCCGAGGAGCTCGATAGGCTGAACCACGTCTTCATTTCCTGTCCTTTGAGCGTCGAGTCCCTTCCTGTAACAGAGCGATCTCCTGCCAGATAGTGATCTGTGTGAGAGAGAGGGAGATGACATGAGGATAGCGGTGTTCTGTGTGCATCTCTCTTCTTCTTATTGCCGTGTGTGGCTGATTTTAGACATGAAAGTGGCCATCAATCAGCCAGTCAATATCTCTGATTACAAACATTTGCGCAGAGGAAGGGATGGAGAGTAAAAATAGACAGAGACGAAGAAAAATGAGATGAAGAAGAGATTATGAAATCATATTGACAGATTGTGAGCTCTGTTTCTTCTCTTACCATACTTCTTCAGAGATTCACTCACCCGTGTCTGTACTGCCAGCAGGGCTGTGTGTTGGCAAGTATCTGGCGATACGATACGTATCATGATACAGGGGTTACGATTCGATATATATCGCGATACTGTAAGTAAGGCGATATATTGCGATTTTTAAATTTAATTTTAGGAAAACATCATTGCACATACACATCTCTTGTGAAAGTGAAATAAAATATTGACTGAGTTAATCTTTGCTTGACCTCTCTTACCCGGGTTCGGCTGAGCTGTGTGTTAAAACACGGCCGTTAAAACTTCATAAAATGCCATGGTGGTCTTTTTTCCGAATTGTTTCTAAAACGATATTTTCTTTTACGATTTCAATATTTTAGTTACAAAATCAATACCTGAGAAATTGTATTTTTTATTTTATATTGAATGTACATACTTGACTTTGGATTATTTTTGTCATCTTATCTACATTGTTATTGATCTTATTTGTTATTATCTACTTGATCATATTTCATTATTATAATAAAACTACTCCATTTGGAGTCAAAATTATACAATTTGTATTGATTTTCTACTGCGCACAATGGTAGAATGTGATGATGCACAGGGTAAATGTCATGGCCAAAGGCTCCATTGTGTGCACAGAGCCTCCTGTAGTGGATATCAGTAGTATTTTAGAGCCAGATTCCCTTTCAAGAGGTAGAAAACCCATTTGGCACACTCTGGGTGGCCAAATGGAGAGTCCACCTGGTCCTATCTTTACTAAAACCTTTGTAGAATCTATGTGCTTTGTGTTGTTTATATCTGCTTTGGCACAGTTGTAATCAAGGAGTTGCTGAATGGATTCAGTGGCATCTCTGTTGTGGCATCACTGCTATAATGGTGTTATCCACTGTCTGATCTAGAAAACATTTTAGGCAAGGATAAAAATGTTTTTCCTTTGGTTCATCACAGTTTACTCAGGCATAGTAACAGTCACAATGTTACTGACACTGGGGATGAATTCTCTGAGGTCTTACCTATCCATAGAGACCAAGATCATGCATATAGACCTGGTAGTTGTGGAGCTATTCTTGATTTATTTTGGGTATGTCTGTCTAGGTGAAGCAGACCTTCCAGCACCCTATGGGGCTTAAGAGGTTTGATACAGTATCACAAAACATAATATCACAATATATTTTTTTTTTTTCTCGATATTTTCTTACCCCCCTGCTGCCAGTACATACATGAGTGTACTATATGTTCATCTTTATCCAGTGTTGTTAACTTGACCACAGCAACGGATGTTTTCCTTGTGTACAGATTGCTTGTTATGTGCTGCTGATAGTAGAGATACACTCCCTTTGTGTGTGTGTGTGTGTGTGTGTGTGTGTGTGTGCATCTCTGCCTTATTACAGTGTGTCTATATCAGTAATAGGGGTCTTGCTGCCAGGCTGTGGCTCTCAAAGAAAACCACTTAGAGATGTCCAGGGAATGCCTGGGACTTAGTGGGGCTGCCTCTGCACGGCTCTAATGCATCTCAGCGCACACACCGGACATGAGCGCCACACACCGACGCCACTGCAGCAGGAAACACTCGCATGGACATCGACATTCTCAAAGCTCACTTAGTATAATTTTCAGAAGCACTTAAAGTTTCACCTTTGTGTCTCCTGTATTAAAGGGCCAGTGTGTAGCATTTCAGGGGATCTATTAGCAGAATGGAAGATAATATTCATAACTATGTTTTCATTATGTATGTATGTATGTGTATAATCACCTGAAAATACACAGAGTACTTGACCTTAATGTATAAAATGACCTGTGGTGACCTCTAGGATAATCACAGCCTCATGAAACTTTACAGCCACAAACTAGAGACCTAGAGCATTCAGAGGATGGATGGATCAAACTAGAGACCTAGAGCATTCAGAGGATGGATGGATCAAACTAGAGACCTAGAGCATTCAGAGGATGGATGGATCAGACTAGAGACCTAGAGCATTCAGAGGATGGATGGATCAGACTAGAGACCTAGAGCATTCAGAGGATGGATGGATCAAACTAGAGACCTAGAGCATTCAGAGGATGGATGGATCAGACTAGAGACCTAGAGCATTCAGAGGATGGATGGCTTTCCTAGCTAGATTGACAATAAGGGGATTTCTGAGCAGTTTACAAAACAGAAGTGCTCGCCATCCCATCGCCGAAAATTGCAATTCTTGCAGAAATCTCCAAAGGTCAAAAGTTCCATCTATCCATCTATCTATCTTACTTTAAGGATACAACTGCATAAAAGTCACTACAAGCATCCCAAAACACACACAAACACACACACAAACATGTGGAGCACTCCACTGAGACTTAGTAGAGGAGTGGACTGTTATAAGATTCAGAGCATGGAGTGTCTGGCAGATCATTACAGAACCAGTGTGGGAATTTAGAGAGACACTGTGTGTGTCTGTGTCCCTCTGTGTGTGTGTGTGTGTGTGCTGCGCATGTGTTTGCGTGGTGCAGTGTAGGAAGATCATTATAAGGTCACGGCAGGGGTGTGAGAGAGAGGGAGAGAGGACTGGAGGAGAGTTCAATCATAGGTTACCCAATGGAGATCGCCCCTGCAAAGTGTGTTGGGGAGTTCTGTATTTATTTATGTGTGTGTGTGTGTGTGTGTGTGTGTGTGTGTGTTAGAGGGACGAGATAGAAAAAGCGAGCGTTCAATACTCGGTTTCCCGTCGGGATACACCCCTGCAGTGTGTGTTTGTCTTTGTTTGTAAGACAGATCGAGTGGGAGAGAAAGTGGAAGAGAGTGACAGGGACACTGTGAGTCTACACTTCATCAACACCTTCATATAGAAAGTCTCTCAGTATTCCACTCATGAAAGCTTTGATTTTCAGGTCATCTTCTCGCTTTATTCCTGGAGCGAACCTCCCAATTCCAGCTATTCCTGAAAGTCTAAACACTTACAGTTTGTTCTCCTACAATCATATAACAAAACTGTTGAAATCCTCCCTGGCTGCTTCTAGGGTTGTAACACACTAACACAAGAAATTGTAATTGCATCCGAGGGATTTTTTTTTCCTTCAGTACGAGCTCGGGGTTATTCTGTGCATGCGCTGCTTTTTCATGGGTAAATGCACTAATTAGTACACCAGAATGCGATCCTGTTGTAAACTGCTACCGTGAAATCTACGGCCTCTTGTGAATTTGCGCTGCAGAAGTTCAATATTGTGATTACCGGCTTGTTTCATTCGGGTGAATTGAGTAGCCTCGAAATGCAGAGGCCCCCAGCAAGGGGGCAAAGGCCAGAGCAGCAGTGCAAGGGGGCGGTCTCTCCTGTGTCTTGGAGGCGAGTGGAATATGAGAGCTGACCTTGACCAGCAGTTAAAGTTCCCGCATGAAATAACACTAACATCCCTTCGGCCAGATATTGTGCTCTGGTCCACCCCTACAAGGACGGTTATAATGGCGGAGCTGACTGTCCCATGGGAAGAGGGGATAGAGGCTGCTTTCGAGAGAAAGAAGGAAAAGCACTCGGAGCTGGCAGCTGAGTGCACTCAAGCAGGATGGAGGGCGGTCACCCGTCCAGTAGAAGTCGGTTGCAGAGGCTATGCTGGAACATCCACCCAGGGGCTCCTGAGGTCCCTGGGGATCACAGGCTCCAAGCTTAGAAAGGCGCTCAAAGAACTTGCGGAGGAGGCTGAGCAAGGGAGCTTCTGGCTCTGGCTTCGTAGAAAGGACAAGGCGTGGGGAAAAGGAGGGTCCTAAGGCTGGCTGCAGGGGGCGGCAGGGAGACGTCCCTGTCGCTGCTCCACCACCTTGAGATGTTCCGGGAATAATGGAGCGAAACATCAGTGAAGGGTGGCTCCCGGCTGACGACCCTGCAGCCGGCCCAATGGCACCGTCGGAGGTGTGACAGGCAGAAATGCCCAGCAGGTATAACCACCTGTGCTTCAATTTAGCTGATCACTTTTTGGCACGACTACAGGTGTTGTGCCAAAAAGTGATTGTTAAAAATCTCCAGCCTGCAGTCAATCCTGTGATACCAGGTAAAGGGAGCAGACTCACCTGAATCACCAGGGGAGGAGTCTAGAGAAGGGGAGGCTACATAAAGGCTGGGTGTGTTCTGTTCAGATCCCATTTTGACTGAGACCATGCTGCCACACCAGCAAATTGTTTGCACAATTCCATTTGTTTGAGACCATGCTGTATCCCTCAGTAAGTTGTTCACAATGATTTTGGTAATTTGTTTTAGACAATTTATGGTTTATATTTTGAGTTACTTCAACATATTCTCTATAATTTAATGTGTATTCTTGATAGATCCTGGTACTGTCTTGGAGCGGTGTAATATAGGCCACTTACCTGTGAGCTAAAGTCAGATTGAGTAAGTAAGGCAATCTGTTAATTTTGAGAAGGAAGCGTTTGTATATTTTGTTAAATTGAATTAACTTATATTTGTTATAATTAGGTCTTTGTTAAGCCTTTCACCTTTAAGAAGCCGATGCATTAATAACATAAGATGACTACGTACCTCTTATTTTGTATTACTAATTGTGGTAAACATGGTAATATGTTGATTTCATTTGTTTATTGTGCAGAAAGATCATCAACATCCATATCTTCATCCCTTATCCATCCTTCAACCTCCATCCATTATCCTCTCTGAATAAATGGTTAACTGGCTCTTGGATCCTGGTGTTTAATGTGCATCCTAGCTAGAAGTTCAATGGTCCAGCATTAATACTCTCACACAAGGCAACAATGATCTAACTTAGCCCTAGATCATTAAGTCTTTTTTTCAGTGATCATCCACCAAAAATTGATTTCCACTCATGGGAGCGTGTGCAGCTTCTTAAAGCTGTATCTGTATGAGTTTATAGTCTACAGCTACTATTATCTGGATCAGACCGTCATTATGTGCAAATACACATAACTGTATGTCCATGGTAATAGCAAAGGTAAAAAGTACTGGGCTGGTTTATAATCTAGGCCACAGAGCAGGTAAAATAATGCATAGGTTATCATTTCATAAATCATTTTAATTACAGTTTAATTCCAAATATAAACAAGGATGTTAGACATTCAAAACACATTATCGGAAACAATAGTAGCCTATTATTGCTATTATTTTTTATTTCTTAACGTTACTCCAGGGATATATTTGATATTGTGATATTGCATTTTGGACGTTCATGTGTTTCATTGCTAGACATCTGCGGCTATAGCTTGTTGTATACTATCCTCCTGTATGAGAAGCTCATTCTAAACCCTCTGTTATATATCTTTTTCCTATTTATTCATTATTTCTTTCAGCAATTTATACTGTCAGTCATAATCAGCTGTGGTGTAATTGCTATATTATTCTTATTATACTTGGGCAATGCATCTTCTATAGAAGGCCTATAATACTAGGTTAAGGTTGTGTGTTTGTATTAATACTTAAAGTGCTTTCCTGTGGTACTTGTAGCATCACTCTATAATATATTATAGGATGTCTATAGCTCGCCAGCAGCACCCAGACAGGCAGGTATGCATGCAGAGCTGAGGTGTGTGAGCAGTCAGGATGCTCCTACAGATAATGCAGCAGGATAAAGAGATCTGAATTTCAACAGTGAATGAAAGATACTAGGAGATATTGGGGCTCCTCCTCCTCCAAGAAAATTTAAAGGTTTTTGACTTTGCAATTTTACATCCTTTTGGACCATTATTATTACTAGTTAAATCATCATTTTTACGAGGCTATTTATCACAGCCTTCGTCTGAACATTTAATTCCTCTGGAAATGTCTGCCCTGTAAAATCATATTCTATAAATCAAAAGAGCAGATGTCAGAAATCTTTTAAATAACGTTTCATGAATTAAACCTATATTTGTTCACAAATAACAAAAAAGTTAAGTTGACTAATTATTTTCCAAAAAGGACGTTAACATTGTGCTGACAATTACAATTCTCCTCCGGGGATCAATAAAGTATTTCTGATAAATTACATCCATAAGTTAGTAAGAGAGAGACATGCAACAGAATGGAGCCGTAGATGTTACACAGTACGCATCTAAACCAATAGACCACCAGTGTGCCCCAGGGAATTTCTTTCCAGCCAGTAGCCATTGTGTATGATGAAATGCTGCATTTACTGTATTGAATAAGCTGCCTTGAAGCGTTTCCACATTTGTATCCATATGCTATTATGTGCTTTTGTGAGGACTAAACGGATCCCTGGGGACCAATTTCTCTCAAAGTTTTCCCTCCATGTTTCCCATAAATATATAGTAAACAATACACAGTGCACTCTTAAACATCAATACTTTTCAATACAATCATCATAGAGCTGAAATGACCTTGTGCTGCCTTATCCACTTTGTCTTGTTTTCTCCAGTGCAGCACACCCTGTGGCTGCATTGCATTCTCTCCTCTTGAGGCCAGTGTCAGTGGAGACACTAGTCTCTCTGCCTCTTAAAAGATAGATTTTCTCCCTGTATGTCTGTGGAATATCAGTTCAGAATGATTAATCTAGAAAGGAGCCCTCGCTCTTTGATTCTGAGATGCTGACAGCAAAACCTGACGTTTACTATTGATGTTTTAGATTGCTGAGAAATTGCTAAAAGTGCTATCAAACTCCATCGCTGTTTTGCTGTGAATATCTTGATGGGATGCGACGTTGTCTAACGTTTGGCAAAATAGGCAATGAAATGGGGCTCTGGAAACTCAGGATGCATCATCATGAGTTTCTCTGTGTTTCCAACAGTACAGCAGCGATGCAGCAAGTGCACAATAAACAACTTTGGATAGTTCATCAAAGACGTATCGATGTCGAACAGGATTCATTAGTGGGAAATTGACTTGACAGGCGTGACCAGGACTAGCAGGCTATTGATCAGCTGCTGTCATCAGTATAGGTGATTTGTGCTGGCAGTGACAACAATGAGAGGGAAGAATGGGGAGAGGCAAAGCAGCAGGAGGTGGAGAAAACTGTACAAACAACTCAGAACAGCCTAGTAATGGAACAGACTGAGCTTTACAGGGATTCACAGAGTTCCTCAAGAGGAGGTCGAGAGGTCGCAATGAATAATAGTTGAATTTTGATGTCATTGTATTCACTAGAAATGATCCAAATTAGTAACACGGTCTCACGGCAGTTTGTGAAGTAGTCATGAAATTTAATATATTTGATTCATGTACATAGACACGAATTTCCCTTTTTTCCCATGATGCTCAGCATGCTACGTATTTTATTTTGTGCTTTTTCCTACGAATGTCCAGCAACACGTGACACACGTGTCAATTTCCGCTCCCATCTTTCAAAATATAAACTACTTAGTTAGGCTTTGGAATAAATCAACTTGCTTAGGCAACAAACTACTTAGTTAGGCTTAGGAAAAGATTGACTTGGTTAGGTTTAGGCAACAAACTACTTAGTTAGGCTTAGGAAAAGATTGACTTGGTTAGGTTTAGGCAACAAACTACTTAGTTAGGCTTAGGAAAAGATTGACTTGGTTAGGTTTAGGAAACAAACTACTTGGTTAAGTTTAGGAAAAGATTGACTTGGTTAGGTTTAGGCAACAAACTACTTAGTTAGGCTTAGGAAAAGATTGACTTGGTTAGGTTTAGGAAACAAACTACTTGGTTAAGTTTAGTAAAAGATTGACTTGGTTAGGTTTAGGCAACAAAACTACTTAGTTGAGTTTAGGAAAAGATTGCGGTTTGGGTTAAAATAACACCGGAAGTGCTGTAACTTCATTACGGAAGTTACGTGACGAACAGTGGTCTCCTAGGCCAAAGTCCTGTGTTTTTTGACCCAACCGTCCTCCCTGACCTCCTCCCTACACAAAGCTTTCTATACTTCCTGGTTCACAATTACGAGGATTACCTATGAATTGATTTCCTGCTGACCATCACAAAAAAAAATTGAAATTCGGGTCTATGTACACAAATCAATACATTCAATTTCGTGACTATTTCACGGACTGCTGTGCGACTGGACTGGAATTAGAGAAATTAACAAAAATGATGAAGAATGATGCAATAGAGTATTTTGTACAGTGTGGTATTTGATTTTCCTCGAGTAAAGGATCTGAATACTTCTTCCACCACAGTGATTTTTTATGAGCCAGGAGTCACACGTGAGTTTATTTCTGAGTGCTAGCCATTACCATGGCTCAGGGGTTACCCAAGCAGCCTTGTCCCTGTGGTTGGATCTTAGACAGACACTGAAAATCTGCATGGGGATAGCGACTGTGGCATGATCCTGCTCCCTTCACCGCCTCTGTCAAGTGTTTGTGACAGGCAAGTCCCAAGTTAGAATTAGTGTTACTGTGTGAAGCAGAGTGTCACTGCAAAAGAGCAGGAGAGCTCAGTCAAACATCCCTGGATAGATACAGTGTGACCTCTCTTTTCAAGACGGTGTTCAGGAAGTAGATTAGATTGTCTGCATAGGAATTAGGTTGGGGATGTAACCATATTACTGACCTGTGACTGAGATCGTCTGCCGGCTTTAAAGGAACACTGTGTAGCATTTAGGGGGATCTATTGGCAGAAATGGAATATAATAAGTATGTTTTCTTTCGTGTATAATCACCTGAAATTAAGAATTGTTGTGTTTTCTTTACCTTAGAATGAGCCGTTTATATCTACATACGAAGCGGGTCCTCTTCACAGAGCCGACCGCCATGTTTCTACAGTAGCCCAGAACGGACAAACCTCCTGGCACACAGGAGAAGTTTCAGTTGGTTGCAATCGGCAAACGCACCACTAGATGTCGCCAAATCCTTTAAGAGGAGCTGAGGGTTTTTCATTCCATGCTGTTCCTTAAACCAGCCTTTCCAGATTTTAACCCCGATTTCGTTACCCTTCATTCATTTTAAAGTCGGGCCAAATTTCTGTCGGATCGGTCGTTGTTTGACGTGCAGTTTGAGTGGGGGTCACAAAGCCTGATTAACTGCCTGAACGATCAGCGATATGGCTTTCAGGGTTCGATGTCCCTCATGGCTGCTGTCAAAAGATCTGTTACAAACTGTAGTGAGCTTGTTTTAATGTGACTTGAGCAGTATTGTATATGTTGTGACTGAGCTGATGTAGAACTGAACGTCACTCCAAAACAGACACCATATTGCCTGCATCCCATGTGTACCTCATTATTTTTCTTTTTTTCTTCTTACTTTCCATTTCTACACAAAGTGCTGCCTTTCTCTCTTTTGTCAAAATTGGTCGTGTTTAGAAGGTAACCCACATGTTGCAAAAATGTGCGAAAACTTGAGGCTTGTTGCCTGACGACCTATCCTAACCTCAACCATTAGAGGTCAATGCCTAACCTCAACCATTGGAGGTCAATGCCTAACCTCAACTATTCGGGGTCAATGCCTAACCTCAACCATTGGAGGTCAATGCCGAACCTCAACCATTGGAGGTCAATGCCCAACCTCAACCATTGGAGGTCAATGCCTAACCTCAACCATTGGAGGTCAATGCCTAACCTCAACCATTGGAGGTCAATGCCTAACCTCAACCATTGGAGGTCAATGCTTAACCTTAACCATTGGAGGTCAATGCCTAACCTCAACCATTGGAGGTCAATGCCTAACCTCAACCATTGGAGGTCAATGCCTAACCTCAACCATTCGAGGTCAATGCCTAACCTCAACCATTGGAGGTCAATGCCTAACCTCAACCATTAAAGTCAATGCCTAACCTCATCATCTGAGGCTATCTGAGGCTAATGCGGTCATGTCCAAAAGGTTACCCTCAAATTGCAAAATGTTGCGCTATCTGCCATCAGTCTCACTGGAGGAGCGGACGGGCCACTGTTACATATTTTAAATGCTAACTGTCAGTGCTACATATTACTCCTTTAATTAAGAATTGGTGGCTCTGAACGTCCAACATTTTCTTGGAATGTAATCCCAGGTTTTGCAGAATCGTCCAAAAATGATGTCCTGGGTTAGTACAGAACTATGATGCAGCCGCATCCCGAATTCACTTAACTCCAGCTTTTAATGAGGTTGCAACAATCCTAGGTCAAATCTAGGTGACATACTGTCCGTTGGTGTGGAGGAGGGGTGCACCATTCAGAAGAAACAACATCCTCACTGTTGCCCTTTTTTCATTGTTCCTCTAGATAGAGAGGCCAGGGGTGGAAGTCAAAGATTGTGAGATTGAGTGCGAGAGAGAGATAAAGATGGAAGAAGAGAAATAAAAAAGAATAATGAGAGATATGGAGAGGGGTGGAGAGGGCACCATGGAGAGAGATGGGTTTCATAAAGGGCTTGACAGAGCTGGGTGGAGACAGCTGAAGTGGTTGAGATATTTCACGTCGTAGTAACTTGCAGCACTGTTTGTCTTCTCCCCTCTTGGCAGGAGTGCTGGTATTTTTAGGTCCTGTTACAGTATTTCTCAGCTGAGGAAGAGAATGAAAGAGAGACAGACGGAGAGAGAAAATCATAGGGAAAGAGAGTGACGCGGCGAGAGACTGAAAGGTAGCGAGGCAGAGAGGGTGTGTGTGGAAAATCTAAAGAAAGGGTTGTGAGAGAAAGACAAAATGTAAGCACGATAGATGCAGGACAGCGGGAACAGAGGAGAAGTGTAGCTTTTTTCATTCAGTTTTTCTTTAAGTGCTAAAACCAGTGTGCTTTTAAGACCAGCCAGGGAATAAAATAACATATCTAAAGCGCTCCTTTGTGCCTAGAAAGGGAGAACAAATGACAGCTTTCCACTGATGCCCAAAGCTGGGTACAGAAGTGGCTCGGTTGGTGTGATGACAGACTTCAAGATAATAAAAAAAAGAAAAAGGTCTGTAAAGAACACGTTCACACTAGCATTGAATGATTGGAAACAGGTGTAACATTAAAATAGACAGCTGTGCTTGTCAAGAATTTAGTTTCCATTCTAATTAGAGAATCAAGTTCCCGTGGCTCTGAGTGGAGGGTGTAATTTAGTTGCAGTCAGTAAAGTTGTTACTGACGTGATCTAATTTAATACCGACTGACCTGTTACAATATGATCTAGGTAGCTCAGCTGAACCAAGCTGAATTCAGTGATACTTGACAGACTTGAGACTTAACTTGGACTTGCCCTGAAGGACTTGAGACTTGACTTGGACTTGATCTGACAGACTTGAGACTTGTTCTGATAGACTTGAGACTTGATTTGAGACTCGGTCTGACAGACTTGAAGCTTGACTTGGACTTGCTCTTTCAGGTTTCTGACTAGACTTAAAACCTTCTCTGATGGACTTGAGACTTCCCTTTGACTTGATCTGACAGACTCATGACCTGACTTCGACTTTCTCTAACAGACTCGAGACTTGACTTTGACTTGGTCTGACAGACTCACCACCGGACTTCAACTTGCTCTAACAGACTCGAGACTTGACTTGGACTTAGTCTGACAGACTCACCACCTGACTTTGACTTGCTCTAACCGACTTGAGACTTGGTTCGGACGTGCCCCGACAGACTTAAGTCTCGACTTGGACTTGTCTCGACTGACTTGAGATGACTAAAAACAGCTTTAAGTGTCCTTCTTTCTTCTTAACTTTTTTGCCGTCTGTTTCCGAAATAAAGCTAAAATAGCACGTTTAGGGATGTAACGATCGATCGATCCGGATCGATTGATCTGGACCAATGTGATGTTTCAATGATCCAATATCATCGATGAAAAGTGACAACATCAATACATGGCATGTTTGTTTCACCACAGTGATAGCGCCGTTAGAATTGAATCAAATAGATAGAAATCGTATCATGGCAGACTTTGTGATTTCGGCAAATTTTGTATCGTTGTCCAAAGAATGAATAATAATATCATATTGTAATGAAACTGGTGATTTACATCCCTAATAGCACGGGCAGCAGACAGTCTTCTACACTTCAACAAAATCTTATTGTCTCTGAAAGTTGCTGCATAGTCTGCGGTGGCTTTTTCTAAATAGTGCGACTTCACACAAAAGACAGATCTCTGAAGTTTTCAGCTCGCAGTCAGTCAGCGAGTCTCTTAGCACAGCGTTCTGCCCTGCAGGCCAGTCAGTCTCTCAGCCATTAGCCAAAAGACAGAAAGTGCACATTTGCATTTCAGCGAAAGGGGACTCAGGAAGCAAGATTGATTCACGTTTCTACCTAAGCACAATGCTGCTCACGCAGTTAAATGACATTGCACCGGTGTAATTTCCTGCCGCTGCAAGAGCTCACTGGTTCCTCAAACAGGCTCCTTCACAGCAAAATTATGTGATTAAGAGAGCAACGAAACCTTTAACTCAACTATTTGGTAGAAAAAATGAAAGGACATAGAGATGAATAAAGGAGGAGAAAATGAAATAACAAGATGGAGAATGGTTCTTGTCTTGTTTAACTCCACACTGTAGGTAGAGCATAACTGCCCAGGGCTAGTTCTGTTCCCGCTGGGGCCACTTACTCTACACCAGTGTATTCACTCGTAGTACGCTATGACAGTGAAAGGAGCATTTTCCAAAATCTTCATTTAAATGAATAGACTTCACATGGTGGGCAGCAAAAGAAAAGGGAAAAAACAGGGTAGTGCTGGGATAAGCATAATGACCCGTCAAAAGTTCGATGTTGCTATGTGGCGGTTGCTTCAAAGTTAACTTCCAAACTTTTGTTTCATGAACATATGGTGGTTTGAAGTAGTTAGCAGCAAATAATTCTTCTCCGAGCATTTCTTTCCTCCTGAATCTACACATCGCAGCTGGGAATCAGGTTTAGCAATAACAATTAGACAGCCCAGCACAAATTAGAATATATGGAGAGTAATCTCACTTCAGAGCTCTCTCATCCATCTCAGGGAATCTTTAAAAACATGAGGATGCTGATGAGGCATAAAACAATTATATGAACACATCTCCCGTATATGCTATGTGTGTGATTTGTGCATATAGCGAGGCAGTTAAACATAACAATTGTGCATTTTGCGATAAAAGCAACACATTTGGAACAGATGTAGGTTTATATGTTATGAAAAGATATAGCTATCGGGGTTCTTCAAATTTGGCCCCTGGGGACCATGGGAGCCATTCTGCAAAATGGCTGCCAAATAGGCGCTAAGTATTCTAAATGTTGTAGATTTTATGAGTCTTGGTGATTTCCAAGGTGTGTTAAAGCTGATTAGATCAGATGCCAGAAGATCACAGACATGTTTTTTTTCCCTCATTATTTTTTAAGGGTGCTTTTAAAAATGTTTAACCTGAGAAAAGCCTAACCAGTGACACGGTCTGCAAATCAGCTATGGCTAGAAGTCCTATAAACGTTGCATCGGTTGCACTTTAATAATGTGTAACAATGCGTATGTATTATCCCTGTCAAATTAACTAATAAATACAAAAACGCAAAAAAACAAATAAAGGGAGTATGGTCATTTCAGGGTCAAACTTCACCCCCTTGCGTTCATGATAGAATGACAACCATACACATCTATACACCTATAGAACGGCTTTCCATCGGTGCATTTCACTTTTCATCAGCAGTAAAATTGGCAGAGATATCGCTGGATGGAGTTGTGGGTCGCCAGTAACCTCTATCACAGTTTAAGCGATACTGAACTTTGGTAGAACTTTGGTTTGTATCGCTAACTAGACGTAATATATGCCCAACTAAAGGAGAAAAGCATCATCGATTACTCTTGAACACAACTTGAAAATCATCAATTATTCCTAATTGTTGTTTCCCAACAATTAGGAATATTTAGCGCCTATTTGGCGGCCATTTGGAAAAATGGTCACCAACCATCGGGATTGGTCATGATTTTCGATTTTTCTTATAGTCATATTATAAAAAATTAACTAGTTTATGTGACTATCGTCTTAAAAGATATATATTATCCTTTGTTTTAACCGTCGCAAGCGCCGCCTAGTAATAACTTAACTAATAACTGATTATCAAATAGTATTTTTGCTTGGAATGCACATCCCCAGTTATGAATATTTCAGCTTAGCTGCCCCACTAATAGGACATAACTGACAGATGACAGTTGCTCCATATTCAGTGACGTAAAAAAAGAATGCTTTATTTTTAACATCAACAATGTGTTACAAATAGACTGCCAAAAATTGGATGATTAGTGGTGTATTGAATTGTTTGAGACAAATGAGACATATTGGAATGCCCCGTGCTCACTTTTAGCACTGTTGACCAATGTGGCACTTTTGCTGTCCACGTTTGATTGTTTTTTTTGTTCCCTTTATCCTTCTCGATTGCCTGTTTTGTTCTGGATGACAGCCTGTGGATTGGTTTTTCTGCTTCACAGCTCAGTGGCAGCTAATCAAGCATTTATTATTATTTTTTTTTTATTTTGTCTGATGTAAAAAGATAATCGTTTTCAGTAGAAATTAACAAACTGCTGTAATTGATCAATCCAAGGACTCGTGTACTGTGCGTTCAGTTTGGTAACTTGAAAATCAATCACACATTATAACGTATTTCTTAGAATGTTTTACAACTTCATGTAGGTGCCACTCGCTATTATGTAATGTTATAATCAGTGTCATCAAATTGCAATGCGATCTAGCATGTGCAGTAATATCAAAGCCTGTGGGGCCTTGTGTTATTAAATTCATGGACACTTGCACCATCTGTAAGCTTCGCCAGCCGCGACAGTGATGCTGGTATTGTTTTCACCTTGTGAGTCTCTGTGTGTGTCATCATGGCAAAATATGGTCCTGGCGACACCTACTGCAGCAGGAGCTACCATAGAAGCAGTCTGGAGTACTTCGCCAGGAGTCTATGGAGAGATTTTGGAGGTTTGAGTGCTACACATAACGTCATTTTCATCGCCATTCATTGTAACGTTAGCAGGGTATTTTTCTTTCAACTCTCAAATTTCTTTTTTATCCTCCCAGATCCTATTTTTCTCTGCAGTCCTTAAACTCGAGCCCTTTGAGGAGTCTATCTCAGTATAACCGGGCTTATGGCGTGACTATTTTGGTACAATCCGAAAGACAGTGGTTGACATTGACTTGCACGAGTTAAGTTGATTTCCTGACCCTGCAAATATATATCTGGGTTCAGGTTCACCACCTAAATCTAATCAATTGTTCTTTGGCCAAAGGCACCACATTTTATAGAAGTTGGTTAAAAACACAACTTCCTTTGCTTTTTCACTTCCCCTGAGGTCAAAAGTCTTAAATCCAATAAAGCAAAGTGTAAACAAAGCCAGTAATGGGGTGACAGGCCATCATGCTGCAGTTACAGATTGGAGGCTTTATTAAGTCAGTTCTCTGCTATAATTTGTGTCCACTTTTAGCCGGGAGTCTGCTTCCTCTTGAGCTCCGCCCCTCCACAAATCCCCCCAGATCCCCTCAAGCCAATTAGGGACTGGAGAAGTGAAGAATCAGGAAGCAAATTGGTCTTTTGGCTAATCTCTCTGGGGAATGGCTAGAAAGAGAGGGGAAGAGGAGGCGGAGGAGGATGAAGGGAAGGAAAATGTTGGGAGATAGATCGAAGAAAGGAGATGTTTAGAAGAATTTAAACAAGAGAGGGCGAGGTGAAATGAAGACTAGGAGAAAGAAAGAGTTAAGAGTCGATATATGTTCATACAAGCGTGCCCGTATTATTTTTGTTTTCATCTGCTCACCCCCACACCTCCCATATGTTGGGTGATGTATCACACAGGGTACACGGGAAAACAGATGCTTCATGTGGAATGGCAAAGAGAACAGACTTTAGAGCCGTACCTCAATCACCACAGGGGGAAATATACACACTTTGTATACATATACACACTAACATATATATAATATCCATGAGCCTTCCCTTTCCCCGAGGCCACTTCAAGCCTGATAAGTGTTCAGAGCGAGTGTGTTTTGCCAGATAGCATTCGAATGAGACTTGTTTGTGGAAGCTTATGTTGTTATAAAAGGTGCTTGTCGTTGTCGTCGCTTTCTCTATCATCAGTTTAAAGACCTGCTTCCTGTCTTTCTGCCCGCTCATATCGCCTCAGACATGTTTACCTGCAGCTTTCACCTTGTCTAGTAGTCTAGCACACATACAATCAGGAAGGCTGTCACGTCTGCTGCTGCTACTTTCATTGCTTTTGCATTCATTTGAACGGCCGTGATCATATCTGTTCAACAGATATTAATAATTAACAACCGTTTTGCAAGTGTGTGTCACTTTGTCAATTATAGATGAATACACATTTTGATAGCAAATAGGGCTAGGGGGGATATGGCTAAAATCTTCTATTAAAATATTAATAACGATATACATCATGAGATAGCATGTTTTCTGTTAATTCAATAGATAAATAGTTTATATGAAATACCACATCATATTTCTGTATACTCCTGTGTGAATTAAATACTTGACAAATGGAAAGTATTTAAGTAGGAAAGTAATAGTTTTGGTATGAAGTGAAATTATAGAGAAAAAATAAATAAATATAGGTCTTTCCTATATCGCGATAGAAACTATATAGAAAAATGTATACGATAGACACTTTTATATTGTTTTGACGATACATAAAAAACAAACTATAGAGTATATACGACTTCAGTTCTGCTACAGCAACGTATCCTCATACAACGGTATGTGTTTTCTTACGAATGTCAAGCCACACAAGCGATCAGAGCGCTATAGAACTCTATAGCGTTATAGAACCTTTATAGGAGTAGTAGTAATTTGTATAGTGCTGCACTTGCACAATCTATGCATGGCAGCTGAAATTCAAGAGGTTAGAGCAAGTTTTACATCGACCATACTAATGCAAACACAGCACTGATGGCAATCCACAATGCAAACATAAATTTGACAGAGTTAGCTGATATTTATGCTTATCGTAGTACACAGCCGCAGAGCAGTCCGCGGGGAATGGAACAGTCAGCAGCAGCAATTACTAGACGCCCAATCCACATGTTGGATTCTGACAGAGGAGGTGTCATGCTTTTTTTTTTCTTGACTGTTTGTATGCAGCACAGACCTCAGGTGAATGTTTTCCCCCTTCATCTCAAAGATACATTCCTTCTTCAGCACTCATTGCCACACACTGCTGAAGTGTGCCCAGTTTTTTCCAGTGTGAAGTTGTGTTTCTCCTGCGGCTCCTACCGACTGCAGCACAGTTGAAAACCTTGAGAAAAAAAAAAGTCCTTCTAAAATAACCAACTTCTAATCACATGTATCACAGTAGAGCTACTTCTCAACCCATCTGTCTACGCTGTTGATTTTTGACCAAATGCTTAGTCAGTTATACAAATGATCTAATTTAATGTTCTCACTTAAAATGGGTGTTAGCGTTTTTAGGTGGGAAAAAAAGAAAATTCAGGCATGCAAACTTGTCACCTTTCGGCGAAATTTGCCGTTTTAAAAATTCAAAAATAGACCATCCACGTTATTCGTGCAGATCCGATGATTCTTTGAAAGGGGTGGGCTAATGGGTGCAAGTGCTCCGTCACACTTATTCCGTTTATTTTTATCGATAACGCAAAGAGAGATTGATGCAATCGGAATCAACATTCACAAGTGCGAGTTACGCTTCGGAAACTGGTGGGCACCGAGGTGTTCTTCAAAAAGCAGACTGTCAAATTTGTTTTGTCGAAGCTAATCCTCATTGTTCATGGTGACACTAGGGATGTCACGAGAACCGATACTTCGGTATCAACTCGGTACCAAAATTCAAAAAATGTGACGGTACTCTTTTTCTTCGGTACCGAAGGTACTGAACGATGCCTGTAATGGTCATTTGGTACCGGAGCAGATGTACTGGAGATGCGATTCTTCCAGATTTAATGGGGGCAGTACACACTTACAAGTGTTCTCATCTGCCGTGAAATGAAGGAAGAAGAAGAACGAGATGTGAAAGATGCAGCTGCTGCAGCGCTACCTCCGCCTCAACTCGTTGAGAAAACAAATAGCAAGAGTCGGGTATGGAAGTACTTTGCGTTCGAGGTGGATTTACAAGGAGTAATAATAGATTCTAATATAATAATAGATTTTAAATACTTGAAGGCTACATGCCACTGTTTTTTTTTGCAATGTTAATAGACATTTATTTTTATTTATTACTTAAAGGCTACATGCCTCTGTTTTTTGTAATGTTTAAATGTTAAATGCTTTCATTAAAGGCTTTGGGCACGTACATTGTTGTATTCCCTATTGCTGTTATTTACCAGAGATCATTGACTTCCCTGCAGGCAAAGCCTCTCGTCTTCTAGCTAAATTTACGCCCTTGCCTGGCCTAAACATACATTAAACTGTATATCCAGATTGAATGAGAGATCCCCCACATCGACCCGTCTGGTTGTGATTTAGCAACTGTGCTTTTACACTTGGAAATAAATTGCGTCTCAAGTGTCCACACAAATCAAATTGGACCAGTCATTTCCACCAGTTTTATAAACACAATAAAACAAAAAAAGAGCAGTCGTTTTAGAAATTGCATTACAAATTGTTGCATCCAAACAAATAGCAGGAGGCATTTATACCAGACGGCATCAACAGGTGAGAAGGCACGTTTCTGCAGCTATTGTTAGGTTATAGGTAATAGGTTTGTTTGTTCTGCATTTATAACTTTTTAACTTGTTGTTACATATGAATTAGACTTTGTTATTAATGTTGCCAAATGCATCTCTGAGCTCTCGGCTTGCCTGATGCAATATTTGTGTGTTTTTGGTGCATTTGCATCCATATTTAATGTGTTTTTTGATGCAACCATGCATGGGTTTGATACGAGAGAAATCTACAGACGAGAAAACTACATCTTTGCCGCATTTTTCCCACTGCTTTTTTGAAGCATTTGGGAGGTATTTCTGAAAGTCCATTAAAAATTTCTGCCGAGGCAGGAGATAAAACGAAAGTTGAAGGTCAATAGAAAGTTATTGCTCGCCACTGGAGATGGACAAAAAACTCAATTAGGCCAGTACTCTCTATTAAGCTTGAGGTTATGCCTGTGCATTTTGCATGTCTAAACAAGTCTGTGCCGAGCTGCGCACAGGGGATTGTGGGTATTCATACCACACACCAGCTCTTATGTGTACCTTAATGAACGCTGTGCAACCCAGAAAATGCTTCCACAGAGTGTGTACAAATGCGCATAAACAAGTCATTTTGCTTGCTTGTATCACAGATTGCTTGTGGTGTCAGTTTTTGGATTTAGGCAATTTTCTGATATAATATCATCTTCTTTTTTCGCTTTGATTTGGGCCTGAAATCTGATGCCAGTACCAGTAATCCCCCATTCAAAGCAGATCTGAACAATTTTCCAATTACAGGGATGAGAAAGTACAGAGAGCCACTCTTGGATGATGAAAATGAGACGACAGAGGAGAGATTTGAGCGAGATCGAAACAGCCTCCAGAGTGAATAGACTGGCAGACAGATTGAGACAGCTGCAGCGAGGTAGAGCAAAAATCAGAGCTTCCAACTTCACTTTTCATCGCTTGAATTTGAATGGAAAGCTGACTTTTAGTGGCGTTGACGTGCTGAGGAGGCTGCGTGACCCGAGGGGCCTTTGGAAATGTTTTGTAGCTCAGGGCATAGGTTTCAGTCTGACTGGGGAACAAGATGATTTTATTTGTGTGTGCAAATGTCTGAAACGGCGACATTTATTCATCAACAACTACAGTTTTCACCTCCCATAACTGTGCAAATGCAACGCTTCAGGGTTTTTCCTGCCTGGCGGAGGTGGTACCATCCTGATCTCTGACCCCCTAGGCGGGTCCCCCGGAAGAAAATTTTAAAGTTAAATGCATCAATCTGGTGCACTTTGAGAGCAAAATTACGAGGCTAGATCTTGTGCTCTAGTGAACAATTTTGTGCTCTAGCAGTGGTGGACTGGAGGCTACTCAAGTACTTTGAATGTAACTCTATTGCCCACATGTTGTACTTTTTACCTCAATTATTTATTTGACAATATTAGTTACTAGTTACGAGACGGGCCGTGTGTTTCAAGATGTGTGGGTTGCCGACAACGCCACAGACCTCGCATTATTAAACTGTTGAGGCACACATAGAGGCGCAAGGAGCGGCTTTTACTAACACAGACTGCCGCTTTCAATGGCATTAATGAACGCCAGCTGGTGATATAAAACTATGTGAAAACATTGAACGGTAGGGAGGAGTTTTGTTTACTATAGTGATTTTCTTTGCTGTAGTGGCGAAGACAACAATGTTGCGTACGCTTTGCTGGCTGGGGTCCAGTGACGGACACTGAGGTTGTAGTACCGCCGTTTGGCCACGACCAAAAGTGGCATCAACGACCGGCGCTCTTCCTGGGGGCTTGTCCCATGGATGTATTAAAAAGAATTGGATCCAGCGTTGGAGGCGGGGCCCCGGTCATTCCTATGAGAGTTGCTCATTGGCGCATGAAGCCTAAATGGCTCGACTTCCATCTGGAAAAGTACCCGGATCTTGGCGGAGTAGCGTCCGAGACGATTGGTCACATGACTTAGTTACGGGTCCTAACGTCACGCTGTCGTCACGGCTTGGCGCTCCAGCCTCGGTCTGACTCTCAATCACATGAACGGAGGAAGGGAAATAACTCTGGATTCAGCTATTAGTGCGTTTTACAACTTTAATGATTTAATGTTGATTCACCTAAAAAAAAAAAGATCCGCTGAGTTACAGATGTCTCTTTCCCAATGTTAGTCTATGGGAAAAAAGCCTTTCTGGGCCCAATGCATCACGTGACGGACACGGAAGTTGTAGTACCGCCGTTTGGCCACTACGAAAGTCGGGATCGGCGACCGGCGCTCTTCCTGGGGGCTTGATCCGGCCGAAAACAGACGGCTCGTTTCTTCTTCTTTGGCAGTTTTGGCGACGCCTTCCAGTTTGTGCTGATTACAATTACAATGAAGTGCAACACTTGTTAGAAAATAGTGTTTTTCAGAGTTTTGTCGAGAGCTGAAATTTGACGGAGATGGCCGCCTTGTAATTGTCAATGCAGGAAAAACCCTGCGCTTTTGTTTAGTGTTCGAAATGACTCGACGGAAAAAAGAGTCAGAGCGGAGAAAAGCCCTCCAAGGCTTCCTGTCTAATAAAACACAGCGGGAGGAAAGATTACTTTTCTTTATAGAAGAGGTAATTACAAGAAAGTCTGCTTTAATGAAGACATAAATTGGTATGAGAAAGAGATGGGAGATGGGAGATGGGGGGGACGTAGTGGGGAAGAAGACGAAAATATAGAGACGGCCTCTGTAATCTGTCAATAGGAATTATCATGCCACTGACAAAATGGACTGGTGAGTGAGGTGTCTGTTTCCTTATTTGTCTCGCTTTCTCTCTTTTTTTTTTCTGTGTATCTTTCCACTGCACCTTTTCTATCCTGTGTCTCTTTGTACACTGTGTGTGTGTGTGTGTGTGTGTGTGTGAGAGAGTTTTTGTGCCTGAGTGCTTCCTGTGTGCTCTTGTGTGTGTTCGCTTAATCTGCATTTGTAGTGAGGTTAATCCTTACCTGGCAAAGGAGCACACTAGGTTAATCTGGAACAGGTGGGAGCTGCGTCATGTGACACACACACACAAATGATGGGACAGCAGAAAAAGGCTTGAGCGGCTTTATGCATGGACAGGTGTTTAAGAGCATGTCTCCGCCTTACTGTAGTCTGGAAATGCTGTGTTTCATTTCATAAATGTGACTTTTTTTAAAGAGAGGTGCACATTGCGTTCACATATTCTGCTTCGTACTTAGCTTCAAAACTGCCAAGATTTTAATTTTCCTTTGTTGTGATTCAGGATAAATGGAAAATATTTATATATTTTACAGATCCAAATGTGTTCATTCATTTTTAATTAAATGCAAAAAACGCAACTTTCCAGTCCCACCATCAGAGTTCATCCTTGAGGCTTGGTGACGAAGTAACAACTTCCCCCCTCCAGATTTATCGAACCCAACAGGCAGGAAGTCAGTATTTTGTGTAATAACATTGGGCGACTCACCTCCTAATGAATTTATGGTCTAAAACGCTAGTTGGATGGGCCCAACAATCACCGGACTTTTAACCAGGACACCCGAGTTCGAGACCAGTTGTTGACCAGTGTTCTGAGTTTGTGAGTCACGAGTTTGTCACATGACAGTCGTGTTTTTTGTTGACGTTTGTGACGTGTTTTTCGTAGTTGTTTCTGTACATGTTTTATTTAGTTTACTTACTTATTTTAAGCTCCACCATGACTTTTCCCCTTACCCTAACTAAATGTTTTTCTTGCCTGAACCTTGGCCACGAAAAAAACGCTAAAATGTGTACTCATGACATGCGGAATGTCCGTGTAATATCGCGGTATTTATACACCTTCCTGTGAGATCAGGTTGAATATCACAGTTAACGTGAATTATGGATGCACCTTGCTCGCCTGGCTAGAGTTGGCTGGTAATTTAGCGTTTGCTTAGCAAATGGTACCCGGCCCCACTGGGCCTCGCTTCTCCACAGCTCCACCCGCTCGTTCAAATATTCTGGTTCCAAAAAGAAACCAAGATGGCGACGGACAAAATGCCAAACTCGAGTCTTGAAAACGATAGTGCACAAACCAATGGGTGACGTCTCTGTGGCTACGTCCACTTCTTATACACAGTCTATAGTAAGCACATATAAACTATGACACTGTAGGTTTTATTTTTTCCATTTTTCATAGGAGGGTAACAACTTTAGATATTTTTGGAAGCCTCTGTAACTTCTCTAGTGCAGTGGAGAACGTCACACTGAATAGGCAACGAACGATGATACAACATCTTTTTTTTTTTTTTCATTTTTCAACAAGCCTACATAACATTAGATATTTCAGACATCTGTCTCTTTACCTTAAAGGTCAACATTTGGGAGAACACCAGTGTTTTTCATTGGAAAGGAGAAGCTAGCTAGTCCAGCTCGCTAACATTAGGACTGATTTCCACCAGGCTTACTTACGGTAATAGTTCATTAACAGACAATATGTCCAATGCTGTACATTTTTGGGGGTTTTAATGCATTGTTAATGGCATTTTGCAAATTGCAAATTTCCCCACTGCGATCAATAAAGGAATATCTTATCTTATCTTTTGTACTTGAAATGTGCTATATAAATAAAACTTACCCTCCAATAAATTGATTTGAAATTAAAGATAACAGTGTTCATTCTAAAGTTCTTCTGTTGACTCCACACTTGGAGCAAAAATGAGTTTGTGCATAGCTAATTTGTTCTGCTTTGCTCAGTTTAATTGTTCTGTAGGGGTTTGAAGTTGTTTGTGGCCGTCGGTATGCACATTTGGATCCACGGTGTTAGCGAACAATTGAGGGAGAATGACCGGCGAGGGAGGACGGAGGTGGCAGTTGGTTTCAGCCTTGTGCTGCTTTAGTGTAATGGTTCACTTACTTTTGTCTATCAGCAGCTTTAGATTCCTGCTGTGTGTGTGTCAATTTGTTGACATCAACATTTTCACAGAAAAAAAGCAGCAAAATCAAATATTGCTGCTCTGGAGTCCCATTTCCTGAGCCTTCCTCTGTTACGCTGCAGGTGACACACACTCACTTTGTTACGCAGCTCTTTGTGTGTCGCACCTTTTCCCACATACTCGTGTTCGCACACACACTCACACGGCGCCATATGTTTCCATCAGAGTGGGTGTGGATGTACAGTATAACAGGGTTTTACCAGCCAGGGGAAATTAGTCTTCACTCATCTCTCTCTCTTTCTCACACATCCCCTTTTAATTCTTTTTTCTTTTCGCTCTCCTTTTGTTCGTCGTCTGTCCATCCCTCACCCTATTTTTGTCATTTTTTCCTTTCTCCTCCTCTCTTTTTCTTCAATTTTCGTCATCTCTCTGGTCTTTTTTTAATCTTTCCTCATCTGATCTCTCTATCTGATCTCTTTTTCTGTCCAAACTGGATCCAAAATGTGTTGGAGAGCTGTTTATTTTGTAACACACCTGAGTCCGTGCACCATGTTAATGACTCTGATTATGTGTCACCTCTACTGGCTTTACTGTCGATTTGTCTGTGTTCATACTGTGTTGGTCACTTTTTAACGGCCCTGAAAACGTATTTTCTCACCATGGGTAATGTACTATGGCATCTGGTGGAAGGATTTCTTGGCAAAAGTGCTTAAAAAGTGGGGTTACATGTGAGTTAACAAGTCATTTGACAACGCAGTAATGGCAGCTTGTTTACCGCCTGGGTTTGTCTATAGCTTCTACGGCTGTGTATTGGCAAGAACGATATGAAGACGATATGATACGTATCATGATACAGGGGTACAATTCAATATATAGTGATAAATTGCAATACTGTAAGCAAGGCGATATAGTGTGATTTTTAAAATTTAATTTGAGGAAAACTGTCATAGTATAAAGAACACACCAGAAATACATTTTAGATTAAGCAAAATAACGCATACTGCATGTAAAAAACTGAATGGGTTTTGCCCCAAACTGCATGTGATTATCATAAAGTGAGCTTGTCTGTAAAGGGGAGACTCGTTGGTACCCATAGAACCCATTTACATTCACACATCTGGAGGTCAGAGGTCAAGGGACCCCTTTGAAAATGGCCACTCCAGTTTTTCCTCGCCAAAATTATGCGCAAGTTTGGAGCGTTATTTGATCTCCTTCACAACAAGCTCGTATGACATTGGTACCAATGGATTCATCACGTTTTCTAGTTTCATATGATGTCGGACCCCTAATAGCTTTTGACCACTAGTGGCAGAACTGAGTCCACTGCTGTTGAGAAGCACTCCAGTTGGTACACCATCTTTGAATTTACTCGGTTTGCATTGACCTTTCTCGGTTGGAGTAATTCCTGTTTCTTTGTTACGTCACCGACACATTTTAACTCCCAACTTGTCAAAATGCCGCAGCTTGGTCAGTGGCCCTACGCTTCAAAAGTATAACGCTATACGTACCCCTCTAGTGTCAGCTTTGGACATGTCAGGGACGGTGTGTCAGTTTCCGCCTGTTACATGCATAGTGTCGTTTCAAAATAAAATTAGTTTGGTTAGGTTTAAGCAACAAAAGTACTTGGTTAGGTTTAGGAAAAGATTGTAGTTTGGGTTAAAATTAGTATATTTGGTACGTAAAATAAGTACGCTTGTTACCTAACTTAAGTTAGTTAAGTAAGTACGTAACTTGCGTAACCAGAGTATGGTAAAATAAGTCAACATTGACTTGGTTTCACACTGGACATGACCAGCAGTCTCCAGGGAGAAAGTCTGTGTTTTGTTTTTTTTACCCTTCCATCCACCGCGACCTTCTTAAGTGGACTTTCTCGGTCAGTGACTCTCACCGTCTAATGGGTGGTTTACATTGGAGGTAGTTGAAAGCCCGGGGCATCGCATATAGACACTAAAGGGTGCCTCGGTTATCAGACGCAGAGGGCCACCGACGAAGCGTCGGTATTTGACGAGTTGGGCATGAGAACGGGTCGACTTTACACCTTCCTGACAAGACGAACTACCATCTGGCAAATTTTAGATTTTCAAAATAGTAACACTGTGCTGTACAGCGCTGTGATTGGCAGTTGGTGGACATGTTTTAATAAAAGAGGTTAAAAGTTTTTCTCTCTCTGAGGCGTAGTACATTTCTATTTTATATATAGATATATATCTATATCTATATATATCCCACTGCCTTCACGTCATCCCTTCCACAGTTTCCTTTTCATCTGTTCTCTTCCCTCCCTCTGTCTTCCTCCTGCTGCAGATGACGGGTATCAGCTCTACATTTTGGAGCTTGTAAATTGTATTGTATTCCTGGACAGCTGCAGACACACACACACACACACACACACACACACACACACACACACACACACACACACACACACACACACACACACACACACACACACACACACTCATGCACACAACATTATAGCACCGGTCCAGCCCATCTGTGCCTGAGAGCTGAAGAGAAAGGACTGGAGTAAGCTACATCTGTGGCAGCAGAAAAAAATATAACACACACCACATTCAGGCAAAATGAAGTGGAAATGGAAGTGTGTGTCTGTGTCTGTGTGTGTGTGTGTGTGTGTGTGCGCTACCAGTAGTGTTGGGGAGAGAGAGAGGCCACTACATTAAGGTGAACATAACAGTGTGTGTGTGTGTGGCACTAACAAAAACTGAGGCCGACATTAGTTGAGTGTGTGTGAGAATGTGTGTGCACTAATTGACATTGAGGCTGACATAAGCTTGTCATCCATGCCTCTCACTTTCCAATCATCTTTGTCTCTCTTTCTCTTTCTCTCATGCTGTCACTTCCTGGTTCCCTCTTTTCTCTCTTCATCTGTTTCCACCTCTCCACCAGCTATCTCCCTCTCTCTCTCTCCATCACTTCCTCTCCGTCTCATCTCTCCGTAATGACCTGATCTGATTGGATTTGGTCTCAGATTCCTTCCGTGGCTAATGGCCATGACCGTTGCTAGGCAGCCGGTTGCCAAAACAGCGACAAACATGGCTGTTACGTCGGGGCCACGGCGACAACGGAGACGGATCACTTGTTTGCCCTCGCGGGAGCTTCTTTGCTTACACTTCCACTGAGCGCCATTAGGACGCTTGACAAGGCCTGTAAGACCGGCCTCCGTGATGGATCGGACAGTCGGCGTGAATTTATCCATCTATCACGCCTAGTCTATAAGAAATACATTTTAAGATAATAAGTACAGGTTCTGCATAATCTCCAGGCAGATATGTGACATATAGATGACATTTAGCGTCAGCCTCGGTTAATTATCATTTCATTGAATGGGATCTCGCCCCTTCCGCTGAGAATACAGTAGTGCTACGGAAAGGTTTGCATGCTAGTCCTAAACATGACTCACAGCATATATTACATATTACGTGATGAAGATTTAATAACGGTGTGCTTGAGTATAAAATACCACAGGATGAGTTCTCATACTTAGAAAGATTTATAGCTGTAAGATTAAATAAATTGAGTGCATCGCAGCAGCTTCTTGCAGGCTGGGAGATAAAGAAGCATCGCCCTTTGTGTGATGTCAAATTCATTTGCATAGCAGAAGAGGATTAAATTAGCTGTTGAAGAAATGACAGCTAATATATGGAGATCTGTAGTTTAATTTTCAGTGCGACACAACTATAAGTTTAATGCTAGGGTTGGTAATGTTCTTCAAAAACATTTTTTTCGTTATGTGTTGAAATTGTCATTATATCCTGACAGCGATCGATAAATCAAATCTGGTATCTGTGGCTGTCGCAGGACTGTAATGAGCCTGTCCAATCATTTCATTTGGCCTGATTTAAATGATCGGAAGGCCTACCTACCTGCCTGCCTTGCAGACTTGGTCCCTTTCTCGCGAGATTTAATGACCTTTGGTTGGAAAAGAGTTGGCAACACTGTTTTCCGAGTGTCATTTGTACGCCATGTATCCTGTACTGATTGCAATGTAAACGCATCAGTGTATAAATGCTACTGTAAGAGTTAATGACATAGTATAAAAAGCGAGAATGACCATTTACGGTGGGCGGGTAGGGAGGTGGATTGGTCCATAAACACTGTCTAAATGTCACATGTTTTTTGTCGACGTTTGTGACGTGTTTTCCGTAGTTGTTTCCGTACATGTTTTACTTAGTTTACTTATTTTAAGCACATCCATGACATTTTCCCTTACCCTAACTAAGTGGTTTTCTTGCCTGAACCTAAGTCAGTTGGTTTCCTGCCTCCTTGCGTGCAAATAACATGCGAAAAGCGGCATGCAAGTGACACGCTAAAATGCGTACTCATGACATGCGGAATGTCCGTATAATGTCGTGGTGTTTATACGCCTTCCCGTGAGAACGGGTTGCATAAAACACATATAATATATACATATATTTTTGAAAAAACTTGCTTGGAAATGGGAAGATGTGCATGTATTTAGCAAAGTTAAAGACAGGTCATTGCCAGTTTGTTGAAGGAAAATTCTGAAAATGGATTTTTTTCCCCCTACAAAGTCTTTTGAATAATGTTACATTAAAGACCTTCACTTATATGAACAAGAAACAGAAAGTGTAATGCCATGAATTCAGTGAGTTACTCTTTTGGATAAACTTCAGCCCCACGTTTTTTTACATTTTGGAAAATGACTTACGCCGAATTGGCTATTAACGGTTCTTGTTTGCTGTACCATTGGATGCACTGACAACTATCAAGGAATTACTTTGATACTGAGGAAACGTTAAAAATGTGATTTTCAGGCAAACTCTGGAGTTATAAGGAGTGCTTTTTTCTATGATTCTATGTTTGTGGATGTCTTTATGTGTTGGAAATCAAAGATAATGATATCCTCGGAAAGTGTAAGGCACGCACAATGTTGCAAAACTTTCTTGTATTGTAAATGGGAAAATGTACATGGTTCCATAGTTCAGGACGTGACATTGACGGTTTATTATGCAGTGTTGTTGTGTTACAGCTGTGCTACACTCTTCCAGAGCTGCAGACTTCTTTTAGCCAACAGGTGAACAGACACAAGGACAGACCAGACAATAACTAGGCCATACTTTGATAGTTCCAGGGCTCCATTATGAACCACACTGTCTGAAACACTATAGGCTGTGTGTCCTCTCTGGGGACCTCATTTCTTCAATCCCTGCCGGAGAGTTCAACATGAAAGCTTTAAACGCGATACTGCGATGGCTCAAACAGTAGTTCTACTCGGGTCTATTAACTGTGCAGCTGAGAAAACCACCGGCGGTGTCCACGGCAGAGATGTGAGACCTCCAGCACCCCTCCAAGGCTTTTGTAAAATACCTCTCCGAGGTTAACTTTTTGTCCAAAATGAGATAAAAAATATCTAGAAGACTATTACTTTAACTATGTGCTTGCTTTATATCGGGATTTAGTATTTAGATATTTCATGATTATTTCTTTGGACATTTTTTTGCCTTCTGTCTTGTCTTTTTTTTCCCCCGTTTGCAATTTTGATGAGCCAAGACCTTAAGCTTATTTTACTGTTGCACTTTTGGTAAGCCATCCTCCGCATGAGCATTTGCTAAATGCCTAAAATGCAAATGGAACGTAATGACTCAAGTTGAAAATGTATTTATGGATTTGTATTGGCTTCCTGGGGAGAGTGCTCTCTTTGTCCTTTTTCCACTTTGAAAGCAGAAACCATTAAGGAAGACAAAAAACGATTCCCGTGCTGATAAAGTGTTGAAACTTTTATCATTTTATTTGTTTAGAACTTTTTATTTTCTGGCAACACGGAACAGGGAAGATTTTATGTGCAGTTTAAGTGTGGGCTTTGGTAATGGCCAGTGCTGTTGTGTAAATCAAGATAAGACATTTGGACATTTAACAGTAGGAAAAGTTATTCTTTTAATTAATGATGGGTAAATTATGTGAACCAAATAGGAAGAGAAGAGAAGTTAGCTGTGTCACTTCCTTTTCTGTCACAAAAGTATAAAAGCAAATAGGTTTATTAAACTCATTTTTGCCCAGAATTAGATGGTAATAATACTGTGATGTCTGTGTAAAAGATATGCTGTAAGTGAAATGAAAATCTAAGCTGTAAGAAAGTGAGGGGTTTGCACAGGCGCACTGACAATTTGTAGGAGAACACACAAAAAATGAAAAATAACTGTGCAAGATATACGAACAGTTGAACGAGGATACGTTGACTTATTTGACTTAAGTAATTAGGGCCCGAGCAGTGACAATGTCGGGCCAGCGAAGGCCCTATTGAAACTGTAGTGTTTCTTCTTCTTTTTCTCTCAAATGAATCGCCTTTTTGACAACCTTAACATGCTCAAAAAGTTGTTAAACTTGGCATACTCATCAGACGCGGTGAAAATTTTTATATTTTAAGGGTCTCGGGCTTGGCTGTTGCAAAATGACTCGCTAGCGCCCCCTGGAAAGTTGGAAAAATTTAGCCCCTCGCTCCGATTTCACCTACATGTATGAAATTTGTCAGACAGATGTAACATGCGGAGACACACAAAAAAGCCTCTTGGCGGTATGCCCAAAACTCAACAGGAAGTCAGCCATTTTTAATTTAATGTGTGATTTTTGCCCATTTTTAGCGTCTTACAGGCCGTGTACTTTAACAAACTCCTACAGATTTAAACAGATCGACTTGAAATTTGGTCAGGACTATCTTAAGATCTTAAGAATGAAAATTTATCAAAATGGTGAGTTTTCACTGAACGACCTGACCTGACCATTTTGAGCCATTCGCCATGAAACAGGAAGTTGTTGTAACTCCACTGTACATAGTCCGATCTGCCTCAAATTTCTCAGGCATGATAAGGGTCCAGTCCTGAGGACATTTACATGTCAAAATAGATTCATACTCCCGCCCCAAGACGTTAGCCATGCCCCCTTTCATAACTCATGAACCGTTTGTCGTAGACTCTTGTGGCAGGCGTCATTGCGCCCATCAGAGTTCTGGTTTAATTGTGCCTGGCCGCGTCAGTCGGCGTTCCGCCAGTACCCCCAACGCGGAAGGTGCGAGGGCCCGTTCAGCGCTGCTCGCAGCTTTAATTACTTTTACTTCTTCTTTTATTCTGAACTAATAGTACTTTTACTTGAGTCTTGGTTTTAGCCACTCTGCCTACTTCTGTAATATATCACACAGTTTTTCTGTTTAGACAAATCTGCATCTATATTTCATGACTATTAGCTCTGTACTTAATCGAGGTTAGAGCTCTTTGTTTCTCCGAGCGTCTGTAGTTTCACTGCTGACAGGCTCCAGCTGGCTCCCATGACGGATTAAAACCACCTTCCAGTTTTACTCGCCATCATTAGCAGAGAAACTGATGGGTTGAAAGTACGCCCCGTGTTGGATCAAACTCCCTCCTCCCACCTAGTTTCACCAGACTCTATCAGCCGGACAGCCACTTTGATGCTAATGCTCGTCTTGTGGCTGCTGCACACTTCCTTTTTTCCTTTCTTTCGTCACTTTCTGTTTGTCAAGTGCCGAGGTTTGGCAGACGTAAAGCGTGCCGCAGGTCCGCGCGACCGTCTCCTGCTGTTCGACCGTCTAGTTAACTGCGAGTTCTGTTGCCGGCGCTCCTTCCCTCTCAGCAGGACGTGTTCAAATGTTTTCCTTCAGGGGAACAGAGAACAGTATATTTTGGAGATCAATTGAAGAGTTTTGTTCTGAAAAGTGTGAAGCCCAGGAGGTGTCTGGAGAAATCTTTTGATAAATCCCTCCATTACATAAATCATTTGTGCCCTTAAATTACAAAAATACTGACTCCATATACTCACAATACCAAAGACAGATCAAGAGAAAAGGGAAGATGAATTCAGCTCATCTCATCACAGAAATGGCTCCATTATCTCAGGGCTTCAACAGAGAAGCCTGCAGAAAAACCTCAAAACATGAACAATCACAACTGTGAGGGGTTAAACGTTTCACGGTGTGCAGCTACTCGGAGCGAGACCACGCAGAGCTTTTAAAACAAACAGGAGAATTGAAGTTGAGTCCTAAAATCAATTAATTGACTAACCGTTTCAGCGGTGATGGATCAGTTTTATCTACTGTTTGTGCAGTGCTTTTGCCACAGTCGCTGTCCAGAGTGCTGATCCTGGAGCTGTCCCAGGCACTCACCATCATTCAGGTTGGAGTCCTGCTGGAGAGGACTCTCTTACTTTAACCAGTCACCTCACTGTCACTCCACATCCTGTTGGCTCTTCTCACTTAGAAACCACCTGGGGCCATATCACTATCTTGCTTCTAGGAATCCTCCTAAATGGTGCAACTAAGAGAGATCTTTTCACAAAGCAACTTTTACTGAGGAAGCTTTTTCAGAGATATTTTACCTTTTCGGAATTACTCTTAGACCAAAAAGGGACAGTTCACCCCAAAATCGAAAATACATATTTTACCTCTTACCTGTCGTGCTGTTCATCAATCTAGATTGTTTCGGTGTGATTTGCCGAGTGTTGGAGATATGTGTGCCTTTTGTCCAGTATAATGGAACTAGATGGCACTCGGCTTGTGGTGCCCAAAAAAAAAAATTCAACAGCAATGTCTCTTTCCAGAAATCATGACCTGGTTACTCCACAAACCTTGTCGTGAGCAGTTTCATTTTCTTCCTACCAAACTACCAGTAGTGGTGTATGGAGGACAGAATCTGCCAAAAACAAAAATGAATAAATAAATGTCATTAAATATTGAAAAAATAATATTAAAGATAAACATAGGCATTAATTAATTTATAAAATGTGACATAAATGGATATTTTCTGCTTTAATTTGCTTCTTTATTCGTCTATCTTTGTATTAATCCCTTATTTATTTACTCTTCTGTTTAATTTCCCCCTTTATTTATTAATGTATTTATTTTTGTAAATTTTTTAATTTATTCTTTCTTTCTTTCTGCATTTATTTTTTATTAATTCCTGCATTTTTTTAATATTTTATATTTATTTTTAAATGTATGTATTTATTTATGTATTATGCATTTATCTATTTATTTCGGCATGATTTTCCCTTTTGCATTTCACCCCTTATTTCTTTCCCCAAACTCATTTATTTCTGTATTCATTTCTTTTTACATTTCTTTATGCATTTCTGCCTCACTATGCAAATGAAATAAATACAAATAAATACATAAATAAATAAAAGGGAAAAGTAAACAGAAGAGTAAATAAATATGGGAATTATTACAAAGATAAATAACTAAAGAAGCAAATTAAAACATAAATATCAATTTATGTCACAAATGTATCAATTAATTAATGGTTATATTTATTTTTAATATTATTTTTCAGCATTTAATGACATGTTTATTTATCGAGTCATTATATATTTATTCATTTATTTATTTTTTTGCCTCTCCACGAGTAGATGCACACTTTCTTCTGCGCAGTGCTACGGTTGGCGGGTGTAGTTCGGTGCTCACAACAAGGTCTGTGGATTATCCTGAGTAGCCTGGTCATGATTTCTATCTAGTTCCATTATATTGGAGAGAAGGCACATATATCTCCAACACTCAGCAATTCACACATGAGGAGCGAGCTGCAGTGAGTTCATCCCTGCCCTACTGGATGCATCTGTAAACAGTTGTTTCTTCTTTGTCCTTTCCTTCTTATTATATATTATTACACACATTACGTTATCTTCCCAGCTAGTTCATAAGGAAGTCGTCCTCTTATTGAAACCACTTACAGCGTATTGAAGTCATTTCTTTGTGATATAAACATGAAAGGCAGCCAGGGCTGAGATATGCCGCTCTACATGAACTCCGCTGATTTCCTCCGAGATGTGGAAGCACATTTAGAGCAACTTGCTTTTGATCAAGTGGGGGATTGATTCTGAATGTGATGGTAAATGTGCTGCAGGCTGGTTTGCATTGTATCCTGTTGTCGCCCAAATTCTGTCAAAACAAACAATGACACATTCATCTCAGTCAAAGAACTACTGGATACTTTTCCCCCAGATGATTGCATGTTTTCCTGTAAGTTTTCTTGCTAATGCCGGGTACACACTACTCAACAATCAATCTGATTTTGGGCCAAAGTCCCACCCTCCCAACAGCGGTCAGCAAAGCCATGATGTTTTTGTTTCTCGAGATTATCTTTTCTATGGTATGTCAAGAGTGTTTTTTACATCCCCCGATTCCCCCGGCTCAGAAGTCCATCCTGGCCACACCGATTTCAAATGGTAAATATTAAACATGTTAAAATTTTACGATGAGATATCCTATTGTGTGTGGGGGGAACCCCGGGGACAGCCAATGACGCAGTCACATGGGAAAGAACGATAGCCAATTGAAAACCAAGCTGACTGAAGAAGGAATGACACAACCGCCATGACGGCATAATGCAAAGGGAAGTTTGCGCAGAAATAAATAAATAAATAAATAAATATATAAATAAATACATATATTTAAAAATAAATATAAAATAAAAAAATGCAAAAAAATAAAAATAAATGCAGAAAGAAAGAAAGAATACATTTAAAAATTAATAAAAATAAATACATGAATAAATAAAGGGGAAAATCAAACGGAAGAGTAAATAAATAAGGGAATTAATACAAAGATAGACGAATAAATAAGCAAATTAAAGCAGAAATATAGTAGTAGTGAGATAGACCTCAGACATGGAGGACCAACTTGTTGATTGTGGCAACTACATGAGTATTTATTTAACGTGTCTCCATGTCTTCATCCATATTTTTTCTTTGTTGTCATGAATTTTCAGTACAAAGTAGTGTAAAAACTAACATCGCTAATTCTTCCTGCCCGTTGTCTGTCATGTTTGTTCATGTTTGATCGTGAGAGATTTTAGGATTTTGGGAGACAGGACTTTCACCCAAGAGACTGGTGTTAGTGTCCTGTGCAAAACCAGAAGTCAAAGTTGATTTATTTGTTAAGTTCCGTACTCAAGTTACACCACTTCTGGTGTTATTTAAACCACAACCAGGATCCAACCAAGCTGATTTAACGTAACATGTTATGTGTGGGGTCTCTCGTATTTTCAAAATCTTTTAAGATTTGTAATATCTATTAGCGTGGGCCAGCCTTAAGTCTTCTAAGTCTGTAGATCGTTAACTCCGTTTTCAGCACAGACTGCATGTGAGTTGAAACAATGTACATTTAAAGCTTCTCCAGTTTGGCAAAATGATTCACTGCTGTCACACAGAGATTTCTTCTAGTTCTGCCTCTGGCCATGGAAACCTGTTTGAGACCAATACTCCATCTTCTTTTCTGTCTTTCACTTTGTGTCCTCCAGCTTTCTGTCCTTCTCTTTCTCTTTGTGTGTCTTTACTTTCCTCTCTCTGTCCTGTCTGCTTTCTCTTCCTCCCTGCTGACTTTTCTACATTCTATCTATTCATTTCCTTTTTCCATGTAGTCTTTCCTCTCTCCTCCTCCTCTTTGTTTCGGGCCTTGTCCAATCTGTTTTCTCTTCCTGGTTATTTCCTTCTTTCCCCTCTCCACTTGATTTCCATTACTCTTTCTCTTCTTTCTGATGCCTCTCTCAGACCTAGATTAAGCTATTAATGTTGCAGTGTTTTTAATGAGATGTATGTGGCTGTGTGCATGCTTCGGTGTGTCTGAGTGTGTGTAAAGCTGCCGCAGGTTTCAGGAGCTGAACAACGGTTTAAATGGACTATTGATCGTGCCTCTCTCTCTCCGTCGGTCTCTGACTGCTTCCTGCCCTCCCTGCTAGTACTCACACACTCATTCACTTTGCCCTGGCAGCACACACACCTACATGCAAACACACAGCCTTTCAAACCAACACAATCTCACTCCCAACTTGTGAAATACTGATACATGGTCAGTAGCCCTACGCTTCAAACGTTGATTCTAGGTACCCCTCCAGGGTCATGCCAGAGAAATTTGGGGCAGATCGGACTATGTACAGTGGAGTTACAACAACTTCCTGTTTCATGGCGAATGGCTCAAAATAGCCGCTACGCCACGGTCAGGTTGTTCAGTGAAAACTCACCATTTGAATAGCTTTTCATCCTTGAGGTCTTAAGATGGTCCTGAACAAATTTCAAGTCATTCTGATGAAATCTGTAGGAGGAGTTTGTTAAAGTACGCGGCCTATAAAACGCTAAAAATGGGCAAAAATCCCACATTAAATCAAAAATGGCTGCCTTCCTGTTGGGTTTTGGGCATACCTCCCAGAGGCTTTTTTGTGCGTCTCCATATGTTACATCTGTCTGCCAAATTTCATACATGTAGGTGAAACTGTAGCGAGGGGCTCAATTTTTCCAACTTTCTAGGGGGCACTTGCGAGCCATTTCGCAATACCCAAGCCCGAGACCCTTAAAATATTATTTTTTTTACCGCGTGTGATAAGTGTGCCAAGTTGAACAACTTTTTGAGCATGCTAAGGCTGTCAAAAAGGTGATTCATTTTTGTGAAAAATAAAAAGAAGAATTCCTACAGTTTCAATAGGACCTTCGCTGGCCTGACGTTGTCGGTGCTCGGGCCCTAAATACACTCCGGGCTGCTAAGAAGTGCTCTGTCTGATTGGGCCTAACCAGGCTACTTATGCTCAATGCAATCATCATATCATATTAGGATGAAAACTGGGATAATATAATTTTGTAAACTCAAGCAGTAATGACCAAGAGTCGAGCCAACTTAGCCATATTTAGTCTATAAATCCAGATATTTGCTCAGGGAATGACAGCTGTCCGTTAAGACCACACAGTGTCGTGAGCAAACAACATGCTGAGCCACAAATAAATAAGCAGCAGCCAGCAGTTTCAATTAATAATGTTACTAGAAGAGAGTCTGTCTGAATCCCAAGACCTTCCTGCTGCAAAAGACACGGACATCCTCACTCTCTGGATATGAAACACTACAGGACAAATTACTTTACTGATTATAGTGCCTATGTCAAGTTAGGTTTTATGTTTTATGATGCAGATGTGTTGTTGACTATGGCTTGGACGATACAACTACCTCCCGATTTGACACTATCACAATACTTTGGTACTGATTCGATATGTATTGCGATTCGATATTCGATTTATTGTGATTTCTGTTAACTTTTTAAACACTAGACCATGAGAAAAAGTTCAATTATACACTTCTAGGGACTTTTACTTTGTAAAATCTCTAAATTGAAAAAGTAAAAATGTTTGATTTTCAGCATGTATGTAGTCAGAGTAGTCAAATATATCAGTCATTGTCAGTAATTATTTATTAAGTTTTTTCCAGCAACCCAAAAATCAAAGAATAAAGACATTTCCCTCACAAATTAGTGTTATTTTCTTTTTAATTCATAAGGGACATGTAATGTTTTATACTTCTGGTGAATATAATCCAATCAATCTTATTTCCATAGATGTATTTTGTATATACAGTTCCCTTCGTTAACGCCTTATTTTGAAAAGCGGACGTAGTCCCACGTGTCTACTTCCTCTAACTTCTCCAAGGTGGTCTCTAGCTCTCCCATCAGCTCCGTTCTCTTTATCCATCCATGATCAGCTCCGTCGGGCCGTTTGAATGCAGAGAACAGAAAATGTCAGTATCTGGGTGCTCTACAGTTGTAGCGTCGGCCCATTTCACCATGGAGATGAGAGCGACGGCCGGCTCGACCGCCACGTTACCGCCATTTTTTAATTTCTCGTCTCGGCTCGCTGCGGTTTGTTTTGGTTGACGGATACTGAAGGGATATGACATCACGTTACTCAGACTACAACAATAAAAGCGGTAACTTCCTTCTACCTCCACATAGACTCAAATGAAGCAAACATATTGATTCTGGCATTAAAAAAAAATCTAATTTCAAAATCGTAAAAAAAAATTGCAATACATAGGTGAATTTTTTTTCCCACCCCTATTGTTGACACATCTCAGACCAGAGGTCTAAAATACTGTAACATAATTTGGCTATGAAAGGAAGAGTGGATTTCTGGCCTATAAGACAACAGATATGTACACATATCACACACATTCCCAACATCTGAAAATACATCCGTTGATCACGCGCATGCAGAATGACATTGCACTCTCTCTGGCGTTAATGCATAGAGAAGTAAATCCTGCATTATGGGAACATGGTGAGACACATGCACACGCTGCACACCAACGATGTGGATGGATTACCTGCTTTAGATGAGATTGTTTGCCACATGCTTCTATTTCATTCACGCTTCACTGCTCAGCATGCCATTATCTCACATTGGATATGTGTGTGCGTGTGTACCTGCGTGTGTGTCCGGCGTCTCACCACACTGCACTGCTCAACGTGGGACCTTTTAATTAAGGGAGAAGTTTCATTATCAGCTCCATTAGTCAATGCCTGGCTGGTGTCAACACACACACACACACACACACACACACACACACACACACACGTACACACACTGAAAGAGTACTGTGAGCTGGGCTGGTATAATATTTAACCTGATGTTCTGTTTCACGATGAGAGTGTAATTTATTACCCGTAGTAATGGGAAGTGACCCTATTTCCAGCCAAATGAGAGAGGCGGGCGAGAGGCGTTATTATAAGTCATCATGTCGTCATTTGCATTGTAATGCATGTCACAGGCCACACTGCGCTGCTCTGCTACAGAGGGAAACACCCTGTACAGTGGAGGATAATGTCCCTGATATAAAGGCATCTGCCCAGCACTTTATGCAGATTTTTCGGATACAATCCCGCCTTGAAAATCATCATTCAGTATCTCCGTTAGAGGTGAGATTTCATATCCAGCGTGGTAAACACTACACATCCAGTAAAGGATGGAAACACTTTGGGTTTCACACATTGACAGGAAAAGCAGAGTTAGACATCACGGCTAAAGCCGCATGCTAATTCTGTCACGGACAGGAAACGTTATCGTATCGCGGTAACGTACGGTAGAGCCGGCCGTCGCTATCATATCCTTGGTCAAATGGGCCGACACTACAACTGTAGAGCACCCAGATACTGACATTTATGTTAAATGCATTCAAACGGCCCCGATGGAGCTGACCATGGATGTATAAAGAGAATGGAGCTGACGGGAGAGCTAGAGACCACCTTGGAGAAGTTAGAGGAAGTAGACATGTTTGACTACGTCCGGTTTTCAAAATAAGGCGTTAACAAAGGGAACTGTATATACAAAATACATCTAAGGAAATAAGATTGATTGGATTATATTCACCAGAAGTATAAAACATTACATGTCCCTTATGAATTAAAAAGAAAATACCACTTATTTGTGAGGAAAATGTTTTTATTCTTTGGGTTGCTGGAAAAAATATAATAAATAATTCCTGAAAATTACTGATATATTTGACTTCAGGACATTTCTGACTACATACGTGCTTAAAATCAAACATTTCTATTGTATTCATTTAGATATTTCCAAGGTAAAAGTCCCTAGAAATGTATAATTTAACTTTTTCTCATGGTCTAGTGTTTAAAAAGTGAACAGAAATCACAATAAATCGTAATATCGAATCGCAATACATATCAAAATCAGTACCAAAGTATTATGATAGTGTCGAATCGGGAGGTAGTTGTATCGTCCAAGCCATAGTCAACAACACATCTGCATCATAAAACACATCTGCATGACGGGAGAGCTAGAGACCACCTTGGAGAAGTTAGAGGAAGTAGACACCTACCTATAACACTCACTAAATGATTGAGAAAATTAATTCAGGACCACAAGAGAAACCTCAAATTATAGATTATTTCACACAGGTTCCCGATCCACTATATTTACTCCATACAATGTTTTTTTTCTCTCAGTTTACAGCAGCGTCTGGTTTTGTTGACGGGTTGCAAAAAAGCTCCGCAACGTCTGTGATCACAGTAATGCTTTTTAAATCATAGAGACGGGGTTGTTTCGTGAAGGCAACAAGTGCCAACTGTGCCGACTCACTCCAGTTTGTCATCCGACGTGACGGCGAAGGCCTGTAAGTGGCACGCTGATTGATACGATGAGGATGCAATTAGCCCTGAGCTAAATTAGAGGAGCCTCTTACCATGCTAAGCACCACTTGTGTGTGTGTGTTTGAGAGAGAGACAGAAGCCTGTATTCAGAGAGATTGTCAACCAGTCAGTCAGAGTGATTGGAGTCTGGTGTGTACTGGTATTTGTCATAGTATAAATGCGCCCTTCTCATGTTTTTTCTTATTGACTCGCTGCCATGCATCTGACATAAACATGTACATGTATATATATACACACACATATATTCTGTTTATGCACGTTTTCCTGACTGTGTGTTGTTTTTTTCTTCCGGCAGATGAAAGAGAAGACGTTCAGAAGAAGACTTTCACAAAATGGGTAAACTCACAGTTGGCTAAGGTAAGACAGCTTCCTGCTTCCTTTCCTTTATCCACTCCATTCAGTAGATCCTCTATTCCCTGTCTGCGCTTCCCACAGTCTCGAAGTGGACTGTGTTCGCTTTCTCTCATCCCTGTGTAGTAATGTGTATTCTTGAATATTTTCAAGACTATTTTGACTATTTTGACTTTTATCCAATTCTAACAAGCAAATGACACATCTGTAGTATGGAGGACGGAATCTGCCAAAATAAAAAAAATCAGTCAATGAATAAATTACTTTATAAATAAATACATTTCGTTAAATGTCACAAAAATAATATAAAAAATACTAAATAAAACTAATATTGATAAAATGTGACATAAATTGATAATATCGGTTTTAATTTGCTTCTTTATTTATTCGTCTTTGTATTAATTTCCTTTTTTCCCCCTTTTATTTATTTATATATTCATTTTTATTTTTTTATTTGTTTTTTATGTATTAATGCTTTTATTTATTTATGCAGGATTTCCCCTGACCCCATGACACACATTAATCATGCATAAATAAATAAATGTATAAATACATACATTTAAAAATAAATGTTAAATAGATCAAAAATAAATAAAAAAACAAATAAAAAAATAAATGCAATAATAGATTCAAAATGAATGCAAAAATGAATAAATGTATTAAAAAATAAATACATAAATAATTAAAAGGGGAAATTAAACAAGTGTCAATTAATAAGGGAATTAATACAAAGATAAATAAATAAATAAAGACACAAATTAAAACAGAAATATAAATCTATGTCACATTTGATCAATTAATTAATGGCTACATTTATTTTTAATTTTATTTTTGCTACATTTATTTATTTATTTATTTATTTATTTATTTATTTATTTATTTATTTATTTATTTATGTATTTATTCATTCATTTATTCATTCTTTTTTTTTTTATTCTTTTATTCATTTATTTATTTATGATTTGGTCAGGTCCCGTCCTCCATACTATAGGAGCTTGAATAGCTTTCTCCTTGGAACCTCTCTCCCTGTGTGTGTTATTCGATATTGTCCATGTTGCAGTAGTACTATCCATGCACAATGGTGTGGCGGAGCAGGAAAGCACTCCACCCACCTGTCTCTTCATTCTCTGTCTCCTTCAATCCCTCTCTCCGTCTGAACCCTCCTCTGTTTATTCCCTCCTCCTATTTCCAGAAGAAAACAGAACAGGAGGAAAAGGATTTGTTGTTGTTTTTTCTAAACGCTGGCAGCGTCTTCCACCTCCTTTCATCTGGGGCTGTTTTCTGTTCCTCTCTCAGAGTCACGGACAATTTCAGAGGCATTTCCTTTTTACGGCTGCGATTCAGATGCACGCACACACACACATACACACACAAAGAGGTTATTCCCGCCACGTCCATCCTCTCTGGAGAGCGGCTTCAGTAAAGCTAGGATAAAGGGGGCAGCAGAGTGTAGCACATTTTTCAGGTTCCCCTTTTTCTTGTTATTCTACATGCTGGATTTGGGATTGTTTTCAGAAAAATATGTGTTCAAATATGATTGTTGCTTGTTTGTTGTGTGGTGCCACTTTGTTGTCCCATAACGCAGCTACTCAGCCCCCCCCATCATCATCCCAGTGGAGACTGGATGACTAGTTTTGAATTTAATTCTAATTACATTTCAGTGTTTATGCGTGTGTGTTTATTTGTGGTGTGTGTCTGCCAACACATCACTTCTATTGCTATTTTCAAAGTTGATTACGAGGGTGCTAGAGGTGTGTCGTTGCCATGGTGACGGAGACTTAGGTGAGTGTGTGTGCATACAGTACGTGTGCATGTGTGAGTAAGGCTATTGAGACGGAGGCTGATCTCAGCGAGGTGATTAAAGCCAGGCTGGAGACGCCTTCTCTACTTCCTTCTCCTCTCTTTTCCTTTCCTTTCCTCTCCTCTTTCCTTCCTTTCCTCCTTTTCCTCTCACCTTCTTTCTTCCCTTTCCTTCTCTTCCCTTCCCTTTCATTGACTTCCCTTCCTCTCTCCTCTTCTCCTCCCCTCCCCTCTTCTTTTCTTCCTCTTCCACTTTGCTGTCCTCCCTTCTTCTTTCCTTTCCTTCTCTTTTTCTCTCCTCTTTCCCAATTTCCCCCTTTCCTTCCCTCTCACCTTCTATCTTCCCTTTACTTCCCTTCCCTTCCCCTCTCCTCTTCTCCTTCCCTCCCTTCTCCTTCCCTATCCTCTCCTTTTCTCCTTCCTTCCACTTTCCTGTCTTCCCCTTTTCTTTTCTTTCCTTTCCTTCTCTTTTCCTCTGCTCCCCTATTCTCTCATGTCATCTCCTCGCTTCCATTTTCTTCCCTTCCTCTCCTTTCCTTTCCTCTCCTTCTCCTCTGACCTTCTTTCTTCCCTCTCCTTCTCTTCTCTTTTCCTTTCCTTCCCTTCCCCTCTCCTCCCCTCTCCTCCCCTCTCCTTTTTCCTTCCTTCTATTCCCCTTTTATTTCCTCTCCTTTGCTTCTCTTTTCCTCCTTTCTTTTTCCTCTTATCCCATCTTCTGTCATCTCGTCTCCTCTTTTCATGTCTTCTCTTCCATTTCCTTCCCTTTTCCTTTTCCTCTTATCTCCTTTCCTTTCTTCCCTTCACCCTCTCCTCTTCTCCTTTTCTCCTTCCTTCCACTTCCCTGTCCTCCCGTTCTTCTTTCCTTTCCTTTCCTTTCCTTCTCTTTTCCTCCTTTGTTTTTCCTCCCTTTTCCCCTCTTCTCTGGTCTCATCTTCTCTTTTCTTGTCCTCTCTCCCATTTCCTCTCCACTCCTGTCCTTTCATCCCTTTTCCATTTCCTCTCGTCTCGTTTTCTTTCTTCTTTTTTTGCTCTCCTTTCCTTCTCTTTTCCTCCTTTCTTTTTTCTCTGCTTCCCTCTTCTCTCATCTCATCTCTACTTCTTCTCTACTCTTTTCTTTCTTTCTTTCCTCTCTCCTTCCCCTCTCACCTTCTTTCTTCCCTTTCATTTCCTTCTCTTCTCTTTTCCTTTTCTTCCATTGCCTTCCCTTCCCCTCTCCTTTCCTCTTTCCTTCCATTCCCCTCTCCTTTCCTCTTTCCTTCCATTCACCTTTCCTTTCCTTTTCTTTTCCTCCTTTGTTTTCCCTCCCTTTTCCCCTCATCTCTGGTCTCATCTTCTCTTTTCCTGTCCTCTCTCCCTTTCCCTCTCCACTCCTTTCCTTTCTTCCCTTTTCCATTTCCTCTCCTCTGCTTCCCTTTCTTCCCTTTTCCATTTCCTCTCCTCTGCTTCCCTTTCTTCCCTTTTCCATTTGCTCTTGTCTCCTTTCCTTTCGTCTTTTTTTCCTCTCCTTTCCTCTCCTCTCCTCTCCATCCAGTCTGCCACATCCCCTCTAACCATAACTAAGAGATAGATAGAACGGGGGATAGAGATACAGGCAGGAGAGGAAGAGAGAGAGAGAGAGAGATCCCCTCATCCATCCAAACTCAGCGGAGCATAATGAGTACCCCATCCTAGATAGATGAGTCTCACACACACACACACACACACACACACACACAGGCCTCAGGAGAGTAGGAGGTAGCGAGACAGCAGATGGGAGAAAGTAAGATTACATGAGGGGAGAAATAGAGAGGAGAGAGGGAAGGAGACGAAGGATGTAGGAAGGAGTGTGGAGAAGCAGTGGAAGATGAGTGAGGGGAAAACAAAAGTTCAGACAGGAGGAGGGGTTGGGGGGGAGCGAAGGAGTTATGGCAGGAGGTGGAAGGTATGGCAGCGGCAGGCGTGAGAAATATGGAGAAAAAAGGCGGAGAGAGGCCTGGCAGTGATGCAGCGTCACGTCTGATTTTAGTGTGATTTGCTACTCAGCAAACCATAAAAAGAGGCACTTCAAGAATGTACGAGGATCCGTCACCAGGGCAGGAAGCTGAGCTTTTTTCCCCCTCCTTGTTTACCAACCACAGCTGGTACTTTATTCAAGAATGTCAGATTCCATTCTAGTGCAGCGAACGCCGCAACATGTCACCTGTAATTTAATTTTCTGACATTACATTTTCAACTCCCAAATATCTCCAAGTGTTATTAGTGAGTTATCTCTGGGCTTAACCCCCCGAGACCAGCGATCCCGACCCACTTTACTAGTCTTTCAGAGGCTGTAGCAGGTTGACTTTTAGAGCTAGAGTGAATGTGCAGATATCATATGAAACTAGAAAACCATGTCATGCTGACTTGTCGGGAAGGAGGCTAAATGCCTGTTGTTTGTTTTACACTAAAGTCACGTTTGATTGTGAGAGATTTTGCAGGATTTCCGTTTATTTTTAGTCGGGACTCTTGTTGTTCATGAATGGAATCTGTTAGTGTGCGGCAGTATAAGTTGGGAGAGAGAACAGGTTGGTTCAGAGGACCCGATTTAAATTGTGTTATCACTAATACTGAACAGCTCACTTGAAAAATGTGGTCATTCCTACAGGGTCCCATAAGAGTCAGGATATAAGCCAAGTTGAACTTGTATACAGGTCCTTGGTCTATTTTGGCTGCTGTAGGAAGGAATTTGTATTCCTGCCTTGTTAGACTTCCCTGTCGTGAATCTTTGGCTCAAAGTGGTGAAAGAAACTCTTTGAGAGTTTAATTGACTGGCTGATAATTACATAGGTGATTTTTTCCCCCCCAGAAGGTCAGAATGGAATGAATCCACCTCAGGGAGCCAATAATGGAGGGAAAAGGGTGACGGAGAGAGGGGGAGGACCGGATTCATCCAGTGCCTGGTGTTAATTTCACACCCTGGCTGTCACTGTGTGCTCAGGTCCTCAAAAACCTGCAGGATAAGTCTGATAGGGGAGGATAGGAAAGGAGAGAGGGGACAATGAAGCTGAGGAACAAAGAAGGAAAAGGAGAGGTGAGATGAGATGAAGGGATTAGGAGTGCAGGCACAGGAGAGGACGAGAAAAGAGAAGATGAGACCAGAGAAGAGGGGAGCAGAGGAAAATGAAAAGGAGGAAAAGAGGAAGAGCTAGAACTAAAGATCACCAATTAACATGTTATATCTAATTTGTACAATCTTGAGAAATAGAAGTCTATCAGTGAGATATATACTGAAGACTACCAGAGATTAACCTGTGACAGCTGTTTTATATGAATTGAACATTCAGTAGATCCAACGATGGCATGTGTGAGAGAGAGAGAGAGAGAGAGAGAGGTACATCCACGGCTTATCATAATTAATAAAAACGTATGAAAGAGGATCGAGCCATATATCCTTTCCACAGCCTTTAGTATGCTCTCCCTACTCTGCTAGCCCTCTAGCATCCCTGACTGCACAAGCATTTCTTCTGGGGATTCCTGACCAGGTCTGAATCAAGCTGTGGAAATTAAGAGCTGTCACACAGTTACAACAGCTGAATGATCCTTTTCCCAAGTCCAAACTAATCTAAACCTGCTGTAGAGCAGCGCGGGGAGAAGTGAGACTGCTTGTTCTGTCGACTGAGAGCTTCATAACTCGCCAAGTACTGTAGATTTAAAGGTCATTGGATGAAGTTTAAATAGGCGAGTGTGCTTTTTCAAGGGTGGATTTAGGGTTTATGATCAGCAGCTGTACCAAACTATTAGAATTAATTTCCACTGGTTCACTGCTCACTGTGTTTTTGGCAAACTGCTCTGGAAAAAAGGAGCATAACTACACAATAAAGTATGTGCTCTAGTTCAAAATCATGCACCTGTGTGCAGCATTCCGCTTCAATTTATGTGAACCCCAAAAACAATAATTAGGTTTTTAAGTTGTGGATTTTAACACTGGGAGAGTCTGTGTTGGTTCATGCTTTTAAAGTGGAGCCGAGCTGATTACATCCAACACATTGTCTGTAAAGAAGAAAACTTAACAGTTTACAGCATACTTGTTTGCATACGTCAGTGTGATTCGCCACTAGTTAGCCAAGTTAGACATTTACACTACATTTTCCATTTCTGTAATATTTCCAAGTCGTCCTCACCGGAAAAAAACGCTCTATAGGTCGTCTGTGCAAGAGACAAGTGGACAAATATGCTGCTTTATGCAAATGTATGTATATATTTATTATTGGAAATCAGTTAACAACACAAAACAATGACAGATATTGTCCAGAAACCCTCACAGGTACTGCATTTAGCATAAAACAATATGCTCACATCATAACATGGCAAACTGCAGCCCAACAGGCAACAACAGCTGTCAGTGTGCTGACTTGACTATGACTTGCCCCAAACTGCATGTGATTATCATAAAGTGGGCATGTCTGTAAAGGGGAGACTCGTGGGTACCCATAGAACCCATTTACATTCACTGATCTGGAGGTCAGAGGTCAAGGGACCCCTTTGAAAATGGCCATGCCAGTTTTTCTGCGCCAAAATTTAGCCCAAGTTTGGAGCGTTCTTTAACCTTCTTTGTGACAAGTTAGTATGACACGGTTGGTACCAATGGATTCTTTAGGTTTCCGAGGTTCATATGATACCAGTCTCTTCACTCTGGCTTCAAATCTGTTACAACCTAAAAATCACAAGTTTCGTTAATGCGTTAAATAACTGAGTGGCCTTAAAATTAATTTGCGTTAACACATTAACGTGTTGACTTTGACAGCCCTAGTTGAGTTATTTTAAGTTACGTATGTAACTATGTTAGTAGTAATAAACATGCAAGCACAGGACTTTCACCCGTGAGACCGCCCTTTGTTTCTCATGTGATACCAAGAGTTATTTTAAGTGACCTACGTAACTACATTAGTATGTAACCACATCACGTATGTAACGATGTCACAAGCGTAACGTAGTAACTAACCCAAGCCATGATCTTTTCTTAAACATAACCCAAGAAGTTTTGCTGCCTAAACCTAACCAGTAGTTCCGTTCCACCACATTAACCACATGTTAAAACTGCAACTGCTTCATAATGTTAAAGAGAATGGTCACGTGTTTAAAACTGCCAATGTGTGATGGTTTCACACCGTTAAATAGAATGGCCATACATTGGGAGTTGTTGGAAAATGACTTATTCTATCATTTAGGTGTGAGCAGGTGTTGAATATTTCAGTGTCATACAAGTCTAAGTGGAAAATATACAGGGTGGAAAAGACATTATCTGTGTGTGAAGCGAGCTGCTCAATAAAAATATGTTGAAACAAAAGGTTCCTGAAGCTGCTATTCCAGGTCGTGGTGCACTGGAAGGTTTTATTACCATCAAGAGAAAGCACAGTCTAAAGTAGGAGTGAGCCAAATGGGTGAAATTAAAGTAAACTATACTAACATTATAGCTTTTCTGACCAGTGTTCACTGTCTTGTGGTTGGAGAAAGGAAATACATCAACATCCGTCCTAATTCCATCTCGCTTGCAGCATATAAAACAGATATTAAGATGCACACTGTCAGTCAGAATCATGTCTTCCTTGTTGCTCGGGGTAGCTTCAACTTTAAATAAATTCATAGTTTTGGTCAAGTTGTTCTGTTGGACGGCTTACCTGTGCTGAAGAATGCAGTAATCTCATGTGTCCGCAGTTGATCATTTGCTCTGGTGATCCATGTCAACACTCTAACACACACTCTGTTGAGTGATACAGGCTACTAACTCAAAACTTGTAGCAACTTTAAATGGAAATGTTAATTGAAGTTGGTACTGCCTGCAATGTTTTAGGTTTTCAGTTTAAGTCAATGTGGCAAAAAAGATTACAGGACATGAGGTCCGCATGCTAAGAAGCTAAACTACATTGACATGTCAACAAAGTATTGAATCGTGAATCAGAATCACTGAATTAATACCTAAAAGTGTTCAAAAATGAAGCTGTCAATCACTGCGATAGAAAGACATGTGACTGGGCTGAAAATGTTCAGAACACATTTATGTTGTGAGTATCTGCAATTCTATGGAAAATCACGTCATACGTTGTTTCTTTTAGGAAACGCTTGTGATCAAAAACTAGTTGTCCAGTGAGGTTATTACACGTACTGTAAAGCACACATTTTACCGGTAAAGGCAAAAACTGTTAACCCAGGTTATTCACTAAAAGTATGCATAGTCTGCTCACAAGTGGTTGTCATCCATTGAAAATGAACCGACAATAGCATCTGAATTTTTCCAGTATTATTATTTATTATTATTTTCTGCTTCCATTTGAGACAGAATTTGCTGCAAACATCAAACAACTTCTTCCCAGAGTCCTACCTCAAAACACACGGACGTCGTACACACACTGTGTTTGATTCAATCAACAGATAAATAGGCGTTATCAGTCGCTGTAAGTCCCATAGATGTGGGTCAGTAGGGGTCTACTACACCCACTAGTAGGTTTTCATCATCCATTCACATGGTAGATCACCTAAAGAAAGTATAAAAGAACACAGTAATAATGACAGGAGCAGAAGCGGAAGTCGGACGCTCCAGTATAGACTGTGAAAATCCTTAAGTGTTGGAGGTCGGGGAGAATGGATGGGACAAAAAACACAGGACACAATGTGCCGTTGTCTTTGTGTTCATAGTTATTTTAGCCCAAAACACAACGTTTTTTTTTTGTTCACAAATGTTTTTTTCCCCTAAACCTAAAGAAGTTGAAGTTTTATTGCCTAAACCTAAAGAAATTGTAGTTTTTCAGCCTACACCTAAAGAAGTTGAAGTTTTATTGCCTAAACCTAAAGAAATTGTAGTTTTTTAGCCTAAACCTAAAGAAGTTGAAGTTTTATTGCCTAAACCTAAAGAAATTGTAGTTTTTCAGCCTAAACCTAAAGAAGTTGAAGTTTTATCTTGAAGGAGCTGATGTTTTTTGGTTAGGTTCATTTGTTTTCAGCAGAATTAAGGAAAACCTACTTGCCAGATTTTCATGAAACGTGGTGGAAGGACGTAGCATGGGCTAAGGAAGAACCCATTAAATATTGGAGCGGATCCGAATCACGGAGGCGGTTGCACACATTATTTATTCACTTATGGAAACGGCCTTGGCAGAGGTCCGCGCTAGCCGAGTGCCCTTCTAGTTTTCAGCATGCTTTTGTAAATAAACAGTCTAAACATCATGTACCCTGCAGCAATACCGGCTCATGGTAATTTAGCAAACCAGGGTCACAATCCTACATTAGAGCTTTCTCTTGCATTTCTGCAAGAAAGGACAATATGTATGATAATATAAAACTCTTCGTGCTGTTTATTTCACCTTGAGATGTTTGTGTTGGACATTCAAACACAGGATTTATTTCTCCCCCTTTGGCGACGGACCAATTAGCTTATTTTTCTTTACTTTCACCAAGTTTTTATTTGTTTTAATTAGCTCAAAAATGAAGAGAATACAACCGCTCCAGGGTAAGATTCTTACAGTGGATGACATGTTCTTTTTAGTTATACAACAAAAAGCGTGAAATCGGCGTGAAATCTTCTGATTTAGTCATGAGTCACTTAATCCGGAAGAGCATGTTTTTGGAGAGCGTCTGAATGTGCTCTGATTTAGAGGGTACACACTAGACACCGCGTTAAACGCCGCTGCTTAAAGTCATGTAGAATCTGTCTGGAAACGACAATTAGCAAGATCCTTGGCTGGAAAATCACTGTGTATTGGTGTGTTTCTCTCTCCGTGTGTGTTGTAGCTCGTAGAGACTCTCTGAGATATGAATTAAATAGAAACATTTCACAGTTTCCTGCTTGTGAAATTACTGATAACATTCAGCTCACCTCTGTACGTCATCTCAGTTTACATCTTGTCAGAAGAAAGCTGTAGTATATGTTTGTTTTTTTATGTTAGGAAGCTGCTCCGTAAAGATGTGCTCTGTAATTCAGTATTGGATAAACATCTTCCCTGCTTTACATGTCTGTAAAGGGGAGACTCGTGGGTATCCATAGAACCCATTTTCATCCACATATCTTGAGGTCAGAGGTCAAGGGACCGCTTTGAAAATAGCCAGTTTGTCCTAAATTTAGCATCATTTTGTAGCGTTATTTAAAAAATATATATTTTATGTGCTTTGCAAAATCTTTTTCCTTGACCCTTGCTCTATATCCATCGATTACACGGAGCCCAATAGAATACACATGGCATCTTAATTATAGTTTGCCTCAGAGACCGACCGGCTCTCCTCTTCTGGAATACTGCCTGGCCACAGGTTGGCTGTTTTGTCAATTAGCTTGTGACAATTTAATTAAATGTTATATGAATTTAATTTGATATAGACCTGATGCGTTTGGGGCCCAAGTATCTGGACTAAAACTCTGTAATTCTTTGCTAACACAGGGAGTCAGTTAACTGTTCACAGTCCGACAGCTGATGTTGCCTGTCACTACCAAAAAAATAGCGGTGACTCAAGGCAGCCATTCGTCTGCCACTGGGCTCCAAGACGTTACCGTTAAATGTGTCACGTCGACCATTATCTCAGTGAAATCCAGACACTTCCAGAATGAAGATAAGTGGTCGGTAGGCGGATTGGAAGACGAGCGAAGCCGTTCTCTGTTTACCCAATCACTAAAATGCAAGGTTGTCTTCCTCCGACGGTCCTCCGATGAGATTGTGCGGGGTTACGTCCCATCTTTTTGTGTCATCTTTCCTCTTTGTGATTTACAGTGAAGTCGCAGGAGGACCTGTTAGAAAATTCAATTACCGAAGCTGACATCTTAAAACCTCCCTGCCTCTGTGATTTGTTTTCATAGCTGATGGTGGGTTTGTGTCTGGCATGGAGAATGGAGGGCAAACTGTTAACCCACATTTTGCCTTGATTTCACTAAAAGTATGCATAGTCTGCTCACAAGTGGTTTTCATCCATTGAATATGAAACGATAATACGCTCTGAATACAAATAGCATCTGAATTTTTCCAGTAATATTATTTATTATTATCTTCTCCTTCCGTTTGAGACAGAATTTGCTGCAAACATCACACAACTTCTTCCCAGAGTCCTACCTCAAAACACAAAGACGTCATACACATACTGTTTGATTCAATCAACAGAACCCCCTCTACAGTGGTGGCAGGGAATGAATGAATATATATTTGAATATTTTCACCTCATGGTTGGATATTGAAACCTGGCACCATGTGTTATTTGACAGTGGATGAAAACCGACCAGCTGAAGTTAGCAGCCGATTAGACTGTTGTTAGGCTAATAAATAGGCGTTATCAGTCGCTATAAGTCCCATAGATGTGGGTCAGTAGGGGCCTACTACACCCACTACTAGGTTTTATCATCCATTCACATGGTAGATCACCTAAAGAAAGTATAAAAGAACACAGTAATAATGACAGGAGCAGAAGCGGAAGTCAGGCGCAGCAGTATAAACAATGTGATACTCGTTAAGCGGTGGAGGTCGGGGAGAATGGATGGGACACAAAACACAGGACAAAATGTGCCGTTGTCTTTGTGTGCATAGTTATATTAACCCAAAACGCAATGTTTTCCCCTAAACTTAACCAAGTGTTTTTTTTCCCTAAACCTAAAGAAGTTGTAGTTTTGTTGCCTAAACATAAAGAAATTGTAGTTTTTTTAGCCTAAACCTAAAGAAGTTGTAGTTTTGTTTCCTAAACCTAAAGAAGTTGTAGTTTTGTTGCCTAAACCTAAAAAAGTTACAGTTTTGCTGCCTAAACCTAAAGAAGTTGTAGTTATGTTGCCTAAACCTAAATACGTTATTGTTTTGTTGCCTTAACCGAAATAAGTTGTAGTTTTATTGCCTAAACTTAAAGAAGTTGTAGTTTTTTTTGCCTAAACCTAAAGAAGTTACAGTTGTGTTGCCTAAACCATGGTTAAAATATGATGTTGTTTTTCATAATTGTAAACAGCTAAACTTTTTATAAGCACGCACGCACATGCACATGCACAAGCACACGCACACACACACACACACACACACACACACACACACAGACAATGAAGCAGCATATCCAGAATAAATCTCCATATTGTGAAATAAACAGATACAGATGGTAGCTTATCGTTACAGCCTTACTAAACAGGCTGTCCAATAAAGATTGGACATTACACATTTTTAGAAAATGTTTTCAGTCTTGTCGTCACCGTTTTCAACTTTTTTTTAAAGGCTTTGTGTTCTACAAGTTCCAGCTTGCAGCTGTCTTATGTGATAAACAGAATCTTTTGGGGTTTTAGACCGCTGGTCAGACAGCATTGTTATGGGCAGTTGGATTACATGGACTGTGACGGACACAAACTTAAATGTAGTTTCACATGAAAGTGAAAGAGACGTGGGGAAGAACAGACTTCATGTCCTTATCGTATTTAACATTCTCTAATTTATAGCTGACCTCTGTGCTTACTCAAGCTTCACCTGATTCAAATTGTAATGCAGCAACCACTTTAAAGGTGAGAAAAGACAAAGTGTCCTTCATACAGGCTGAATCACCTTGTCTGAAAACAAGTCTGGTTTTGAAAAGATTGAAATACTAATAAGACCTCGTACCGATCCAATACCAGTGCGTTAAAAACTTCTTCTTTTTCTTCTTCTTTATGTTTATTTTTAAACCATTTTAGTATTTTTCATACTAACCCTGCCTTGTGTCCTGTAGGCCTACGCCAGGGGTCAGCAACCCTCGGCTCCGGAGCCACATGTGGATCTTTAGCTCCTCTCCAGTGGCTCCCTGTGGACTTTTAAAAATGGAAATGAATAACAGTTTTTTGTGTATATTTTTATTTATCATTGTTGTAGGTCTATGGTACGACAGTATGACGGAGTGCTAGGGCCACATTGAGAAAAAATAAATAAATCTGAGATTTCAAGAATAAAGTGATAATATTGCGAGAATAAAGTCATAACTTTATGAGAAAAAAAGTCAAAATATTACGAGAATAAAGTCATAACTTTACGACAAAAAAGTCGTAATAATATGAGAATAAAGTCAGAAGTTTACAAGAAAAAAAGTCTGTTATGAGAGTAAAGTCATAAGTTTAAGTGAAAAAAGTCATAGTATTATGAGAATAAAGTCAATAAAGTTACGACTTTATTCTCATAATATTCCGACTTTTTTTTCTCGTAATATTAGACTTTTTTTCTCTTAAAGTTATGACTATATTCGCGCATTATTATGACTTTATTCTGGAAATCTCAGATGTTTTTTCCCTCAATGTGCCCCTAATACTCCGTAGTACATTGTCTCTTTGGCCCTCACTGCATTAGATTTATATACTATATACTTAGACTATAAACTGTGTTACCTTCATCACAATGATCAGCTATCTCCCGATTCAATACTATGATGATGCTTGAGTGCCGATTCAATATGTATTGTATTTTTAAGTATTGCGATTCTACAAGTATTGTGATTTGATATTACGATTTAATGCAAGTTTTGTTGGATTTAACATGAGGAGGGGGCAGGCTGTATCCACGCAGACCCTTCGCCGTTTTCTACTTTCTCGTCTTGACTCGCTGCGGTTTGTTTCGGTTCAGACGGATACGCAACTGATATGACGTCACGTTACTCGGACTGCAACAATAAAAGCGGTAAATTACTTCTACCTCTGTTGACTCAAATGAAACAAATATATCGATTCTGGCATTAAAAAAAAAATAAAAAATCGCGATACATAGGTGAATTGATTTTTTTCCCCCACCCCTAGAAAATGAGCTGATCAATTATATATTGTGATATCAGATTGGTGGATAGAGTGGAGTACTGGTGGTGTGTGTTTGTATTTGTGCGTGAATGCTAATCCCAGTTTGGGTTTGAAGAAGATAAAAAGACATGAGTGCTAAAACAGATCTGGGCTCAGTGTGCCTCAGAAGCAGCCTGTGATTTCACACTTATTTGTTGGCAGATGCAAAGCCCTTCATGTTACCCCCCAAAACTAGTCTCACTCTGTTGGTACATCAAGAAGGGTTTATTTTTGTATCCTTTTTCCTTTTTCTTTATTTGAACAATGTAGCCAATCATCAGTCACATTAGTAGACTTTAAGGTGAGCTACACTGCCCTTGACACATCACCTGAATGTTATTTGCTGCATTTATATGAATCTAGCTTTTCAAAATAATGGATAATGAATTTCAAAACAATCTGTAAATTGCTAAATTTCTGTATACCGTTTCATCTGTGTAAAAAACAATTATTCCGCGAGGTCGATTTGAAATAACATTTTTCTAAGCTCATTCATTTTCAGTGCAAGATGGATCAAACTAGAGACTTAGAGCATTCAGAGGATGGATGGATCAAACTAGAGACCTAGAGCATTCAGAGGATGGATGGATCAGACTAGAGACCTAGAGCATTCAGAGGATGGATGGATTAGACTAGAGACCTAGAGCATTCAGAGGAGGGATGGATCAAACTAGAGACCTAGAGCAGTCACAGGAGGGATGGATCAAACTAGAGACCTAGAGCATTCAGAGAATGGATGGATCAGACTAGAGACCTAGAGCATTCAGAGGATGGATGGATCAAACTAGAGACCTAGAGCATTCAGAGGATGGATGGATCAAACTTGAGACCTAGAGCATTCAGAGGATGGATGGCTTTCTCTGATTAATGACTTGAACAACTTGACACACAGTGCTGAGCAGCATCTCAAATGAATCGTCAGGTTCCCAGCTTTCAGATGATGTACACAACCTCTTTGTGACATCTTTTTTTCTTCTCAGAGACCCTGAGACATTACAGTACAAAAACATACTTTCCACGCGGTAGTCTGCAGGTAAAAGTGCTGCTTTGTCGACGCAACCGAAACAGCTGTGAAAACGGCGAGGAGAATATAAAAAAACCATTTTGATTCGATTTGCTGTAGAAATCAATAAGACACCTGTTCTGGATGGAGTCAGTGAGTAGGATACGGTGCGTGTGTGTATATTTTTTATGATTCTTCGAGTACAAGTACAGACCAGTTTCTAGGGTTCAAGTGGTTCCTCTGAGAGCTGCAATTATCTGAGCATCAATTCAGCCGAGAGAACAACTGTAGAACTGTCTTCATTGTTGGAGTGTACTGGAAATATGAAGGATGCCGCATGGACAAGAGAGAGAAACCGAGATGATTTGTGTGTGTTCTGTTTTCCATTGTGGTAATATCTAAATCCCACACACTGTCCAGTGTCCACATTCAAATAATACATCTACTCCCAACACACACACACACACGGCCCTGGCGAATGGAGAATGAGTCAATAAGTCTCAGGACAATGCCGAGAGGCGTAGGTCGAGGGCAGAGAGGGATGGAGAAAAAAGAGAACGACAGACAGAGGGAGGGAAATAAGAACATAAGAGAAGGAGAATGAGATGTGAGAGAATGTGGGGGAGACCGAGTATAATATATAAGATAGAGGGAGAGAGCAGAAATGAAAGGAAAATGTGAGAAAATGAGACACTGATAGGAAGAAGTTGTTTCTCCGAAAATTGATAACTGAATTTCTTCATTATAGAAAAGTATTTTTTTTCCACTTTTCTTTCTACATTCTGTTTATTTTTTCCCCCCACACACACAGTTCTGGGTCATTTCTACTTTTTTTCTCTCTGTCTCACTGCCGGTGCTAATGCATTTTAGATGCAGGAGTGGGGACTTCTACATGGCAGCCGTCGTTGTAATAACACATGATCGATGCAGGGAAAGAGATCTCTGCCACAAGGACAGTGATAACGCAGGGAAGATTCATGATGTTATTGGTACATGACGCTGCTGGCCAAACATGCACAAGTGACGCTTTACTTTTCTGACTTATTGTCTGTGTCCTTGCTCCTTTTCCTGTCTCCACCAATTCCTCTTACACTTTCTCATAATTACTTACTTCAGTAGGCTGTTTCTCAATTTTTTAAATAATGAGATTGTGCTGCTCACCGTGCTCTGTCAAGTGTTGCCGAAAAAATGAGTCCGGATTAGCCGATCTCAAATCTGTTATGACACCTCTAATAAACCGTGTGCATGTGAAGGTCATTCGCAATATCCAAATTAAATTGAACTAATTGATCACGTTAAGAGCTGCAGCCCTGCGGAGAGCAACTGAGGTAAAAGTAGATGTGAGAAATAATTATAATTTCATACAAGTGTAGTTCATCTACGAGGATTATCTTGCTGAACAAAACATGTTTATGTGCTTTAAACGTGTGTTTGACACAGAGTTTATTTCTAGCAATAATCCAAAACCCGATGGAACAATCCCGTTGGCTTTTTATCGAAGAGAACCGGGACGATGCTGACTGGTTGGCCTACAAAAATACCCCATCCCTGAAGCACTCTATAAGGATTTGTTGATTAATCGATTAGTTGATTTAATTGACAGTCCTTCAGCAAGAAAAATATAAACATTTTAATCGATTGACAGCCCTAATTTTGATATAGTGAATTAGCTCCTCAATTCCTCTTTTTCCCTTCACAGAGACTCACTGTATTCAGTCAACAGTGTTTTCCAATGTGAAGGAACTACGAGCTTGTAACCCTAGACTTCCCAGCACTGATAAAGAACAGCCTCTTAGGTATTAACTGCTATCTTCACATTGAACACAGGGCTGGTTTGTGCATATACTGCAGAGATGGGTCTCTGCTTTGAACAACTCTGATGTGGTTTTGGCCAATGAGGAGTCTCTAGTTTGGGGATTGATTGCCGAAATGTCAGTTTGTATTCATAATTATGTTGAATCCTGGGAATGTTCAGTATTAATGCACGTAATATTTCATGTTAATATATTCAGTTAAATTGATAAATGTATGTGTATCTGTGTTTTAGACAGGGAAATCGCCCGTGGAGAATCTGTTCTCAGATCTGTGTGATGGAAGACGCCTGCTGGAGCTGCTGGAGGGGCTGGCAGGACGTGAGCTGGTATGAACACACACACACACACACACACACACACACACACACACACACACACACACAGACACACACACACGAACAGACTGTATAAGCAGGCACATATCCACAAACATAACCAGATGCCAGACTTATGCCAGACTTTTAGCTCCGTATTGCTCTCTGCCATCAGAAGAGGATAGTGTGAAGAAGAGGAGCTAGTGCAGATGGCTGACATATTAATATATGTGCCTTTAAGGGAAACAGAGCTGCCTTATGAAAGTACTGTAGTAATCCAATAAGGCAGGGTTAGGCCTGGGTGTCACTGTGTATACCATGTAACGGATATGCTCTTCTAATTGGCAGAGTGATCGAAATAAACATCTTCTGCAGGGCTTGTGGTAGGTTCAAATGTGTCACTTCCTATGCACAAAGAAGATTTTCATCCACACACCTTAAATCTTATAGTAATAATGTATTTTGGCAAGTAAGAGAGGCATGCAGTAGCAGATTAAACTGCCTATAACAGGCTGGAATTAGCAGGCGTGTTGCTTTAGCAAAGCTCTTCTTCAAACCTCACCTTTTAGGCCTTCTAGGGTGTCCTTCCAGTAGAGAAAACATGATAAAGTGCCTTCTAGGGTGTCCTTCCAGTAGAGAAAACATGATAAAGTGCCCTCTAGGGTGTCCTTCCAGTAGAGAAAACATGATAAAGTGCCCTCTAGGGTGTCCTTCCAGTAGAGAAAACATGATAAAGTGCCCTCTAGGGTGTCCTTCCAGTAGAGAAAACATGATAAAGTGCCTTCTAGGGTGTCCTTCCAGTGGAGAAGACATGATGAAGTTCCCTATAGGGTGTCCTTCCAGTAGAGAAAACATGATAAAGTGCCCTCTAGGGTGTCCTTCCAGTAGAGAAAACATGATAAAGTGCCTTCTAGGGTGTCCTTCCAGTGGAGAAAACATGATGAAGTTCCCTATAGGGTGTCCTTCCAGTGGAGAAAACATGATGAAGTGCCCTCTAGGGTGTCCTTCCAGTGGAGAAAACATGATGAAGTTCCCTATAGGGTGTCCTTCCAGTGGAGAAAACATGATGAAGTTCCCTATAGGGTGTCCTTCCAGTGGAGAAAACATGATGAAGTTCCCTATAGGGTGTCCTTCCAGTAGAGAAAACATGATAAAGAGCCCTCTGGAGTGTCCTTCCATTGAAGAAAACGAGATGCTCCACCGCATGCAGCTGGTGTCCTTTTATTTTCCTGCCCCTGTTCCTCCAACAGCCTGAATCCGCCAATGCTGCTGATCATACACGTGTAACTCCACGGCAGATAGCAGCTCATCCAGCATGTTAATTGCGTTCCTAATTAGCAACACCAGCAATTGTCATTTGGAGTTTGTCCACTTGACTGACTCTGGTAAATTGTAACCATGCGAAACGTTCACATCACTGCGTTCTATCCCACATGGCGTGAAACGCGGCATTAACCTCCTCTTGACCTCGTCATATTCCTCACCTTAATGCTGAAATGATCACTTGAAGAAATGAAAATAAATGCCAAGTGCCAAGATTAAAATCCTAATCTGGCTTTTGGAAGGAAACACACACACACACACACACACACACACACACACACACACACACACACACACACACACACACACACACACACACACACACACACCAGCGCAGCCCACGGTCTTAATCAAACTTCTACTCCAACCTTGTTTTTCTTTTTCCCCCTCCAGCTTTTCTTCATCTCCTCCACCTTGTCTGTTTGCTGGAATCCCTCTCTCTCTTCTTCAATCTTCTCTCATTCTCTTTAACTGTTTTTTTCTTCTTCTTTCCACCACCTTTCCTCCCTCTCTTTTCTCCCCCTACTTCTATCTCAGGGTGCAGACATTATCATCGTTGTCCTTTGTTTGATACTATCTCCGTATTGTAATGGCATACACACACATAAACACACACTTTTATTGTAATTGTAGCGCTCATAGATGCCCCTGAGCAAGGTCTGTTTATGCCTCAATGGTCTCCTCTGTCTGGTGTGTGTATGTGTGTGTGTGTAGGTGAAATTGGAGAGAGGATTCACGCGCGTTCACTCGTTCAACAATGTCAACCGTGCTCTGCAGATATTGCAGAAGAACAATGTGAGTATACGTGCAGCGACACATCTATATTTCCCTTCATCATGTTAATATAATATATGAATTAAATAAATCAGTGGTTGGACTCAGCAAACAATAGTGGTGCTTAAATTAAACTGCCTTTCATGTTTCTCTCTATCTCCTCTCTAACTTTGCTTCCATATATTTATATCTCTACCCTCGTCTCTTCCAGGATGCTTTTACTTTCCTGTCTAAGAACAGCATCCCTTCTTTTATGTTACCGTCTTTCTTCTTTGTACATAGTTTTGTCTGGCTTTTTTCTCCCTACGACAATCATCTTCTCTCATTCCGTTGCCCTGATTTCTCTTCTTTCCCTTCTTTCCAAGAATATATATTACTTTAGTCAAGATAGGTGTGTACATTTGGCTTACCTTACACAGTGCATTTTAAAATAAGCTAATGCATAGTGACAGATAAATTATTCATTTTTACTTACATAAGGTTTAACAAATAATAGGGATGGGCGATACCAGACTTTTTAAAATTCAATACTTGTTGTTTCAATTTGAACGATATTGATCATATCTTAAATTGGTATGTGATTTTTTTATTTTTTTTTTAAAGGGACTGTTTGTAACTTTTTAAGCGTATAAATGTACCGGGTCGGGACACATGCGCGCTCGCATATGCGCGTTCGCGTGTGGCCGCTGCCTCTCCTCCTCTGCCTGCTTGCCTTCACTCAGACAGCGCGCGTTCTCGCTCAGCTCGCTCCACCTCTAGACGTGAACGCGCGCTCACTCCACACTGCAGAAGAGTTAGTAGCTCTGAGAATATCTAGTGAATGCACAGTGGACGTTTGTGCAGAAATAACTGCTGCAGCTCCTCCAGACCAACAGAGGTTTTCTGTGTCTTGTGAAGTGACGGAGCTCTGCAGAGAGAAACGTTATCGTCTCGTTACCGACCGGGTGCCGGTGTTTTCACTGTTCACTCCGGCTGCGGGCGGAGACGACAAGTTACTCCCTGCAGAGCCCCGCTGCATCAGCCTGCGCTGAGGCAAGAGAAGCCAACACTAGGATCAGATCTAAATCATGTTCATGGAGAGACCTTCGTCTGGTCAGCTAACATTACTGCCAAGCAGCTGAAATATAGAGTGATATTGTAGTTTTAGCTGACTTGTGTGGCCTCACTGTTTTGAGTGATGCTCGTTCAGGTATATTTAGAGCGAGCAAGCGCGAGCCCGACGCTGACTTTCGTTGATTTCACGGCCACAGGTGTCGCTGTTAACAAGCATTTCTGAAAGTTACAAATAGTCCCTTTAAATAACGGTAATTTTTTAGAAAACAAACAACCAAACAGATCATTACACTTAAAGGCAAATCACATACCTGTAACTGTTTAGGCTACATTCAGTTTATTCATTTGCATGTACTGTCTACCACAAGTGTATTTATCTTACATTTTATATAGGGCTACATTTTAGCCCTATATTTTTAAATACTATTTTATGTCTTAGATTCTCACTTTGCTTTCATTTGAGTCCTTTTTCTTTATAGCCTACATGTTTAATGAGCATTGTTGGAGGCAGTCTGAGATCCACACTGAGATGTTGTGCACATGATTATAAAGACCTTGAAACTCTTGTAACAACCACAATTCAAATTGTTGATTGTGATGATGAAGTTTAGGAATTTAAGGTAGACAGACGGTGAAAACAATCAAAGTGATGCGGCCACCCACGTTTTGTTTATGTAATCTTATTATCAATGTTTTAAAAAAGGAATCAATACCAAATGAGTAGCTTGTGAGTATCGAAAAATCGACACCACAGCACCGATTCTTTTTCCTCCCTCCTCCAGGTTGAATTGGTGAATATCGGAGCGGCGGACATCGTTGATGGGAATCACAAACTGATTCTCGGGCTCATCTGGAGCATCATTCTCCACTGGCAGGTGTGTGCATGCACGTGTATGTCTTTGTGTGAGAATGTGTCAGCATGCTAGGCCTCTGAAGGCATTTTGGTGGCAAGAAGAGTTTTTATATTTTAGTAATGCCTCCAATATAATTTTTTTTTTTTTTGCTGTTGTAGCAAATGTTGGCTGCATATCAGAAAGCTGTTACTGTTTGGACTGAATGCTGTTTAATTACCTCGACGAGTATTTAACGTGGACTGTAGGCTTTAATAGAAGTGGACGTAGCCACTGTAACATCACTCATTGGTTTGTGGACTAGCGTTTTGATGTATGTATATGCTGTGTATTAGGGATGTCACGATACCAGAAATCTAGTAGTCCATACCAATACCAGTGAATTTCCACGATTCTCGATACCCAATTCGATACCCAGTAAAAAAAACAACAACAACAATAAATCCCATGTAATTCAACACGCACTCTTTTATTAAAAACATTTGAACATTACAAAAAACAGAGGCATGTAGCCTTTAAGTAATAAATAAAAAGAATTGACCCATTTCGTTCATTTTGGCGTAACAGTGGCATATTATCAATCGATAGTCAGACAACGGACACTACATACTGACCGTGAATGCATCTGGTCCGTCAGCTCAGAGTAGCAGGTGTCACACACGGGACGGGAGAGTTGACAGATCGAGAAACGGCAGAGGATTTGTTGTCGAAGTGAAAAGCAAACGCACCTATTTGGCAATATTTCACGTTTAATCCCAACGCTAGAAGGGAACCAGAACGTCAATGAGGCAATCGCTGCGAGGCGGATGGAGCCGTCACAGCCGGTGTGCACGGAGCAGCGGCGCCAGGTAGACCCCCGCAGCGAAAGCGCTACCGGAGAGGCCAGACACACCGCCACCCGACGGTAAAGATCAGAGTCAGCGCTCTGCACATGTTTACCGTCATCTTTACTTGTAAAATCTCCCGTGTAATCGGTAACACCGGTGTTGTCACAAGTTTATTAACCGGTGGGAAATTTTCCTCACCGTCACATCCCTACCAATGACCATTACAGGCATCGTACGGTACCGTTGGTACTGTAGAAAATGAAGAAGACTTGAAACTAGCGATTGAGACCATAAACTCATGTTTACAATGTTTACTGAGGTAATAAATCAAGTGAGAAGTAGGCTCATTTTCTCATAGAATTCTATACAGTCAGACTTCAGTTTGCAACCAGAGGAGTCTCCCCCTGCTGGCTGATAGAAAGAATGTAGATTTAAGGCACTTCAGCATTGGCTTCACTTTTCAGGCCTGGAGTTTGCTCCACTGGTATTTCCTCATCCAACTGCAGTGAGTCAAACTAAACCCTGCTAACCAGAACACACAGAGCTGTGCAATGTCCCTGATCTTTAAACTGTATGTTTATCCATTTTCCTTTACAATTACACTATATTCAATGGAGCCCGTTTATAGGCCCACACAAAGTTTTATAGTGACGATAAACAAGCTACAATAAGTATAATCACTGCATTCATGCTGCTGAGGTGATCAGATATACAGCATTTACTAGGAAGCATTACTTTAACACCAGTTGTAATTTCCTTTTGATGCACAAAATACTCAATTATGTTTCACATTCCGACAACAAAACGCTGCACATTATCCTTCTGTGTCCGTCTGAATGGTTTACTTTCGGGAATGTGTACTGTTTCCATGGGTTGCAGCTGTCAAGGTGAAGGTAGCAGTCACGTTGCAGGGAACTCAATGCAACAATAATGATAGAGAGTAGCGTGAAAAGAGAAATGAAAGGCGACAATGTGGCTTTGAAACCGGTTTGAAAGTCCGTGTTGTGCAACAACTCCATAGAACATAACAACATATACAGCATGTACTATAAAGCTGGGGTTGGTTGTGTTCTTCAAATACATCTTTTGTCATATTTTTTTTTCATTTCCGATCAAATACCTGAATATCTGCTGATACCAGTATTTCCATATCAAAGCTTTTTTTTGCATAAAATTTGCAATGCATTGCAATTTTGCATTAAATCTAAATATATTCCAAAACAGTTTATTTAAACTGTAGATTAAAGGGACTGTTTGTAACTTCTTGCACGTATAAATCATTGCGGGTCGCAACAGGACGCTGACTTTCGTTGACTTAACGGCCACAGGTGTTAACAAGCAATTTCTGATTCTTACGTAGAGTCCCTTTAAGTAGGCTTCACATACAAGCATGTGTCGGGGTGTAAATTGCTATGGCAACTCCTTTAATGTTTTGAAAAACTTGAACAAATCAAATGCACAGCAATGTTCAGCTACTAGTAGATTTCTATACATGAGTTCAAAAGTAATGAGAGGATTTCAAAGAGGAGTGCAATGGCAAAGTGACAACTCCTTCATACGGTTTTCAAAGGGAATATTTGAAATCAAAGGGCAAGAACCGTATAGAGAAATAAAAATCTACACTATCAAATCAATAACCACAACAACGTGCTTCTTAAATCTGCTTTTTTTTTTTTTTTACAACATATGTTTTTATACACACAAATTCATTTTGATCAAGCGATAAAAGGTGAGGTCTGTTTGTGTCGGACGTTGAAGCATCCGAAGTTTCCTTTTAAATGTTCTTTCTCACATGATGGAGCTTTCTGCCAATTCATAGAACAGTATGCCTGTTGTACTTCTACACTTAAGCTGTATTTAAAGTTCATAATCTATTTTACGATGGTGTTTAAAACCAACTTCCTGTAAAGTCAGTCCTTTTAACAGCTTACATTACGATACATTTTAATTGTATTTCATTCCTCATTAAGTTGAACAGAAGCTAATGTCTCAATCACGCTAGTTTTGGCATAGACTTAATGACGCGATTAATAGCAAAACACAATCCTGTAATGAGGTGTGTGTTGGGCTGAGTGTGTGCGTGATTGCGGATAGCATGTGTGTGTGTCTGAATATGCCTGTCAAAGGCTGCTACGCCCTGGAGGTTATCGTTTGCTTGTGTGTGTGGGCACGTATGCCAGTCTGTGTGTGCGGATCTCTGTCAGCGTGTAGGTGTGTGTGTGTGTGTGTGCCATTGTGAGTGTGTGTACACTGCAGTCTTTGTCGAAGCGCCCCTCCAATTAAAGTGGAAATGCATGCAGTGACCTACTCCCAAATGAGTCCCTTTTTTTACCCGGCAGGCCACATTCTATGAGGAATCGCTAACAAACCTGTGTGTGTGTGTTTGAGTCCCCTTGCTGGGAATTCACCTCGACACCGAATTACACCGCACTCTATTAATAGGCTTAGTTGTGTGTGTGTGTGTGAGTGTGCATCTGTGACTGTGTAATAGACTCTTTCCTCCTCTGACTTACTCTATTACTTTACTCCACTGTATGTGTGTGTGTGTGTGTGTGTGTGTGTGTGTGTGTGTGTGTGTGTGTGTGTGTGTGTGGTAGGTCTGAGGCTTACAACTCGGGGTTTTCTTGCTGTCGTTCTGTCTTCCACTCATCTGTCCGGTGCCTGCTCGGAGCTCTGCTAACACTCATCACACACCGCCTCGCATGCATGAGTGTGGAAAGCAAGGAGAGCGAGTGGTATGGTGGGGTGGAGAGAAAGAAAGAGAGAGAGAGAGAGAGAGAGAGAGAGAGAGAGAGAGAGAGAGAGAGAGAGAGAGAGAGAGAGAGAGAGAGAGAGAGAGAGAGAGAGAGAGAGAGAGAGAGAGAGAGAGAGAGAGAGAGAGAGAGAGAGAGAGAGAGAGAGAGAGAGAGAGAGAGAGAGAGAGAGAGAGAAGGGAAACAAAAACTGCCTTTTTCTGTGTGTGCGAGTGCATATGTGGCTGATAGAAAGGTGAGGGAAAGATATGCATAAGTAATGCGCAACCGGGCAGTGAGAAGTATAACTCTCTCTCTCTCTCTCTCTCCCCCCCCCCCCCCCGAGCCCTGAACAAGTGCTCCAAAACTGTCACTCACAACTGCCAAAAAAATCCAGCCTGTGAGGATGCAACCACATCCACACACACACGCTCGGAATATGTGCGTGCACACAAGTGTCCTCTGACTGTGTGCACTTTCACTGAGCGTGTGTGCTGCCGTGTGTGTGTGAATATGCAAAGTATCTACTGACAGGCCACATTTGCTAGAAAGCAGCATATATTTTTTTATAAATGGCGCCTCATGGTAATGTTACATCATATTAGGGCATTAGCATGGGTTGTAATCTGTTGCTCTGTCTATCGAGAGAGAGAGAGAGAGAGAGAGAGAGAGAGCTTTTGATGGTGAATGCTACCAATGCTAGCCAACTGTGCACGTCTGTTCTCTCTAGGTGGATATTGTGTTTCAACAGGAATTGTTGCATTGTTTGCCGCCTAACTATCCCATTCCAATTGACTAAAAATCTCTGTGTGCATGATATGAATAACAACATCTTCACGTATAAGCCTTCAAATTTGAGCACACAGTGTGTACGTACAATACTAGGGATGTGAGCGATTAGTTGGCTAGTCGATTAAACTTTGCTACCCTACCAGAAATACTAGTTGGTTTAACTTATTTAAGGCTGTCAATCTATTAGCGTATTTAATCGCGAATAATCGCATGATTGTCCATAGTTAACCGTCATTAATCGCAAATTAATCACACATTGTTTTATCTGTACCTTAAAGGGAGATTTGTCAAGTATTTAATACTGTTATCAACATGGGAGTGGACAAATATGCTGCTTTATGCAAATGTATGTATATATTTATTATTGGAAATCAATGAACAACACAAAACAATGACAGATATTGTCCAGAAACCCTCACAGGTACTGCATTTAGCATAAAACAATATGCTCCAATCATAACATGGCAAACTGCAGCCCAACAGGCAACAACAGCTGTCAGTGTGTCAGTGTGCTGACTTGACTATGACTTGACCCCAAACTGCATGTGATTATCATAAAGTGGGCATGTCTGTAAAGGGGAGACTCGTGGGTACCCATAGAACCCATTTACATTCACATATCTGGAGGTCAGAGGTCAAGGGACCCCTTTGAAAATGGCCATGACAGTTTTTCCTCGCCAAAATTTGGCATACATTCGGAGCATTATTTAAGCTCCTTCTTGACAAGCTAGTATGACATGGTTGGTACCAATGGATTCTTTAGGTTTTGTAGTTTTATATGATACCAGTATCTTCACTCTAGCTTCAAAATTGAGTTGTAATCTAATGTGCAGATTGGAAATTGGTCAAGCTCTCATGCTTCTTGGAGGATTATCCCAATGTACTTTCCTCTAAAGCCAATCACTGGACAAACTTAACATTTTGAATCCCTCTACATTGTCATTCCTTCCTGAACCTTCTCGTTGTGAGGTCTAAACAAACACTGCGCACTCCAGCACAGCTTTCCACTGTATGTCCTTGTGAAAAATACCTCCACGGACACCATGTGTGCGCATCCATAATGTGTTTTGTGTTTGTGTGCAGGTAAAGGATGTGATGAAGGATGTGATGGCGGGCCTACAGCAGACCAACAGTGAGAAGATTCTGCTGAGTTGGGTTCGTCAGAACACGCGCCAGTATCCTCAGGTCTGTTACATTAACTCCTCACTTCAGTCTTATCCTCAATCCACAGGCTGTCACACTGCATCCACCGTCGCTGTAGCTCTCTTCTACAGCAGTCTCTCCTGTAGTCCTGCGATGCCGTAAAAAATAGCTGTCTGATTAACTGACCATGCAAATGTCTTTCTTCATTTAAAGCAATGGCTTCAAGTCTGATGAGTCTTCTTCAGTGGTATAGAATGTTTTCACCACGGCCAAAGACTTGCCTGTCTACGTCCGACTGGATATCTGAAACCCCTCATGAACGGATTTTCATGAAATCAGGTGGACAGATAGGCTTTGGGCCAAGGAATGATGGATTGGTTTTGGTGGCGATCCAGATCTGGGATTACTGCCATGAGATGATTATCATTTTATAGCCCTAAGTATGAAACTAAAAGACAGAGACTTGGGCCGGAGTCTTCAAAATATGTTTTCAGGGTAAAAAAAAAAGAATCCAATTAAGTTAAAATTTCCGCAGTAGGCATGATGTCTTTGGATTCCTTTGGAGTATTCAGTATTTGTAGAGGTTTGTTCTGTTGCCAGCTGTTTTTTTTTCTCCATTTCATTTTATTCCTTTTGGCTTGAATTGTTCTCTACTGTGTTGAAGCATCTCAGCGAAAACTGCTAAGAGCACTCACAACACAGCGTATGCCACTTTTGGATAGCATATGGCATTTGATAGTTTGTTTCACCCGCAAATTTTCCCAGGTGCACGACTTGAAAAGTGTAGTCTTCATTTCTTAATCAGGAATAATTGATCCTAAATGACTTTCATTATGGGTGTGCATGAGATTAAGATAATGAATTAAAAGATGAACTAAGAGTGATACTCGGTATCTAAAGAGTTTGGAGGGTGACGAGATGCTATTATAGCTGAGATTAGACTAATGGTAGCGTCTCTGTCCTTTATGGGATTTTAGCATTACACTTACACGCCAAACTCATCTGTTAGTTATTCGTCTTTAAAGCTTTTTCACATGTAAGTAATAAGTAAAAACATGTGGCTTTAGCCTGAGTCTTTTGGCACAATGTCATGTATGTAATAGAGGTCTTCACAGGTCCAAAAATGTGTGCCTTCGAAAAATTCGAAAAGACTTTGAGACGAGGGAACCGGAAGTGAAATGCGAAGTCATTTCCGGGTTTTAGGACTCATTCCTGTAGCACTTTATTACAGATAATGTTAAAAAGACCCAGGCCCGCAGTAATAGAACTGGGACCCGATCCGAACCCGATTGACCATATGAACCCTGGATCTGTACCTGTATAGGTCCCAGGTTGGGTCTCGGGTTCTAGGGTTCGGGTGAACACGTGATGACCTGTAGTGTTGACCGGTAACATCCCAAAGTCAGCTTATTTTCAACCAATTTACAGTTAAATGTTGGCTAGCTTCCACTTCTAAAAATCTTTTAGAGAGAGTCGTCATTTCAGCCGGCGATTTTGGTTGATTTTGTGTCTTCTCAGTACTTCCAGAGCTCCATGTAGCTTTGTATTACATTTAAAACCCATTGTTAGTTATCGTTGTCTGTCACTCCATATATTGAAAGCCCAGAGAGAGAGAGAAAAGATGTCTATAATCTAATAAACACCCATGGAAATGGAAACCAGTATTGGGGCGACAGCGTTTCAACAGTGGGTGTCATACTGCATTCACAGTTTGGCCCTTTAATATCCATTATCTCTGTCCTCAGGTCAATGTGGTTAACTTCTCCAGTAGCTGGAATGATGGATTGGCCTTCAATGCCCTCATCCACAGCCACAGGTACTGTAAAATGGGTAGTGTGTGTGTGTGTGTGTGTGTGTGTGTGTGTGTGTGTGTGTGTGTGTGTGTGTGTGTGTGTTAGCAGAGAGAGATATAGAAAGAAAATAGACACAAAGGAAGAGTGCATAGACAAGACAATGTCACAGAGGTACAGAGGGAGATTTATTTGGCTGCCTGAATTATGATCTTGTTCACACATTTTTATTAAATGGATATACACGGAGGTGGAACATCAAACCATTAGCACTAAATACTCCGAAAAGGAAAAAAAAAAAGAAATGTAAAGGGTGACAGGGGAAAAAGACAGAATATGTTGGATAGTGCCAGCCAACTAGTAGTGACGCACTGCTACAGGAAGCCAACTACAAGAATGCTCTTTGTTTAAACCTAATCAGTTAATCTGTGGACACAAAAAGCTGCATATTCCTGCTAGAGAGCCTGTATATCTAACATACCTCCATATCTAGTGCAGTGAAGTTGTCATATTACATAGCAAAGCTGCACTAAAGGAACAAGTTAATGAACTAGGGCTGTCAATGGATTAAATTAATAATCGCAAATGAATCGCACATTTTTTATCTGTTGAAAATGTACCTTAAAGGGAGATTTGTCAAATATTTAATACTCTTATCAACATGGGATTGGACAAATATGCCTGCTTTATGCAAATGTATGTATATATTTATTCGCCGAGTTTGGAGCATTTGGAGCCCGCTACAACCTCCGAAAGATCAGTTGTGTTAATGCCTCGTAGAAATCTTTACGGCGTTAAAACGATTTTGCGTTGACGCGTTATTATCGCATTTACTTTGACGGCACTAGAACGATCAAGTAAATAAGTCAACGAATCAGTGAATGGATAATGTTTGACAGCCTGATGAATAGATGGATGAATAGCTTTGTTGAGGTGAAACGGTGTTAATCTGCCTCTATGGATACCCAGGAGAGTTTGGGTCTCAGGTCTGGACTCATGTAATTATGAATTAAATCATGGTTAGCTAGCATGAACATCTGTTCGCAGTGTCCTTACAGGAATACAGAGTGGGAGATCACCATCACCCTGTAGATCATTTGCTCGGGGCTCCGTGCCAACGGCATTCTGTACACTAATAGTGGAATAACGGCAGCTTTCACAGAGAAAATGTTGAAATGAAATGAATAAATATACTATTTTGAATCAACACGGTCTACTGTCACTGTTTAAAGGTCCCATATTGTAAAAAATTACATTTTCATGTCTTTTATATTATAAAGCAGGGTTAAGTGCTATATAAATACTGTTAAACTATCAAAACGTTCAATATACGGAGAAAAACACTGCCCGTATTCAGAAATTGTGCGTTTGAAACAGGCCGTTAGGATTTCTGTCCATTTGTGATGTCACAAATATACAATATTTAACCTTTACACGGTTTTAAACGTAAACATTTTAAATGTGTCCCAGTTTATATCCTGTTGCAGTGCATGTAAATAACATCAGCTGACAGGAAGTAAACATGGACCCAAACTGTTGCCTAGCAACGCAATTCCGTTGAAAGGCACTAAAACGGAGCGTTTCAGACAGAGGGTAAATACAGGCATATTCAGACAGACAGTATGAGGAAAATAAAGTTTTTTTTTTAACATTACAGCATGTAAACATGTTCTAGTAGAAACACAAAATACAAGTATGAACCTGAAAATGAGCATGATATGGGACCTTTAAAGGTGGTTGACTGGAGAGTGTGTACAGCTAAGAACCAGTGCACGGGAGATGAATACATGCTTGCTGACTTAAAGTAGTTCCAAAAATAAACCTGACTGCATCAGCTGAAGTGAGTTAATTACAGCGTATTTCATTTTTAAGAAAATTAATTGAGGCTATGTAATAAAAAGTTTTTTTATTACTACAATGTCAGCCCTTTTACTTTGTAGAATGTCTCCTTTCACAACAACATATGCTGACGTGTTTGCATAGGTCAACCAGGGACATGATCTACTAAATACCTGGGATATTCCTCTATATTTGGGTAGAATAGAGATGCAGTGGGTACGTGATCCCTGCTGATTTCCCTTTTTTGCCTCCGCAGACCTGAGATTTTTGATTGGAGCTCAGTGGAGAAGAAGACGTCTGCGATCGACAGACTGGAACACGCCTTTAATAAGGCAGAACAACACCTGGGGATAGAGAGACTGCTGGACCCTGAGGGTAACTAACACACACACACACACATACACACACACCAATAATTCCAGAGAAGAATATTCGAGGTGAGTTACGGCTCTCACCGTATTTCACGCCTTCCAATCATGCACCGTAATTGGCCCACTTGAAAATGATGTGTGATGCTGTGATTGGGTGTTGCCGTGGTGATAACTGCGGTCACCTTGGCACAAGGACTTGATCATCGATGCACAAACGGGCCGATAGGTTGGCAAAAAAATGTCTCACCTGCGCCACAAGTCCTTTTGATTTTGTCTTAAAATAACAGCAGAGATGCCTCCTACCGATTATATTCACACAGCATTTGTTGACCTTTGTGGCATCCATCACTGCCAGGGTTGCTGCTGACCTAAGATCAGTATACAGACTCTTAATCAAAACTGTCAGGCATGGGGTAAAGTGAGCAAAGCTGACCTGGGTCATTTGGTGGGCAGTGAAAAATGTTGGTGGTATTTTTTGCAAATATAGACGTAGATTTACTACACTCAGAAAACCTCCAGCAATATTGGCTCTTTGAAAATAACTACAGAGGTCGATTTGGTTGGAGGTAAAGTGATCAATCAAGGTAAGTGAAAGGGCCTCAGTCCTGCAAGTTTGTATCTCCAAATTTTACTAATAGCATGATTTAAAAAAATACCTCCACCCTCATCAGAGGACAATATCTTTAATCTTTATTACATTTATTCTTTTAGAATTTTTCTTCTCTCACTATTCTAATCGAAAGCTAAACCTAAATAATTTAAATGATTAAAATGTAATCTTTCAGTTATATAGAAGACAAATAATATTAAAGAAAAATGTTTTTCAAAGGAGTTCATACTGACCACCATTGGGTTTACATTCTTTTAGCCATATTGTACCAAAATATGTGTTAGTAATTTTGTGCTATTGTCACCAAATCTGCTCATCCAAGACTGTTCAACACCCGGTATATTTAGCATTTGGTTTATAGATAGAATTCTTTAAAAATGTTGCTTAAATTTTGAAAAAAAAACGACAAAACAAAACGACAAATGTTGGGCTACAATTTACAGCGCTGTGTGACATTTACATTGCATTAGCAATCCTCAAAATGAGCAGCGAAGTCATTAGATATGCTGATGATACGATTCTGCCTCTTACCCTCATATTCTTACCCTAACCCAAACCAATCTTACTCACCATGCCTAAACCTAAACAACCCAACCAACGAAGGCAGCAAGTGCTAGCCAATCAGAGAAAGAGTATCGTCTGTAGGGCGAGTAATGCTAGCGTTAGAAGCTAATGCTAATTATACCTTGACCCTACGGTCTTAACCCGAAATTATACTTTCCAAGGTCGGCGAGGGTCCGTGTGATGTAAATTCCATCATCAGAGGGTGTACGGGTAAGCTCTGTGGGGACAACTGAGTACCGCGGCGCGACCACTACGCTACAAGTGGTAGCTAAGCGGTGGAAAGCGTCCTCCAAACGGACAGCCTTAACAGAACTACTACGTGTCCGTGGTGTCTGCAGCTGTCCGTGCACACGTCCGTTTGGGAGTCTAATCAAGGTTTTAGTTTAAAGGCAAAACTGTTACTGAAACCATGTGCTGTTTTATTTACATAGGCATGTACCCACGCAATAAACAATAAGTAACAATAACAATACAGAGTATGCAGCGTTAGCAATATAAGATATAGGAGCTGTGATGCTATGGAAGATTTATTATGCCCAAATAAATCAAATCAAAGAAAAGAAAATTAAATACAACACACATTGCTATAGGATTTCCTTTTTCTATGTGTGCATTTGCTATCATAATTAAATGAAAATTCATGTGATATTACCAGGGAATTAACTTTTTCTATTTAGAGTCAAATGTTTACCTCTCTATGGTTGCAATATTTTATCCATTTTCTCCAAATCTCACCACGTACATGTATGAATGGGCTTTTTGTAACGGTCTTGATTGTATGTGAAATTAAAAAAATTGAGAGGTATTCCTCTTTAATCCCCCCCACCACCGTTGTGAGTGCTGTGTTCAGGCTTCGAGCCAGCGCGATAGGGAACGTTGTAATCCCTCGCAGCTTGCTTAAGCCTTGAAACGACACATCACGGCAGATGAATTTCCATTGATCTCAATATAAACAATCACAAGTTTTGAGCAAGTGGGGTGAAAGTGTATCATTATTATGCCGTGCATCAATGCTCAAAACACCATTAACCCCCCCACTTGGGCTTTTTCGAACATTCTCTCGTGCTTTAAAGGATTTCAAGTTGTGTTTGTCGGAGGTTTGTGTGGCTCATATCTCAGCGAAGAAGAGCTGTCAGGATTTAGGAAGTTGGACGCTTGTTTGATGTGTACTCTTTTGAAACAGCACATTGTCTGTGATGTCGACAACAGTTTTAATGCTCGGCTTCAAACCACGATGGATACTTTGGGGGTAATCATAAACTTCAGCCATGTTCCCTTTTCTTTTCTTTATGTCTCTTTCTTCTTTCACTCTTATTGGAAGGAATGAATGAAGAGGGATTATCACCAAAGCTGAAAGCAAAGTATTCAAACCACACTGTAGTGATGGATATTCTTTGTGTTGACAATGTTCTTTTGACTAGGGTAGGTGTACGGCCATGGGGGGTTCGGGAGCTGTTAGATATAAAACCTGACAAAACCACATTACAGTTTGTAAGGTCACAGTAAGGAAAAGCCATTAGTGTGTGGCTGATCTGAGAAATGAGGCTGCCTGTACTGCTATTCTGCCACACCAGCATCAGCAGGCTCATTATATAGACAGCTTGACGCCATTTGGAAGGAACCAATAACCTCACCGGTCAGTCCTATTTACATCCAAACACACACACATACACACATCTTGCACAAAAGTATTTCCCTTTGTATTTTCAGGATTAGCTTTTTTAACAAGTCCTGTGCAGAAGACATACAGGACAAAGAGCGATAAGCCATGAATGACGCGCACCGGTGCACACCAACGTATCCTCATACAACAGATTGTATGATATCTTACGAAAAGCCCCTGCAGTGCAGAACGTGTTGTTTAGGCAACAAAACTACTTTGTTAGGTTTAGGATTTTTAGGTTTAGTATAAAATAAGTTTGTTACATAACGTATGAAGGTGGCGTTAGTTAAGTACGTTATGTCACAAAAGTAACATATGTCAACGTTTGATCATTTTTTTATAATTTAGCTTTTTATTTTGAACATTTAAAAGAAATAAAATCAGAGTATAAGAATATTAGAAAATAAATTTGTTACGTAAAATAAGTATAAATAAGTTTGTTGCATAACTTGCGTAGATGGTGTTAGTTAAGTACGTTATGTCACAAAAGTAACATATGTCATTATTTTTGCCAAATTAATGAAAAGCGTGTTGAAATCAGAACATGACCTCCTCGCTGTAACAGAAATGAACCGAACCGAACCGAAAACCGTGACCCCAAAAACGTGATATGAACCCAACCGTGAATTCGGTTCCACCCCTAATATATATATACACACACAGTCGTTTTTTATTTTTTACAAGAACATCATTTCTCAGTCATAAGTTCAATATCACTGTGGAAACCAAATATTTTCCAGGCGATCATTTGAGAAGCTATTTTAATTTCAAACTAATGACATTTCCACTGTGTGTGTTTACAGAGACAGATGTAATCACTGCAGGGCAGACACACACACACACACACACACACACACATACACACACATACACACACACACACACACACACACACACACACACACACACACACACACACACACACACACACACACTCACTCACACACATAGACACACATTCCTGTACTTATATCTTTGTGAGGACACTCATTGAGATAACACATTCCCTAGCCACCATCACAACTAAAGGCCTAACCCTAACCTAAACCTAAACCAGCCTTATTACCCTTAAAGGAGATGAAGAGGAGTAAGTAGGTTAACATTGCAGAGTTTTGACTCCCCGTTAACGTAACGTTATCGTCAGCTCACTCACTGTAAATGCAAATGTTAACCGTTAACATTGAACAGTTAATTAACTGGTAACGTTAATACAACGAAGTTTACCTCGTTGACCTGGGAGTCATTTTCCATTTCTGCTGCAGCTGTCGTGAGGTCACAGGCCGGCGGTTTGTGCTGTGTGTGTACGTGCGGGACGGATTGGGCACTGACAGTGTGTGTGTGTTCATGTTGTCACGGAGGTTTAATAATAACGGCGCGCTACACAAAACGTGCAGTCATTTTCATCGCTGTTCATTCTAATGTAACGGGTATTTCTCTTTCAACTCAGACTAGGAAGAATTCACACAACCAGACCCAAATATCCACACATGCAAACACACATTCCGGTACACACAGACACCTGCACAGCCTCATAGGTATGCACACACGTAGTAGCTGTGGTGAAACGATTAAAATAGAGATGATGGGATAGAAAAACAGACTGGACTAGACAAGTGAGGAATGTGCACACACACTTGGACACACACTTGCAGACGGTGGCGTTATTTACGGAGCGGTTTGTCTTCCTCAGACAAACAACAGCATCCTCCGATTTCCTCCGTGATGCTGATAAATCAGTATTCCACGGACAAAAATATGACTCTAGCTTTATCTGTCTATCCGCCGACACACATATCTTTCCCGGCACACACACTCATTTCTGTTACTTTGCATCGGGATATTTTTTTCCCTCTCTGCCTCGTCCTCTCCGTCGTCATCTTCCCCCTTTCTCCTGTTCATTATCCTCACAGTCGTGAGCTAACCGCACTCCACACATCACTCTGTTAACACACCCGCCACCATCAGCTCATTAGCTCTCCATTTCTTCCTCTGTCTGTCTCTCTTCCCTCCGCCTTCTGCTGTCAGCCTCCTCTCCCTCAGCACACCCCTCTTTCTTCCATCATCTCTCTATCTCTTCTGGCGTTCATTTATCTGCTGTGTCTCGCCCACCGCTGTGATCCGTCTCTATTAGTTTTGCCCCGGGGCTGACTGGCCGGACCACAGGCTCTTTCGCCACCCTTCCTGAAATCGCCACTCTGTTATATCTCTCCTCCACCTGTTGGAAAACTTTGACTTCTGACTTAATTTAGCAGTACGATTCAGAGCAGACACACACTGATGCTATGGGAAATATAAGGAGTTAACAGTGGCGATTTTGACAATTATTTTCTTGATTAATCCACTTTTGTCCCTCGAAATTTTCTAAAGCCGAAGTCAATTTTCAGAAATCTTGTTTTGTTTCTGTCAGTCACCTAATTGACCAATCATTTCAACTTGATTGTTTTCATTCTTTCAAGACTTTCTTTGTCTTTTTTTATCTACAATGCAAGGAATCTGTGTTTGTCTGTGGGTCTTACTAATACAAAGGCGTCTACATTTTAAAATGGGATCTTTTTCTCTCCGTTTTTTCCGTTTTTCTCACCCAAAAGAGACCTCAGAGTGGATTTATTTTGAAAATCCTGGGCCATGCTTTTATTGTGAAATTGTCATTTAATTTAGAGGATAGATTCCACTGAGGACATCTGCTTCCATTTTCAAAATGCTATTTTGAATTGATATTTTGTGACTAAAACTATGTTTTCGGCTCCCCTAAATACAAAAACATTCTTCTCAAACGGGTTTATCCTTGCATTTTGAAATTAACTTTTATTTCTCTCGCTTCCTACTCTTCAGATGTGGCGGTGCCTCACCCTGACAAGAAGAGCGTCATCATGTACGTGACATCACTCTTCCAGGTGCTTCCCCAAATTGTTTCCATGGAAGCAATCAAGGAGGTGGAGACGCTGCCGCGGACGACCGTGACCAAGGCCAGCGTCGCCCTGGTGACGACGGAGGAGCACTACCAGATCCAGACCCAGCAGCGCTTCTCCCAGCAGGTTAGACACACACACGCATCGTTTCATTTCTCCCTGCCGTCGCTGTTTTTATTGCTGTTACTATGGTTTGCCTGTGACACTGCTGTGGTTCATTGTTTTTGGTATTTTTTGCAACTTTCTCATTTATTCATAGAGTAAGATTAGGTTGAAGCAATTAAGCTTCATGTCCTTCAAACTGACATTTATCCACGACAGGTAAAGATTAAACTTCCTGTCGCACCCCTGCAAAAATTTCTTGATTGTCTGTGGAGTCACGAGGCAAATTCAATAGCGTCCCTCTGCAGAGCTCCAGGCTCAGGCACCTCCGGCAATGGGACCCATCTCCATCGCCAGGAACCCATGGGAGAAAATCACTTGTGTTATCACGTTTGTTAAGGTGGAAAGTCACCGATATTGTCGTACGTTTAAAAATAAATACAACCTCAGGTTAGATTTTTCTGTTTTTTGTATCCGTCCAAAGGCAAAAGAGGGTTGTTTGACCACTCAGAGCCACCGTCCGTGCAAATGTCATCTTCCAAAATGGCATGATAAACTTTCATCATAATCAATCATCATCATTTTTGCAACAAGTAGAATAATAAAATGCATCAGACTCAGTGTGCAAGGTATATATATATATAATATATAGTTAACACATGACCTCCACCAATGACACCAAGGTAAATAATACAACCTTAAAATTATCTTTTAAATTGAGAAACATCACGAATCATGAGTGATTCATGGTGCAATTCAAACGGAATCAACAAATGATTTGCCTCTCGCCGTTGACTACTGTTCATATTGTTTCCGAAATATGGTCCCACGGTGGTCCACCGGAAGGGGCGTGACTTCGCCTCTCTATAACAGTCACTTACGTACTGTTTACTCTAGACTCTGGTTTGCTGCTGGGTCATAGATGATAGTCTTGACATAAACATGTCATTTTTTTATTTTTTTAAGGTAAAAAGCACCATTATCTGAATGGAAATAGAAGTGCTGACAGATAATTATTTCATGACTAACATCTACAGTTTATATATACTGCAAATGACTTCCCCGAATCATGTCATGGAGCAGTTTTTTAGATATACGCAGACGATACAATTATGTATCCAGTTGGACTTTGCCGTTAGTTGAGTACCGCGCATATTTTTTCCGAAATAAGGTCCCATGGTGGTCCGCTGGAAGGGGCGGGACTTCGGCTCTCTATCCTGATGATCGTCTCTGGCGTACACAATTTCAGACCTCACTTCCTTCTCCAAGCTTGTGACTGGAAATGATCAGACGGAGGAGGTATGCCCGAGCCTGGAGCTCTGCAGCTAGACCCTTCTCAGTGAATTTCACCTACTTTTGCTGCATACATTTCTTTTAAACTACTGAACCATCCCTTTTTTTCACATTGCTGGTTCAGTGTCACCTCACCTCCCACAATGCCTTGTGAAGCGATTTGTTTGCATCCCATAGGGAATTAATACAGGCGAACTTCATGTCACGGAATAGAGTCCTTTAATAATGTCACTAAAGCCCCTTTCTGACATGATATGAATGTGATAACAATTTAACACGTCAGTCTTATGTTTGAAAAAGTGCAAGAGTCACTTCTATTTAAAAAAAAAAAAACAGCAATCTCACTAAGGAAGGAAGGAAGGAAACCAAAACGAATGAGCCCCTAGAAACTGTCATAGAAGCATGGCATCCTGTTACCATAGCAACGTGGTATTGTTGTCATCATGGGAAGTAGTTGAATGGTGATAGTGGCATCTTCGCTCCAGTGATTCTTGTCAACGTGTCTCCGCAATTTGGTGTCACTGTTACCATGACGACGTAGTAGCGCTGTGATGATAGTGAGATGCCGTGATTGATTTCCTATGAGCCTTCGCTCTGCATGCATTGTGTATGTGTATGCTCAGCTATGTTCACTCACATTTACATCTCATTGCTTTTGTTGTTGTGGCAGCGCCCACACTACATAATAATACTCAAGTAGACTCTATAGTATTGCATATTACGCAACGAAATGACTGCAGTTGTTTGTACGCTGCATATTATCAGCTCCGGAACGGGATTATCTAACCACAACTTTAGTTTGTACTCCTTCTAAGCATCAACAAACCCACCCCGCTATCCTGCCAACCTGCCAACCTGCCACTTTATCAAGATTACTAAGTGGGCTTGTGAAATTCCCAGCAGGACCCTCTCTCTTACTGCTCGAGCATTTGAGTGAAGCTGAAGGGGATGAAAGAAGCAGAGGGGATGATCCCTGCTCTCAAATGTCCTCCGAGTTGTCTTCAATCAGCGCTGTATGGCGGCAAACACCAAGAACAGAATTAATCAGAGAAAGTCTTCAGAGATTTTGCAGATCTTTGAAAAATAAATTTGATAATGAAGGGTCGGGTAACAGCGTTACTGCGGCGGCACTTCATTTTTTACATCTCTACAAGCAGTAAAAGAAAAACATGAGAGGGAGGTTAGAAACTCCCTCTTTCCCCCGCGAAATAAAATGAAGGTGCTAACCAGCAGCCGCACAGGCTCACGAGCATAAAGAAATGGATTCTACTTTTTAATGATAATTTGGATAATGAACAGTATTTACTTCTCAGTGGTACCACAGACGGCGAGCAGGTTTTTCCTGGAGGAGCACATTATTGCAAGCATTTTAATCACAAGGCATGATTAAGAGGAGAAAGTGCTGCACTAAATATTATGATTATATCAGCAGACATTTTGGCACAAAGAACCCCAAAAAAATTGATAGGCCACAAGAGAATAACCTTACAGCTTTGACTGCTACTGAAATTGTACTAGACATACACATACAGACGTACAATACCATCGCAGGTCAATTTTTTTCCGTGGAGCAGTATAGTTGTGTGGGCGTACTTTGAAAAATAAACAATTTCATGTTTGCCTTGAGCTGCACTATACAGTAATTGCAGCTGAAGGCTGAAAAAAGAGCTCTTCAAAAGGAGTATTAGCTATAAAATTGGGTTACTACTTCAATAAAGTAGATAAAGTTATATAGTAATAATTGGTTTTGCTCTATAGTAAACCTAAGATTGGCAAAGAGCAATGCCTTTTCCGACATGAAAAGTCCCTCAGTAATAGAAATGATATAACTGACCAATTTAAAGGGATAGTTTGGGTGTTTTGAAGTGGGGTTGTATGAGATACTTATCCATAGTCAATGTATTACCTTCAGTAGATGGCGGTCAGAACGCCTCCAGTTTGGAGAAACAGACAGGAGTTGTAGTACGGGAGCAAAGTAATGTACTGCTGTGAACAGGGGCAGCAGCAAAACATATTTTAGACACCTAAAAAAATCAATATCAGTTACCTTGACAGCTATACAGTTTATGTTTCCGAGTGGGAACTGAAGCTGTTTTCTATGCTCTCGCCAAAGCCACCAGACTGCCTTTAAAAAACCCAGTAATTTTCCCTCTCAGAACACAGGAGTTGCTGGTCTATTGCTGCCTCGATCGGTTAGTTTGTTTGTCCTATTGTGTGACTTTGGTGTTTTAAAGGGTTAGTTCACCAAAGTTGCACAATAACACAAAGAAACTAACTGATCGAGGCAGCGGTAGACCAGCAACTCCTATGTTGTTCTGCGAGGTGAAACTACAGTTTTTTTCAATAGAGCCTGGTGTCTTTCAAGAAAGCCAAGATGGATATAACGGCTTCAGTTCCTCTTTCGGGAAACGGCTATCTCACCGCAAGGTGAACCAGTGAAAATATTCTAAATGTAGCGTACCCTTAAAGGGACTGTTTGTAACTTTTTAAGCGTATAAATGTACCGGGTCGGGACACATGCTCACTCCACACTGCAGAAGAGTTAGTTTAGCTCTGAGAATATCTAGTGAATGTACGGTGGACGTTTGTGCAGAAATAACTGCTGCAGCTCCTCCAGACCAACAGAGGTTTCCTGTGTCTTGTGAAGTGACGGGGCTCTGCAGAGAGAAACGTTGTCTTCTCGTTACCGACCGGGTGCTGGTGTCTCCCTGCTCGCTCCGGCTGCGGGCGGAGGGAGACGAGTTTCTCGCTGCGGAGCCCCGCTGCCTCAGCCTACATGAGGCAGGAAAAACAAACACAGTATCAGCAGTGATTCATGGAGAGACCTTCGTCTGGTCAGCTAACATTACTGCCAAGCAGCTGAAATATAGAGTGATATTGTGGTTTTAGCTGACGTGTGTCGCCTCACTGTTTTGAGCGATGCTCGTTCATGTATATTTAGAGCGAGCAAGCGCGAGCCCGGCGCTGACCTTCGTTGACTTCACGGCCACAGGTGTCGCTGTTAACAAGCATTTCTGAAAGTTACAAATAGTCCCTTTAAAGGACCAAATATGTAATATATTTACTATAATAAATCATAAAATGACCATGACATGTCATCGGAGATTAAGGAAACACGCTGAATTGAAATACTGGCTTCTCTGACAACAGTGCTCCACCTTTAGTGAGCCTGAGCTGTTCTTGTCGCTAACTTTGGGGCTAACCTCCTTCACTGTAATCAGCAGGTGGCAAGCAAGACACAAGAACTTGGCTTGGGTCTTGAGGAGTTGTAGCATTTATATTACATGAAGATTTTGACTACTGTTAGCCAGAGGCTAACGCGGTCGTGTATAGAAGGTAACCCTCAAATTGCGAAAAACGTGTGCCGACCGTCATCTACTGTAGGTAATACACTGATTATGGAGAAGTTCCTCATACAACTCCACTTCAGAACATCCAAACTATCCCTTTAAGATATTGCGCACACAAAGCACTATCAGTTGATGTTCAGCATCCACCTAATCACCATCCATCTGTCCGTTCATCCGCTCATCCATCCATTTTGTAGTCACATGCTCAGGTTAGAGTCTTAAAGGCAGATGTTCTTTTCATGGTTAACTTCATCACTGCTTGTTTCTGGGGATCCCCGGGCCCTGCCAGGCATGCTGGGAGATGTAGTCACCTCTCAGCGAGGAGTCTCATTCTTTTGGTCACCAAATTTTGTGAGCATCGGAATGAAAATTGACCGCTAAATTGAGACAGAACCTCTGAATGAAAGTTCTGTAAAAAAACAAAGAAAGAAAAAAAAAAAACGACCAAGTCACAAATTTGATCCACCGGTGCTGACCTTTAGAGCTGAGTTAAGAAGAGGTCAGTGTCATGCTACCGCGCCGAATCGCAGCAGGATGGAGTGAGCTCACTGGAGTAATGGCTGGTAATATTATTATCTCACTCTGTTTAATGGCCACATCAACCCCCCCCCCTTTCATCAGCTCTCTGAGAGTGGAGAGAAACTGCAGGCCTTTTCCCTCTGGGAGTCAGAGACAAGGAGAGGGAGAAAGACGGTGTAGATTTAGAAGGAAAGATAAGAGAGGAAGTGGGGAGGTGTAAAGATATATAAAGATGTACAGAAAGATGAAGAGGGGGGAAATGAAGAGTGAGATGAAGCAGACAAATGGGGAGTGCGAGGAACAAGTCAGATGGCAATAAAACGAGAGACGGAGAGGAAAGGCGGGAGGGGAAAAAAAGAGAGTTACTGACAGCGGCTATTATCTGCCTCCTCCCTCATCTGTCATCATCAAAGCGGCGCTGTCACCACCTCCTTACATCAACACCATACTACCACCACCTGGGACTCAGGGAGGAAGAGAGCTTTTCATGGAAATAAAGTAGGAAATATTAGGAAATTTAAAGTTATCTTAAAACTAGCCATACTCAGCTTTTCCTGTGACGTTATCTGAGGTGTCCTGATGCAGTTAAACCCCACCCGCCTGGTGCTCGGAGCAGGTGAAAACAAACGCTAAGAGTCATTTGCCAGGAAGCATTTGATCCAGGGCTGGGTCGCCTCTGGCTGTCTGCTCTTTACAGCAAGAAAAACACCTAATCCACCTTGAAAGAGAGAAAGGGGAAAACAGCGAGAGGAAGACAGACAGAGAGATGATGACAGGTGAAGAGGAGAAGGAGGGAGAGAGAGGAGGGATGGAGGTGAGAGGGGAGATTGATAGCGGAGGAGAAAGAGCCGAGACGGCGAGAGATTAAACTTTTATGATGTCTGTGGTGGAATGGTTGACTTGGTTTCAGCGATGCAGCGGCTGTCATGGGAAACGCAGCTTGGTAATGTCAAACAAGTGGGAGAATCAGTCATCAATTAAAAGTTAATTGTCCTTCCAAAATCAGCTGTTTGAAAATGTGGCACCGCATTCAAACTCTAGTAATAATCTGTGAGGTTGTCAGAGTAAAAATGTCTGAATTTATACGACACATTCTCACTCCCAACTCGTCAAACACAGCCGCTTGATCAGCGCCCCTCGGCATCGGAGGCCGACGTACGGGGTACCCCTCTTGCGTTTCTTTTGGACAGATCAGGGACAGCGTGTCAATATAAGCTTGTTACATGAATTGTGTCCTTTCAAAATAAACTTCCGTTTTCTCAGGAAGTTAGGTTTAAGCTGCACAAACACTTAGTTAGGGTTAGGAAACGGTCGTGGTTGACTGACTAGAAACTCCCGTGACTAGCAACTCACGAGGCTGACGATACTGATGAGACATGTGACTAAAGACCGACGCGGCCCGTCACTTCCTCCGCCCGCCCTCAACGGACCACCCAATTCGACTGTTATCAGGCCATTAAATAGGCGTTATCAGTCGCTATAAGCACCATAGATGTGGGTCATTAGGGGCCTACTACGTTATAAAAGTGAGAGTGAAACTTAAAAGCAACGCGTTTTAACATGTTGTAAAACTGAATGAAACGTCAGGTTTTGAACGCAAAAAGGCTTCTTTAGGTTTAGGCAACAAAACTACAACTTCTTTAGGTTTAGGCAACAAAACTAAAACTTCTTTAGGTTAAGGCAACAAAACTACAACTTCTTTAGGTTTAGACATCAAAACTACAACTTCTTTAGGTTAAGGCAAAGAAAACTACAACTTCTTTAGGTTTAGGCATCAAAACTACAACTTCTTTAGGTTTAGACAACAAAACTACAACTTTTTAGATTTAGGCGACAAAACTACAACTTCTTTAGGTTTAGGCAACAAAACTACAACTTCTTTAGGTTTAGGAAACAAAACTACAACTTCTTTAGGTTTAGGCAAAAAAACTCCACCTAGTTAAGTTTAGGGAAAAACGTTGTGTTTTGATGGTTTCCCATCCATCGTCCCCGACCTTTACCCCTTATGAAGTTTCACACGGTCTATACTACAGCGCCTGACTTCCGCTTCTGCTCCTGTCATAATTACTACGATCGCTAGAGGTCGCTGTCGTGTTCTTTTATACCTTCTTTTGGTGATCTACCATATGAATAGATGATAAAACCTACTAGTGGGTGTAGTAGGCCCCTAGTGACCCACATCTATGGGGCTTGATAATGATAACGCCTATTTAATAGCCTGACAACAGTCTAATCGGCTGAACGGACTCACGCTATTAATACTACATCATCTGACCGTCCAATAACGGCACAGGTGAGTTTACATCGGAGTTAGTGGAAAGCCCGGTTCGTCATCGACTGTTGCTAAAGGTCAGCCTCCGTGTGTCAGTTTCCGATGCCGAGGGGCACTTACCCAACAGTGGTATTTGACGAGTTGGAGTGAGAACGGATTGATTTAAACGTGTTGGTTTTGTCTTTTCCTGGTTTTGACAATAGTGGTCTTGTGGCTACAGTTTGGCGAAGTCCGTTTCCTGTTTCGACATGACAATGCCCTGGCACACAAAGCCATGTCCTTAAAGAAATGGTTTTACCAGTTTGGTGTGGACCGAATAAATACACTTATTCCCCCACTTGTAGATTTCCACCCAAACCATGTACAGTACAATAGCTGTACGACCCACTGTGAGCCATATCCAAAAAGACTTCATCAAAACTGGCTAAATAACACTCCAAACTTGTGCTAAATTTTGGTGAGGAAAAACAAATTAACAGCTGCAATATAGAAATTTGTGATGATATTGCCATGCGAGTGATAAATAATGATATTAATAATGCAGCCGTACAGTAATAGTAAGGAGTCTACTTTGACATTTGGACTGGGGTCAGCTGGGAGTGCAGTGGTGCAGCTTTTGGCAGCAGTATAAGAAAACAATGTTCACCAGACATGTAGGTGTGCTGCACAATTCACTCTCACACTGCTATGTGTCATCCATTATTTATATTTGAGTGATAATCTGCACATGCTTTCCAAATGTTTTAAATGCGTAATGAGAAATGAATAAGATGGCTTATTGAAATCAGTCCAGTAATGAGTCATTAAGTGTGCAGCAAACACCGTTTTGATGAAGGCTTTTTGGATACGGCTCACAGTGGGTTGTACAGCTACTGTACGTGGTTTGAATGGGAATCTACAAGTGGGGGAATGAGTGTACAGTAGCGAGCAGCAAAGTAACAGAAAAGTAGCTACAAAATGTCTATTTCTTCCAGTGTTGTAAACTTATGGAACTAAAAATCAGTCAGCTGCTTGCTGGCCAATAAATGATAGAGGATGGTGAATCGCTGAGGACTGCAGTTTAACAGAGCTGCTGCTGGTTTGGGATAAATGTGCCGGAGCGAGTGTGAAGCAGGATTTTGATGCCAAACAGGCCAGTGATCTCTTTCCCCAGAGAGGAAACAAAGTGTCTGGATGGGTGTGGTGGAACTCTCTGGGACAGGAGCGGCTCACCAACACCAGCTTTGACTCTGCGCTACTGTCTGTTGTTCGTTCTGTCCACTTCGTCTGCATAACACATCTGTTCTCTCTCTGTCACCTCTGCCCTCTCTCATGTCTGCATCATCTGGTTTCCATCCAAGGAGTTTTGGAAATTTGATAACCATAATACCTAATCAGATTACAGGTGTCTTTACCTTACTAACGTTCAAGAGTGTTTCCATTTTATACGACTTAATACTTCAAATTCACTCAAATAAATTAAAAATAAAAAGGAGATATATTTTGCAGATTTTATTTCATTAAAAAATAAAAGATCTGCCACTAAAATATGATGTATTCTTTAGAGAAAAATGCTGCAAATGAATGCATCAGTATTAATAATCCAATGTAAATGTTGCTAAACAGGAGCATTGTTGGCACAAGTGGCAATTAACCATCATTAATAAATGGTAAATTGATAGTTGATGAAACTTTAGTTAAGTTATTTTACTGTTAATAAACAATGGCATTTTTATACTATTATGTATTTTATTTTATCATTAGTTTGTGTAAATAAATAGCTGATAAGAGATGATAACAATTACATTCTGATGAACTATTTATTAACAGTTTATTGTTGCACACATAACAGTTTATATAGTATATTAATTATTTGTTAATGATTACCAAATAATTTGTAAACTTTTAAGAAATTGTTTGTAAAACAGTTATAAACATTACAAAGATAGATGAACCAGAAACCAATTATTAACCACTGAGTGTAGTATTGCCTAACTATCTAAATTATGTTTATAAATGGTTTACAAAGTATTTATTAACCATTTTACACTTTATTATAATAAAAAATTGCAACTTTATAATAGCCATCCGGTTTACAAACCAAGTATTAACCATTAACAAGTGTTTCAATATAACATTACATATACTATGTGTGTGTATATATATATTATTATATATTTGTTGAATGAATTTATTAGTATTATTTGTAAACCTTTAAAAAAAATGTTTTAAAACATTTATAAGCATTACACGGATCAGATATTTGTAACACTTTGTTAACGGTTAATAATTTATTTGTAAACTGTCTATAAAAAATGATTTAGATGGCTATTATAAAGCTGCAACTGATGATTATAATAATTGTTAAATGCTTAGTAAATACTATGTAAAGCATCTATACACATTATTTATATAATACTTTGTCAAAGGTTAATAATTGGTTTCCGGTCCATCTATTTATTTGATGTTTATAGATGTTTTACAAATGATTTCTTAAAGGTTTACAAATCATATATATATTATTTAATATAATAATAATAAATAAAATACATAATATAATACATAGTGTTACAATGTGTGCAACAATAAATTGTTAAAATTAGTAATAAGTACACATTATTATAATTGTATTCTTTGTTAACAGTAAAATAATTATTCATTAAAGTTTAATTAATAAGTTTTCTATTTATTAATGATGGCTGTTATAAAGTGATACAACATAGGCTTCTACTAGCACAGGTAGACTGACTCACTAATGTTCATTATACAACAATATTGTATCTAAGTGAGCTAATATTAGCCTTCATAAGGTACTGGTCATACCAGACCAGGTGAGGCTGTGAAAGCAAAGGTGTGTTTATTGCTTTTTAACTCAACTTTTCATTCTTAAGAGGAAGACTGTGTTATTTCTTCTTTCAAAAGTTACATAGTCTCCCTTTAAGTACATTTTGCTAAAGGAAACGCTTCAGTCTAATTGTAAAATGTTTCATTATAGTGACTTTGAGTCCACCACAACCTCACTGAACTGTATAAGACACAGTTTGGTTTGTTGCAGTACTCCTCTGGCAACATTTGCTGAAATGCAAGTAAATAACTTTCCCCAATATAACTTTTTGAGACTTTACATTTCTCTTGTAAATGTGTTCTTCGACGCTCTGCTGATGGAAACACACAAAAATCAGTATTTTCTCTCTTATTCATGCCGTTCGGAAAGTTCACCTAAAATTAGCTTGACATTTGGATGGAAACAGAGCTTATGTGTGATTATTCATGTTTCTTTTTTCTCCTGTTTTTCTGCTTCTCTTTCTCATCTCTCCTCATCTTAATTTTCTCATCATCACCACTCGCTCCCTGCATTTCTTCCACTTCTTTCTTCCTCTGCATAATTTGGCTTTTGGATCTTTTTTTTTTCGCTCTATGTTTTGCATCCTTTCGGCTCTCTTCTTTTTTCTCTATCTTCCTCTCTTTTTCTGGCCTCCCCTGCCAACTCTCTCCCTCTGTCCTGTTCTATATCTCTCCGTCTCTCTCTCAGATCACAGTGAGTGTGGCTCAGGGCCGAGTGCGGAGTCCCTCCCCTCAGCCTCGCTATAAAAGCTATGCCTACACCCAGGCTGCATATGTCAAGTCGCCCGAGCAAAAGAGGAGGCGTTTTACTGATCAGGTCCGTGTCTCGCAGCGCTAACACTCCACGCCAAATGTCCATCTGTCTGCATGTTTTTGGCTGCTCACCTGTTGTTTTGTCTGCGGCTAAAAATGTCCCTCATACCAAGTCTTTATGCTTAAGAAGTGGTGTGCCTTATGCTACCCTGAAGGGGAAACACACTGAAAAGTGGAATAACTGTATAGTTACTTTATAATAACCATCATTTATAAATGGTAAATTGATAGTTAATTAAACTTAGTTAATAGTTGTTTTACTGTTGACAAACAATAAACCGTTTAAATAGTATTAATACAATAGCATTGCTGATAATTAGTAAATATTATTATAATTGTATTGTTTGTTAACATAAAAATAACTATTAACTAAGTTGAATTAACTAACAATTTACCATTTATAAATGATGGTTATTATGAAGTGTTAATAACAAATAATATTTTAAGACTGAAATGGGAAACTATGGGACTTGCTGTGTTGGACATTTTTTTGCTCCTGCCTGTCAATCACATTGCATTTCAATATAATTCATGGTTTGAAATGTATTGTATTATTTGCTGTTGATATATTCATTTTAAGAATTCATGAGTCAGAAGTGATATTAACTATGCTCATGTGGTTTTCTTTTTTTTATCAGTAGTGATACCGACAGCAAGTTTTTAGCTGATGTCAGTGAGCAATATTAAAGGGTAAGTTTGGTATTTTTCAACCTTTTTTTCCCATGTTTTTATGTCTAATAGACTAATGGGAACAACAATTTTTGAAGCTGGTTCAGTACTGAAGGAGAACGCTGCAGATTGCAGCTGCGAAACGGGTTGCAATGTAATCGCTCGGAGCAACTCGTCACCGTCAATGTACGTCCACTAAAAGTTTTTGTTTTTGCCACCGACAGGCTCAGATTAATATTATTAGTGTCTGACAACATTATGGAAAGGACCCTACAGAGACATAAAAACCTTTTTCTTACCTTTCGCTTGGTCTGTTTGTTATAGTGTGTCTCGCTCTGAGAAGTTTTGTTCTGAAATCTCGCGTCGCATTAACATTGTCGAAATCATCTCAAATGATTGATGATCTCAAATAAAAAATAAATGTCATTAAATATAGCAAAAATAATATTAAAAATAAATGTTACCATTAATTAATTGATAAAATGTGACATTAATTGATATTTCTGCTTTAATTTGCTTTATTTATCTTTGTATTAATGCCCTTATATATTTATTCTTTTGTTTAATTTTCCCTTTTATTTATTTATGTATTTATTTTTATAACTTTTTAAATGTATTTATTTATTTTTGCATTTATTTTTTATTTAATTCATATTTATTTTTAAATGTATGTATTTATTTACTTTTGCATTTATTTTTTATTTATTTATTTATTTTTGCATTTATTTTTTATTTATTTATCTATTTTGCATTTATTTTGCATTTATTTCATATTTATTTTTAAATGTATTAACTTGTGTATTTATGCACTTATTTATTTTGCGCGATTTTACCTTTGCATTTCACCCCCTTATTTATTTCCCCAAACTTATTTACTTCTATATTCTTTACTTTATACATTTTTTTTACACATTTCTTTTTACATTTCTTAATGCATTTCTGCTTCATTCTCTGTATGGTCTTTTTCATAATATCAGACACTTATAATAACAATCTGAGCCTGTCAGTGTCAAAAACAAACACTTTTAGTGGACGTATATTGACGGTGCGCTGTTGTCCAGAAGGATTAAATTGCAGCCCGGTTAATGGCTGCAGCTTTCTCCCTCAATACTGGAACCAATTTAAAAAAATTGTTGTCCTCATTAGTCACTAAACACGGGAAAATAAAGTCCAGGTTGAAAAATACCGAAGTTACCCTTTAAGAATTAAAATGTGGCAGTCTTCCTATTATTTAGAGTTCTATTGATACCACTCCCTTGTTATTAACTATGAAGCTACAACCAGAGTTGATTTACTTAGCTTACTATAAAGACTATAAGGAGGGGAAGACTGAAACTGAAACTAAAAAAATAGTTACTCTGTACATCACTGCCTTTACAAACTGACAGGCAAGTTAGCTTCTTATCCGTCACCATTACATACAACAGCACCTGTAGCACACAGAAACAGTTCCTGTGCATCCACCCGTCTTGTACTTCTTTTTTTTTTTTAATATGTCTTCTGTATTCCATAACATGACATTTCAAAAAGATCAGATGCAATTTCAAAGCCGTCACCCTGCGCTGCGTAACTAAATGTGGACCATAATTTGCTCCGGCTCTGGTGGAATGTATTCAGAGGGCTGTGTCAAATATTTAATGTAACAGCAGGGTGCTCGACTTAACTCGGCTGCCACCTAAAAGGCATCGCGAGAAGAAAAGATAATTTGTCAGATACTGCTTTTCTTCAAGCACACCAAGGGATGTAAAGCAGAAACTGCCTCATCGCGACAAGGTTCTACAAAGTTTCCCTTTGAGAATTGAGGAGGATTTTTTACAACGATTTGTCCTCAGCTTGCCTCAGTCAAACATGTTTTATGTGGACGACTTCAAAGAAAAAAGAGCGTGTTTTCGACTGTCAGGGAGCTGAATATCCACCATTTATTTTATATCTGCTTACTTTACAAGCTGTAAACTCTGTCAGTACGGAGTCTCTACCATCAGACAAAAGTGAACACATTTATAATACAAAACAGGCATAAAGAGAGAGCGGCGCTGACTGAGGGAGGACGGTTATCAGCGCCGCGGATGGGCCTTGTGTATCTTTCCAGGACCTTATTACCAGAGAGAAGAATAGAGCGAGAGGAGGAGCGTGGAGCCCAGATAAAAAGAGATGTTGTTAGTGTCCAGATCAGTAGCGCGCACACAAAGAGAGATATGGGGGAGAGAGAGTAGGGGAAAGAGAGAGAGAGAGACCCGGAGAGAAAGAGGACAAGTTGTTGAGGTTGGACAAAGGCCAGAACTGCTTGTCGGCACCGGTAATGGCAAACACTAACAGGCCTCTCCTCATCTCTCTCTATCTCCTCTGTACACCTTTCTTCCTGTTTTTTTTCCTACTCATTTCTCTGTTTCCCTGCCCACCTTTCTTCCTCACGATTCCCTCTACTTCTCAACCCTTTTTTTCCCCTCTAACCCTGACATTCTTCTACTTCTTCCTCACATCCCTCTGTGTCTGTTATCTCCTCATCCGTCCCTTCCCTCTCTAGTTCCTCAGTCCCGGCCAGGAGGAGTTGCAGCGGGGCCTCAGTCCTCTGCCTCCGGGCTCCACCAGCCTGGAGAGCTACCAGGCTGCACTGGAGGAGGTATGGCACTATGGTGGTGATACAGAAATCTTTTAATATTTCATGTGTTCTTCTGTTAAAGAACAAGTGTGATGATATTCTATATCTTTCTAATTGTCAACAAATCCCATGTGCAGAGCCAAACCAACGATGATAACGCAAATTCACTTTAACGGCACTAATTTCTTTAACGCATTAAAGCGACTTGCAATTTTTATGCTGTAGCGGGCTCAGTTGTAAAGCTAGAGTGAAGATACCGGTATCATATGACACTAAAAGGCCTACGAATCCATTGGTAACCATGTCATATGACCTTATCGGGAGGGAAGTTAAATAACGCTCCAAATTTTGGCTAAATTTTGGCGAGGAAAAACTGGCATGGCCATTTTCAAAGGGGTCCCTTGACCTCTGACCTCCAGATATGTGAATGTAAATGGGTTCTATGGGTACCCACGAGTCTCCCCTTTACAGACATGCCCACTTTATGATAATCACATGCAGTTTGTGGCAAGTCATAGTCAAGTCAGCACACTGACACACTGACAGCTGTTGTTGCCTGTTGGGCTGCAGTTTGCCATGTTATGATTTGAGCATATTGTTTTATGCTAAATGCAGTACCTGTGAGGGTTTCTGGACAATATCTGTCATTGTTTTGTGTTGTTAGTTGATTTCCAGTAATAAATATATACATACATTTGCATAAAGCCCACTCCCATGTTGATAAGAGTATTAAATAAATGACAAATCTCCCTTTAAGGTACATTTTGAACAGATAAAAGATGTACGATTAATTTGCGATTAAATATTTAAATCGATTGACAGCCCTGAGGCGTCCACAATTTTTTCCATAAGATAATCTCCACTAATGAACACCACTTTTATGATTTTTGAAGTGGGAATGCCGTCGCCAGAATTAAAAAGCTAACGTTAGTCTATAAACGAACTAAACCACGGTCGCATAAGTTTGAGTATACACAACGAGGCTGTAATGGGGGACGAGTCGGCGTGATGACGTTTAGTCGTCTCATTTAGCCGCTTGTTAGCAACCACCTTTTTTAAAGACTCATAAAAGCTTCAAAATTCATGATTGGGATATTTACTGACATATTTTATCTCACATCTCTTCAGCTTGTGTTAACCACAGACCTTATTTCATACATCTAACTAAAAACCCATTGACTTCCATGATGATGAAGTCATAAAGTCTTTAGAGATGTCAACACACTGTCCGTGGGATTTGTTGACAATAAGAAAAACAGAATATCACCAGACTTATTCTTTAAGTATGTCGTGTTAATTTGAATTTGTAGGTGTTGACATGGCTTCTGTCGGCTGAAGACGGGCTCCAGGGCCAGCCTCCTATCTCCAACAACGTGGAGGAGGTGAAGGAGCAGTTCCACACACATGAGGTGAGAGCCAGACCAGTGAAGCAGTTGCTTGAATGTTGAAATTGCTGTAAAAATATCCTCTGTTTCTTTTCTTTTAAGTGAGACTTTTGTTCATTTTTCGTTGAATAAAATGCATAATTTGTGTTGACGTAACATTACAAAAGCACCTCATTACAGCAAGAGATTTACTGTTATTAAGGACCATAAACAGTTCAGCTTCAGACGGTTGATCTGCACACCTGTACCGTATACATGCATTTAAAAATAAATTAATTAAAAATAAATGCAAAAATAAATAAATGCAAAATATATAAATATAAATGCAAAAATAAATGCAAAAATAGATACATTTAAAAAATGAATACAAATAAATACATGAATAAATAAAAGACAATTAAACAGAAGCGGCAATAAATAAGGGAATTAATACAAAGATAAATCAATAAAGAAGCAAATTAAAACAGAAATATAAATTTATGTCACATTTTATCAATTAATTAATGACTACATTTATTTCTAATATTATTTTTGCTACATTTAATGACATATTTATTTATTTATATATATTTACTGAGTCATTTATTTTAATTTTTTTTGGCAGGGTTTGCCCTCCATAAAGTCAAAGCTACATAAAATTGGTTGACAATAAGGACATTTTCTTTGTTCTTGTAAATTAAGTAATTTGAGTTCAAACAACTTGATAGAGTTAATGTCACGGGAGCTGTAATTAGTTATAGTATTAGAAAAGTATTCATTTAAGATTGTGGATTTCCTTAACAGAGCATCCGTTTGATATTAGAAAGACGTGTTTGGCAGGGAGAGCACATGAATGATACTATAACGAGATGTTAATTGTAGTTATATAATGAGGTGTTAAATATTTTACGACCATAGTTTCTTGCGGTGGTAACAGAGCAGCGATAATGTGCCTCTGTTGGTAGCTGTAAACAAAAAAATGCACAGTGTGTTTTTTTTTTTTCCTTTTAAGTCAGTGTTGCACAGATAAAACCGAAAACAACAGAAATGTTAAAGTAATAGCAGCCATCAATCCATAACCACATAGCATGTCCAATAACTAGGAAAACTGTGTAGTTAGAGAAAACAATGAGCCTCCCTCCACTACACTGAAGGGTCAGGCTTGAAGAGACTGCAGTAATGAGTGCAAAGTGGCCCATCACCAAAAAACTATCTCTGCTGTTTGTTGATGAAAGGCGAACAAGCATCTGAAAAAGACCAAGAACAAGAAACTTCCCAAATTTGCATTTTGGGGATTTAGCTAATTCCTGGGTCCCTAATGAGTTTCATCGAGATAGTAAAAGAATCCCAATGTTTTTATCTTATTTTATCCTAGTTTAATCCATTGGTACCAATGTTAAATACTTAACAAATCTCCCTTTACGGTACATTTTGAACAGATTAAAAATGTGCTATTAATTGCGATTCAATATTTTAATCGATTGACAGCCTTAATCTAGACATGATTAAATTTACACCTGGTATTAATATGTGTCTCTAGTGTCCACATTGAGAGCCGATCGGTCTGTACAGCTCAATCAACCGAACGTCAGATCCTCCTCTAGTTTGCACGGGTCCAAAATAAAAAAAAAAGGTAGCCATACGTGAAACTGTGCTATTGATTTGCTTAGCCGTTGCTTCATAAATGGCTCGGTTGCGATGTGAATTGCCAAATTTTGCTTTTATACTTTAGTCGGAACGGCTGCAATGGCAGTTGCCGAAGATTACGTATTTCCGCCCGCGTAGTTGTTGTATGCGGATTGAAAGCGCAATTGTATTTACACTTGTGTTCAATGTGGTCACAATGCGTCCCTGAACGTTGGTTTGACCAATCGATCTGATTACAATCCGATGACCCAAAAGGTGTAAAGGTGGTATATAAGTGTTGAATTAACTCTCACGGATGTGGACTTACAGGAACACTGGCTTACTATTGAATTGTATGCTCTCAGAATTAAATTAACCCTGACCATTGTGCTATGTGAGACCCTGGAAGGATCATATAAGTGCTTGGAGGAAATAGCACTGAAGTGAAAGCTGGAAATGTATTTTGCGAGCAGTTAAAATGAATGAGGGTCATTGAGTGGGAGTATGTGAGGCACTCCTCTTCTTTGGAGGACGAATTTGGCAGAATGAGTGGAATTGTTGTGAATACAGTATGTGTGTGAAATGTTTCATTCTGTCACTCACCAGGGCTACATGGTGGAGCTGACCACCCACCAAGGCAGCGTAGGGCGGGTCCTCCGGGCCGGCGCTGCCCTGCTGGGGGAGGGGATCCTGAGCGAAGAGGAGGACTCGGAAGTCAGGGAGCAGATGAACCTCCTGAACTCCCGATGGGAGCACCTGAGAGTGTCTAGCATGGAGAGACAGACCAGGTAGTTACACTCTGTTAAAGGTTTTTTAGGTTTCTGTTGGTCAGTGTGCCACTTTGGTTCAGACTGAAATATCTCAACAACTGCTGGATGTATTGCCGTGGAATTTGGTACGGTTATTCATGTTTTCTATCAGGATCAATCGGGAAAATTGGAGCCGATTTGACAAAGTACGCAGAAGTTACAACAATTTCCTGTTTTATGGCAAAAGGCACTTTTTTCGCTGCCACGCCACGTCGCCAATGTTCCATGAAAACGCAAATGTTTGCTAACTTTTGATCGCAAAGGTCTTTAGATGGTACTGACCAAATTTGAAGTCAATCAGATGTATTCTCTGGGAGGAGTTTGTTGAAGTACACAGCCAGTAAAACGCTAAAAATGGGGAAAATGGCACATTCAATTAAAAATGGCTGACTTCCTGTTGGGTTTTGGGTATACCTCCAAGAAGCTTTTTTGTGCGTCTCCACATGTTGTATCTGCCTACCAAATTTCATACATGTAGGTGAAACCCGAACGAGGGGCTCAATTTTTCCATCTTTGTAGGGGGCGCCAGCGAGCCGCCCAAGACCCCAAAATTATCATATTTTCCACCACGTGTGATTAGTGTGTAAAGTCATCACGTCAAAATTTCAATTTGTCCAATACTTTGGTTTCATAACCAAATCCCTGCAAAGCTAATGAAATTCCCAGCCTCGTTGTTTATACTCACTTATATGTGCTCATGCGACCATGGTGTAGTTCATCCATAGGCTAACGTTTGCTTTTTACGTCTGGCGATTGCATTCAAGTTATGTTCATTTGTGAAAATTATCTTGCTGATGCATGTAAAGTATCACAAACGTGTGTTTTCCACAGAGCTTATTTTCTGCAATAATCCAAAACCCAATGGTGAAATCCCATTGGCTTTTTGTCAAGGGAATCCAGGGCGATGCTAACTTCCTGGTTGGCCTACAAAAATACATCATCCCTGGAGCGCTCTATCGGCTGTCGACCCTTAGTCTTGTTAATTGAATAGAGAGTGAGAGTTTATCACAATCTGAGGAGCTTTAGTATTCCAAATATACGATGAAGTAATAGAGTCAAGGGTATTTAAGACAGATTTGGGAGTATAAACCAGGAGACATTGAAAAAGATCAAAGAACTTTAGGAGAAGTGTGACAGAATGTATGTGCCCAATGAGAAATGTAGAAACACACACACACACAAATGGTTTCACAAGCTTTTTTCAGTCTTAATTTAGGGCCGTGAATAAAGTTTCATCTCTTTTTACACAATGAAGATCCCCACAGTGGCCGGCATTCATGGACACAAAGAACAGCGGCATTTCTAATTATGGTGAATCCAATGCTAACTGACACCAAGCCAAATTTAATTAACTGTTCAGCTATCTTCTTTGATAATCTTGTTGATTCAAGCACAAAGCTGTGCAGACATGGCCTGGACTACCAAATACCACTTAGACAATACAGCAAGGGTCTGGTATAAAGCGGGGGTGGATTAAAAGAACAGGAGAGGTGGTTTTTACCATTTCTAACAATTAAATCAGCATGTTTAACCAGACCTTCATCTGCCCTTCTGAACTGTTCTTGAGCTACACTCTTTTTGATGAGGGCTAACCGCCACAGTATCAACACATGATTGACAGCTCACTGAACTGTCTCCCCCCCCCCAGACTCCACGAGGTCCTGATGGACCTGCAGCACCAGCAGTTGCAGCAGCTCACAGACTGGTTGGACGTGACGGAGGCACGGATTAAGAGGATGGGGGCTCAACCACTGGGTCCTGACCTGGAGGACGTCAAGCACCAAGTGGAAGAGCACAAGGTGGGCAGCTGCTGGCTGGAGCCTTGTTATTAAAACGTGACCTTAACTAATCCAGGTGTTGTTATCAAGCTGAAACAATACATTCTCACTCCCAACTCATCACATACCGGCGCTTGGTCAGCGCCCCTCGGCATAGGAGACCAACGCACGGGGTACCCCTTTAGCGTTACTTTCGGATGGACCGGGGACGGCGTGTCAATATGCGCTTGTTACATGCATAGTGTCCTTTCAAAATAAACTTCTGTTTTCACAGGAAGTTAGGTTTAGGCAACAAAACCGCCTGGTTAGGATTAGGAAAAGGTCGTTGTTGACATTAACTTCATTGACTAGCTACCCAAGTGACACACGGGGCTCGCGGGATTGACCATAGGCTACTAAGTACTCACGTGGCTCACGAGACTGACGATACCAAAGTCACTTGACGTGACAAAATAAGTCAATGTTACTTTTGGTTTCACACGGGACACGAACAGCGTTAGCCATCTGGTTGAAAGTCTTGTTTGTTTGACCCACTCACCACCCTTCCCTCCTGCCCTGAACCGACTCTGACGCTATTAATACTACGTCACTTGCTCTGACCTCTGAATAACGCCGCGGGTGGGTTTACATTGGAGTTAGTTGAAAGCCCGGTTTGTCATATACTGTTGCTAAAGGGTGCCTCCGTGCTTCAGTTTCCGATGCCGAGGGGGCGCTGACCAAACGGTGGTATTTGATGAGTTGGGAGTGAGAACGGGTTGGCTAAAAGGACCCTGTTCCCTGAGTGTTTGCTAAGCCCCATCCTCCTTAGTTACAGTTGCTGAGTCTGTCAAGCTTAAGCAGTTTACAATAACCATATTGCCATCAACGTTATTTTATGAGCATTTCGAAGTATCACATTAGATAAACTGTATGGAAACGGCAAAATTCAGGTTGTGTAACCCTCAAATTGCGAAACTCTTGCTCGATGGTTAAGGTTAGGTATTGACCTTGAATGGTTACGGTTAGGATAAGGTCGTCAGGCAGCGAGTCCCGCGAGAGTTTTCACAACTTTTCGCAACTTGGGGGTTACCTTCTAGACATGACCCAAAATTCGATAAAACCTTTTTATTGCGCAACACTTGCATGTGGGTGGAAATGGAATCAACCCCAAAATTGCTGCAACAACTTATGAGACGTAATAGAGCATGAGAATGGCCATCATATATCATAATGTTCTAAGCCCTTATACACTTTGTAATTCAATTTAAATAATTAAATAAATGATAAAAAAGGCAGTGGAATGGTAAGATGTTTTAAACAGCTGTAGGTATTTAAACCTGGTAATGTATGACACAGCAAGGCTGTGTGAGAGTCTCGGTTTCCTGATGACAAATGCACAAAGCAATATGTTCGAGGTGATGATTCATAATTACGCCAGCGACAGGAAAGCTGATACTATCGCTGCCTGACCCCATCCTGTATATTCCATATGTTCTCATGTAGATAGAAGCAGAGCGGGTTGACGTATGATAACGAGGAGGCAGATTATGAGACAGTTGGTCAAGATGCATAAATTCCCCCCTTATCGCACAGCCTCCCACCCTGCTGGTCTTTTTCACTGATATTATGCAGGTTAATCAGTGCTACTGCTGGTTAAAAACTGTCAGTTTACATTGTTTATGTTGGAGAAGAGAGGCTGTCTAATCCTTTCCTGCAGCAAAAGAGCCATACTGACACTTCTCTCCACATATTATACAAAATACCAAAGAGAAAGATGTACTACAGCCCTTCGGCTGCTGGGTCTGTGCCCAGTGGGCCAGTGGTCAGTAATCCATCCATGCCTTCATAGTCTTCATTCTTTGAAAGCTGAGCTTAGCAAATATTCAGCTATTTTCTCATGTGCTCTTACTGGCACAGGGAAAGAAAAAGAAAGCTGCAAAATGCTTTGCTGACTTTCAGGGACGGGGAATGTGTTTGTTTTGACGTCCCTGCTGCCAAAATTACCAAAATAACAGTTTTCCGAGGCTATATCCAATAAGTTGTGATATCTTTTTATGATTTGAAGGAAAGGACTGGAGAATAATTAAAAAAAAGGAAGCTACAATAGAAAAATAAGAGCCTCTTTAATCACACCTCATCTCATTTCAAAGCTTCAACTGATTCCTCAGATCTTCACTTTTGAACTGAAAATATATTTTTCCTCTCCTCTGCTTAGTCCCTGAACTCACACTCTTCATACGCCATTTATTTCAACTACTTTCAATGCCTACCCTTATGCCAACACTTCAACTGACATCTTTTAGTTTACACACTCCAACTGGCACTTATTCCTCTCAGGACCACTTCAACTGACCCCTCCGCTACAATTTGTCCCTTAACACTTCATGTTCCAACTCCTCAATGCTTGAATATTCATTTCATTCACTGCTCACACTTAAAACTGCCACTTCAACCCTTGTATTTTAACTGCCACTTCAACTTCTTTCGGTATTTCAACTATTATAAATGTTTCAACGGAAAATTTTGAAGAGCAACCTTTTTTTCTAGTTTAATCCATTTTAATCCAAAGACTATATTTAATATGAAAAAGGAAAAATAAGGAAAAACGCTAAAATTGTGTTAAATTTTTCAATATGAAATATTTTTTTGCACTGCATATGTGTGCATATCTTTGATATTAGACTTGTTATGAGTTCATAGATAACATATACTTGATTGTGCTCCTTGTAATTTCTGAGATACAGCATCATTCTTATCATACTATATTTAGTCTTTGGGCACATGGGACTACTGTTTTTTTTCCAAAAATGGTGGAAATATGTCTGTTTGCTTCTATTAAACCTCAGAACTTGCTTTATTGAGATAACTACTGACTCTCAAATACATATAAGAACCTCTCTCAAATGTCAGCCGCGGTCACAAATGGGTTAAAGGTATATTATCCAAGATGATGTACATGTATAATAATGTTCAGTATGGCAACTTAGAGTACTGTATCATCACTTTAATCATACGTTATTGCTGTATTGATCTTATGTCCTTATTTTTGATATTGTAACATTTGAATGGGTCATGCCGACAACGACGAGAAGTCCTTCAAATGTGAACATCTATATTTCCATGACAACTGGGAAAGGCCTGAAAGCTCCAGCTACTTCAATGTGGTCAAGTTGTTTTGATGTTTCCAAGGTTAAGAATGATCAATCTCAACAGATATATAATAGATTGCAGTGTGTTCAGCAGTGTGAGGCTGCGCTCTGCAAACGGCGTTAACTGCATCTGTTCATTTGGCAGTTTTAAAAGATATCTGACAACTTCAAAAGCATCAAATTAGCCAACTGTTTGCAAACTGTTGACTTGATTTGGAGGTTTTACTGTCCAAATAGATTCAACACAACAAACCTGCAGTGTGATTCTGGCTGAGGTGAAACAACAGACCCCACCGCATAGAAGCTGTTAAAAATTAAATCCACTGATAAACACTCAAGTGTACGCTGGCTTCAATTTGGGAGCGCTGATGATTGGGATGTGTTGACAGTGGGTTCAGTTATGTTTTTGTTTCAGCTTGTCTGCCACTTGAAAAGAGCTGAAATAGAAAACGAGCTTGGTTGAATCACCACCAATCATATATTGCTGTGCAATTTTACCCCGATAGCGAGGACACCAAATACAACGTGCTGACATTCACTTAGAAATCACAGGTTTGCCACAGAAACAAACACAGTAGAATCAGGTGCTTTGTGTGTGTGTCCTACCGATTCCCCTGCTGCACAATCTCATTTTGAGGAAATGGAAGCTTTCAGAGAAGCTTTGAGAACAATGCGGCCAAATTTACCTTTTCCATTTGCGGTAGCAATTTGGTAGTTTTTGTCGGAGTGTGTATACAAATTGAAAAATGGAAACTCGTAGAAACTGGGGAGTTGCTCACTGACAAACCTCTAATTACATGTTGGGTTTTTATAGCTATTAAGACAACAGTTTGTAACCTCTTCTCTTCTTTTAATTCAGGGTTTACCTGAAGAAGGTTGTTTGTTGTGCCTAGGGGGGATCTTTAATTCAGCTTTTTTCCATGTGTTTCTTCTCGTACACAATCCAGCATGGACATTTTCTACACTAAACAATCAATCTGTTAACAGAAAAAAACGATTCCACTGATTAAATTATGATGACACTTGAAAAAAGAAAATGTTTAATGTGCGCGCTGCTGCTGAAAATGTTCAGTTAAAACATCTAAATTAAAATACCGAAAGAAGTGACAGCTTAACTACAAATCTGAAAGAAATTTTAAAGTTAATGTCAATTTAAGTGTGAACATTGAGCGAAGTTGAACCATCAATTTAAAAGTGCCGAGAGATTAAAGGACGTCTATCACCAGTGCAATGCAAAAAAATGTGGTGTGGGATTACGGAAAATCTGCATGTGTGAACATAAATCATTTACACCAAGTTACATACGTTAGGTAAGAAGTAGGGCTGTCAATCGATTCAAATATTTAATCGGGATTAGTCGCATAATTGTCCACAGTTAATTGTGATTAATCACAAATTAATCGCACATCTGTTCAAAATGTACCTTAAAGGGAGATTTGTCAAGTATTTAATACTCTTATCAACATGGGAGTGGACAAATATGCTGCTTTATGCAAATATATGTATATATGTATTATTGGAAATCAATAAACAACACAAAACAATGACAGATATTGATCCAGAAACCCTCACAGGTACTGCATTTAGCATAAAACAATATGCTCACATCATAACATGGCAAACTGCAGCCCAACAGGCAACAACAGCTGTCAGTGTGTCAGTGTGCTGACTTGACTATGACTTGAACTCCTGTGGTCTTATAGGAAACCAACGCAGTTCAGCTTCTATTGCTGCCAGCCACATTCTGTCATGAAGTCACCATCGTTGAGACTCTGTGTGTGTTCCTGTGTTGCAGCTCCTGCAGGAGGACCTGGAGCTGGAGCAGGTGAGGGTGAACTCTCTGACCCACATGGTGGTGGTGGTGGACGAGACCAGCGGAGACAGCGCCACCGCTGCTTTGGAGAGCAAACTTCAGGTGAGGACACACATTGTCACCCTAGACTAAAATCTGTGTTAAACATGCTCACATAGCACACACTTCGCTGATCACACAGAGCGTTGGGGAAGATAAAATACCCTGTGGGCTAATATTCATCTCTTTTTTAAAAAAAAAAAGAGAAGAAAAATCTCTCTCTCAGCAGGCTCAGCACACTCGGGCTGTTGTTTCTCGGGGAAAATAGATTGAACGCGAGATAGTTTTGTCTTTGGTGTTGCGCAGTAATTAGACCTTGCCAGCGAGATGTGCTGGTGCCGCATGTGTGTGTGTTGCAGCTTTCTGCTGATTTTGTTTACTCTGTAAGTTATCATCACACAGACTCCAACCAGGAGCCAGACGTCGCTGCCTGTTTGTGAGGCTAATTCTCCACGCTTGTCTTAGCGTCTGATGTATGGGCCTTAGTTCCCCTTGTTAACTCCCATACACTGCACACAATAAAGCCGAAATCTATTAAAACTGATTCCCACTGCTTTCTAATACACTAGCCTTAACTGCAACATGCTTCTCCATGTTGAAGCTTTCACACTATTTCCAATCGTCCGCCACAACCTGAGTGATCACACTGCACGGTCCGATCCTCAGCCACGACCTGAGTGATCACACTGCACGGTCCGATCCTCAGCCACGACCTGAGTGATCACGCTGCACGGTCCGATCGTCAGCCACGACCTGAGTGATCACGCTGCACGGTCCGATCCTCAGCCACGACCTGAGTGATCACGCTGTACGGTCCGATCGTCAAGCCACGACCTGAGTGATCACGCTGTACGGTCCGATCCTCAGCCACGACCTGAGTGATCACACTGCACGGTCCGATCCTCAGCCACGACCTGAGTGATCCCACTGCACGGTCTGATCCTCAGCCACGACCTGAGTGATCCCGCTGCACGGTCCGATCCTCAGCCACGACCTGAGTGATCACGCTGTACGTATAAAGATTTGTTTGAAATCTCCGAGGCAGGTACAGTGTGTTTGCTAGCAGAGGTCTGTACGGGTCACAATGCTAACAAGGCAGACACGTGCTGCCTTGATCATCTGTACCACCCTGTCTACTGAAACGTCCAATAAAAGAGCCGCCGGCGTAAGTTATTGGTATATTCTTTTATAATGTTAAAGAGATTTTAGGACAGGTTGCTGGAATATATTCAAGATGACATGATATATTTATTTTCATTAATAACTGCAGTTATCCGGCTGTCTTTTCTTTTTCTGTACCGGTGTGTAGTTGCTTTATGTTTTGTCTCCCTACCTCCATGCAAAGTGTCCTTGAGTTTCTTGAAAGGCGCTATATAAATGCAAGGTATTATTATTATTATTAATATATTGTTGCCTTTTAGTTCTGATTTGTGTCGTGTTCACGCTGACTATCATAAATGAACCCAGAGGTAAAATGGTATGGACTGACAGGGAACTCATTGACTGGACGGGTTTTGTTTTAACTTTCTGACAATCAGGAAAACTTAATAGTAATTTAGTTTTTGATTTCATGCTGAATTCATATTGCTACTGTCACAGAGTCCTGTGGTCGGTCTGCCTTGCTTTCACCTCATCAGAGTTCACTTGGAACTAGGCAGAGATCGGTGACGTATTAACAGTGGCAGCATTTTAGCAGCGATGTCAAACGACAGATGAAGGTTGTGCTGAAGCGTCTACACTGAGCTGCATATGATATGACCTGTGATGGAGGGCTGCCTTAGTGGAAAGTAGGAAGTTGATGCGAGGAGAAACGGGGCAGTCATGGTGATTTCGTCTCGGGAAGGTCAATCTGTTATCTTTGGGGAAGGTGCGATCGAGCGAGCTGATGTAGATTTGGGCGTCGGTGTCGACACGCGCGAAGAGGAAATGAAGAAATTTGGATAATTGGATGCGACTGAAGCTCTTCCTCGGGGGAGAAAAAGGGTTGAGGAGATGTGAATAAAAGGAAGATGCTCTGTTTCTCAAAGCAGATTATCAGTCAGAAGCAAAAAAGAAAGAAAATGCCGCTGCGGTATCTTGAATTCACGGTGTCATATTAAGCAATTACAATGCAGAACACACGCTTAACATCATTAGAAACCTAATGCAACTCTGTGTTTGACTTTAGCCGGCGTTGTTTCCTGCAGTGCGGGTTATTGCTAAATACAAGATAAGAGAGATAAATAGATGAGAGAGAGCAGTGTGTGTCGGAATGTAAAAATGCAAATAGAAGGTGCCTTCCCTGGTTTCTCCCCGCTGTTGAACTGTCACTTGATTAATTACAGGCCATTCATCTTAAGATTAACCTGCTGAGCCTCTCTCTCCAAGTCTGCCTTTACCCGCTCGCTTGTCTCTCACTTTTTCTGCATCTCATTGTCTTTTCATTTCCTCTCCTCCCTCACCGCCCTCCCCCCTCCCCTCTGTCTCTCTGTCACTCTGATGACTTTGTTCAGTGGACACACTGTGGGTTTTGTCTATGCCAGTTAAATGGAACGGAAGAGTGTCTCTCCCATTTTACTCAGCTAACAGCCTGCTGCCAATATGCCGATACAATGGAGTCAGGGAAAATACACTTTTACAGCTCACAGCCTGTGTGTGTGTGTGTGTGTGTGTGTGTGTGTGTGTGTGTGTGTGTGTGTGTGTGTGTCAGTACTCCCACATGCTTTAATACGCATACTGTGTTCAGAGCTGTAGGCCAAGTAAAATGATTATAATGAAACGTACCTAATACGGCCAAAAGACAGGAAAAACAATTAAATAGAATTTAAATTTAAAAAAAAATTGTAGTCATCACTGAATATTTAATGTTTAAATTTAGATACCGCTGAATTTATAGCATTGAAATATCTATTTTAGGGTGTAGAGCGAGTCATCCATTTATCCAGGGCCGGCTCAAGGCATAGGCCATATAGGCAGTCACCTAGGGCGCCACCTTTTGGGGGTGCTGGTCGCCCACTAAAAAAAAAAATGTATATACATTTTCTGCATTGATGTAACAAATGAGAAAAAATAAAGAAAGAAATACACTTTTCACCATTGTGACACTCTTTCTCACACTTTTTCATCTGCCCGGCGGCACTCATTTGTTAATAAAAGTGTAAATTGTAGTGAAACTGAAACACTTTTAATCCAACAATTTCAGTGACCAATTTGTTTATTTATATAATAATAAATACAGTTATTTATGAAAACAAAAAATCTTAATTTTTGTCTTAAAACCATTGTGATATTGAGATAGGGTTGAACCCTCACCCTAACCCAGATTGGTGGGGTCTCCAAATCCGAATTTGGCTTAGGGAACCAGAAGGGCTTAGGGAACCAGGGTTTGGGGGTTCAATCCCCGCCTCCTGCAAAATACTGATCCGCAAATTGCTTCAAGGCCAGTGCCTTGCATGGCAGCTCCTCAGCCATTGGTGCATTTGTATTTGAATGGGTGAATGAGGAGCATTTATATTATAAAGCGCTTTGTCCCTAAAGTGCTCTATAAGTGCAGTCTTTTCACCGTATTTTACTTTGAAAAACATCTGAACTCGTGGTGAATGACTGTCTTTGAAAAAGTTAGTTTGAAATAGTGCAATCTGAAAGTACATTTTAAAGTTAAAGTAAAACGTCACTGAATTTTCTATCTGTATTTGTGCTGAAATTCAGTTTTTAAACAGAATGTGGCCTACTAATTATCAAAAAATATGTAAGTGTGTTGTTATGATTATGAGCCCAGGTTGGGAACCACTGCTTTATCTGATCATCATAAAACTCCTGATCATCATTGTTTGTTATTTGTACGGTCAATGAACTCCATTAACTTGGACAGAATAAGAATAAAGACCTATTCTATCCCCGTCCTCTCTGAATCACATGCCCGTCCACAATCCTGATCAGCCCCGTCCCTCTGGGAGGGAGAGGAAGGAGAATCAAACCGCATTTTTGGCAGCAAAAAACAAATTGAACTGGCAAGTGAAGATGTGAATCCATCTGCCTTTGAGGCAACATGATGAAAATGTTTCAGGGGAAATAACTCAAAAGGAATTTTTGTGCTAATGTAGACATTAATATATTATTTATATATATATGTGTGTGTGTGTGCAGGTGCTCGGTGACCGCTGGGCAGCCATTTGTAGATGGACAGAAGAACGCTGGATACTGCTTCAGGAGATTTTACTGAAATGGCAGCACTTCACTAATGAACAGGTATGAGCATGAGTGTGTGTGTGTGTTTGTGTGTGTGTGCGTGCGGTGTGGAGCTGAGGCAGGATCACAGCAGTATTTGCTGCATGTATAATGAGATTAGATCATCCAGATCGTGTCTACTCCCACATTCTGCAGGCTTTAAGAGACATTTGAGGCTGAAACCGACTTCATATTCATGGAAGGATGATGACAAAACGAGGGAATTTTGTGCTAATATGTCTGTAACTTTGGAAGACGCCGCTTAATTTGTCGAACTCAGACTGTTGAAGTCTCATAATAACGTCAGATAAAATTTAGAATACAATTTTGCACTGCACAAGTGTAAGAAATACAGTTTATATTTCACTTTCTATTTACATTATATGTGATATTCCCTTCAGCCGTACTTTATGTTTAGTGCTAATTAGAGAGAAAGTTACATATTAAAAATGTCATGCCCACAAAATACATCATCATGGTTACTAATAGAAAAACGGGTCTATACCTGCTCAACATCTGCATGTTAGCATGCTGATCTTAAACTCCATTTACACCTGCTATCAACAATAGAAATAATAAGAAAATATCTCTGATATTTGTACGAAAATGGAGGAAAAAGTTCACAACGAACATGAATGTCTACACTAAATTTCAATGCAATCCATCCATACGTTTTTGAGATATTTCAGAAAGCAACAACAGTGGTGGAGCGACCAATCGGCATTGCATCATTTAAAAAAAATCATATATTTCTCTCCGATTTTAACAGCAAAAAAATGCACAAATGCAGGATTTGTCTTTTTTCACAAAACATTGTATACCTTCATCCTAAAACAAGCGAGGACCCCACAACTTAACAGCATAAATATACAGTATATTTTGATCAGAATTATTAATTAGATGCTCTTTTTGATGATCATCTTTCCTCTTTCCTTCATCAGCCTCTTTGCAGTTGATTTTTTTTTTAGCCACAGCTTAGTCTGTAAAGGAAATTAAATGTGTTGTGATATCCGATTTGCTCGTGTTCTGTGATTAATAATTGAGGGAAAATCACAACATCGGATTATACACGATTAACTGATCAGCCTTAATTAAAAGCCCCAAAACTGGATCTGCTTTGTCGCCTTTCGGGGTCATAGTCACCCTTTGTTTATGGTTTGATTTATTAAAAAAAATGGACAATTTAATGCTGTTACATTAAAGAGGAATCAACTCAAATATATATTGTTTTATCACTATACATTTATTAAAATAAATTACTGACATTTTAAGATTTTTTTCTGATATTTTTGTTCAATAATTCTATAATAAAATCTATATAATTCAGTTTTTGTGTGCAGGAGTTTAAACGTGTCCGTGCATACTGTACATATTTACATTGCACCTGTGCCTAATGTGCCTGAAATGTGCGACTAGGGACCTATTTGATCATAGTTACACAGATAAGTAGAGATTCATCATGCAATAACCTCTCCACTGTGTTTTATAATGAGGTCTCATTGGCTGCGATGGCTTCCAGACATCCATAAGAAGCTAATTTAATTTGATTAATTATTCAGAACATCAGGAAATACATTGAATTCAATTTTCCCCCGTTCTCTGGCTAAATGCTTGTTCAGCTATTAGCGCCGCGGGCTCGGGTTACAGATGAACTGTCCGTGCACTGATAGCAGAAATATTCACCTTCTGAGAGGAGCAGAGGGAGAGATGCTGTAACAGACAGTAGGCCTGAGGAGGAGGAAGAGGAGGAAGAGGAGGCTGCAGTCAAGAGTGTCTGAACCAACAGGAGACCACCGCCTCCCACATGATAACATGTCTTTCTCTTCCTTATTCTCCTTCTCTTCCCCCTCTGCCTTTCATCCATCCATCCATCCATCCATCCATCCATCTTCTTGTTTCTGCATTCATCCAATATCCTCTACTTTCCTCGTCTCCTCTTCTCTCCTCTTCTCTCCCTCCCTTTCCCCTCATCACCTATGCTCATCCTTTTTTCTCCTCTCCATTTCTCCTCTCCCCTTTCCTTATCTTTCCTTTCCTCTTATTTCATCTTCTTTTTTCTGTTCCTCTCCCCTTGTTGTTTCCTCTCCTCTCCACTCCTCTCTTCTCTCCTCTTTCCTTTCCTTTTCCTGTCCTCTGCTCATCACCTCTCTTCTCCTTTCTCCTCATCTACAACTCTCCTTTCCTCACTTCCTTTCCTTCTCCTTGTTTCTTCTCGTTAATTCTCCTCTCCTCTCTTCTCTCATCCTCTTTCCTCTCCTCTTCCTCTCCTCTCCTCTCCTCTCCTCTCCTCTCCTCTCCTCTCCTCTCCTCTCCTCTCCTCTCCTCTCCTCTCCTCTCCTCTCTACTCTCCTCTTTCCTCTCTTCCTTTCCACTGTGCTTCTTTATCTTCCTCTCCTCTCCTCTCCTCTTCTCTATTCTCCTCTCCTCTACTCCTCTTTTCTCTCCTCTTCCTGTCCTCTGCGCTTCTTTATCCTCCTCTCCTCTCCTCTCCTCTCCTCTCCTCTCCTCTCCTCTCCTCTCCTCTCCTCTCCTCTCCTCTCCTCTCCTCACAGTGTCTATTTGACTCCTGGCTGACTCAGAAGGAGGAGCTGGTTCGCTCCATCAAGACGTCCAACGTGAAGGACCAGTCAGAGATGGTGTCCTGCCTCCGCCGTCTTGCTGTGAGTCTCCCTGTAACAGATCCGCTGTCTCTTTCATTTAGCAAACAGGAGGAATAGAAGCTTAAATCCCCATCCGGTGTTGTTTGTGTCTGTGTGTATATCCCACCAGACGGTGAAGGCAGACCTGGAGGTGAAGCGTCCCACCATGGACAAGCTGTGCTCCATGAGTCAGGACCTGCTGTGCAGCGTCAAGAACAAAGAGGTGGCCAGCAAACTGGAGGCCAGACTGGACAGCTTCGCCCAGCGCTGGGACCGACTGATCCAGAGTCTGGAGATGAGCAGCTCCCAGGTACACCACACATACTCAGTTGGGTTCTGCACTTGGACAGACTGGTCTAGGGTGTGCTCTGCGCAGTGGCCGGAGGTGGGGTGGTGGTTCAAGCCTACATTCACATTAAATTAGTAATATGTTAGGAGCAATTAGTTACATACTTTAAATAACTTGCCCAACACTGGCTGTCACCATGAGGTTGCCAGGCAACCAGCAGAGGAGGCTGCGTCCTGCCAAGAATAAGTTCCAGCATAGTTCCCAAAAAAAAAAAAAACTTACAAGTAAGAAAATATCTTCAACCAGTTCACAACCCAATTATGTTCCAAAAACAAAGAAATATTATGGTGGTGGATTTCTACTCTAAATGCACTCATAAATAATTAGCAATACAAAAAAATGATCATCATAGTTTAGTATAAAAACACCTAATTAAAAATTACAATAAATCATCTTTAGAGACCTTTTTTTCCGACAAAATTTTAATTTTTGACACTCTCCATTGCCACAAATTATATCCCCACATAAGAAATAGATTATGTTACAAAGTGTGAATTGGACATGTGATGAATTGTAAATCATTTGTAGTGTTTAGACACAGCAACTCTGCTTTTAGCCTTTAGCCTTTAGCCTCCGATCTGGTAGCTTTGGGCTATCAGGGCTGAGAGTCTGGACTGTTTCCTTGTCCTACCAGCTAGCTGATTGCACTTCCTTTCATTCAGTCAGTGTCCCAGGTCTTGATCACTTTGTGATTAGGTAGTGGAATGAAAACCAGCAGGAAGCTGCAACTCAGGGAGCAAGATTTAAAAAAAAAAAGGAAAAGGCTGATTAAAGAGTAGCAGCTTGAACAGAAGAAGAAAGTTAGGATTAAAGAATGAGTGTTCTATGTAGACTAAAAAACTGAACCGCAAGCCTTCTTTATAAGACAAGTAGTACCTCACCATCAGTGTGCTGGTTTACCAAACTGGTTTGTTTCAGTTTTGAGCCCTACAGATGACTCGCTCTGGTTCTCTGTCAAAATTAAATCCATGTAGCATCCAGAGGTCACATTTGTCCCGCTAGAAGAACGCTGCTGTGATGAAACGGAGTCCTGCTGGCTGCAGGTGTTTGGCCTGAGGGACGGAGAGAAATAAATGGACTGCCTGGGTGACCCAGGTCATTGAACACCGAGAGAGAGGTTTATATTATACGCCAGTGGAGAATACTGAGGAGGGAAGGATGAAATTAGGACTGACACTTGTGTGTGCAATCCTTTCGTACCTGCACTGCTCTGAGCAAACACACAGCGATGGAAGGGCTTTCATACTTATCCCTCTACATTATCGCTTTTCTGAAAGTGTTCAATTGTCTTCCCCCCTGCGGTTCTCCTTCTGTAACTACACAAACTCCTTTCAGTCTTCATATTTGTGCTTTTTAAACTGACAAGTGATGAGATAAAGACAAAGTGCTTCTGTGGTTTTGAAATCTAGCTGATAAAGACACGGCACTGTCATGCAACTTTTATTCTTGAACCCCTCTGGAGAGCTTCACGCTGACAATAGAGGAAATGATTGGAATTATTTATATGATAGGTTTGCCCTGAAGTGCTCTTTATCAGGCAGCACTTTCCGTACTCAACACGGTCTCACAGCAAGGCGTATAAATATCACGACATTATCCGGACATTCCGCGTGTCATGATTACACATTTTAGGCTTTTCGCAGGTCATTTGTACACTACGCAACTAAACTATGGTAACGTCCTGAGTCAGTTTCAGGCAACAAAACCACTCACTTACGTTAAGGAAAATGGTCATGGTTGAGCCTAAAATAATTAAGTAAACTAAGTAAAATATGTACAGAAAACATGCGTTTTTTTTAACACAACTATGGAAAAACATCACAAATGTCACTAAAAAACGTGACAATTGTCACATGACAAACATCACTAACATAACTTGCAAAACACCAGTCAACAACTTTCTCGAACACCGGCCTCCTGGTTAAAAGTCTGTTTAAAAGTTAAAACGTTGTGGTTGGGCTTAAAATAAGTACATAAACTAAGTTAAATATGTACAGAAAAAACGTAACACAACTATGAAAAAAACGTCACTAAAAAACGTCACAATCGTCACTAAAGTAACTTACAAAACATCGGTCAACAATGGTCTCGCACTCGGGTATCCTGGTTAAAAGTCTGTTTAAAAGTTAACACGTCATGGTTGGGCTTAAAATAAGTACGTAAACTAGGATAAATATGTACAGAAAAAAAGTAACACAACTAAGGAAAAAACGTCACAAACATCACTAAAAGACGTGACAGTCGTCATGAGACAAACGTCAATGATGTAACTTACAAAACACCGGTCAACACCGGCCTCCTGGTTAAAAGTCCGTTTAGAAGTTAAAACGTCATGGTTGGACTTAAAATAAGTACGTAAACTAAGTTAAATATGTACGGAAAAAACATAACACAACTATGAAAAAAACGTCACTAAAAAATGTGATAAACGTCACTGAAGTAACTTACAAAACACCGGTCAACAACGGCATTGAACACCGGTCTCCTGGTTAAAAGTCTGTTTAAAAGTTAACACGTCATGGTTGGACTTAAAATAAGTACGTAAACTAGGATAAATATGTACGGAAAAAAAACATAACACAACTAAGGAAAAAACGTCACAAACATCACTAAAAGACGTGACAATCGTCATGAGACAAACGTCAATGATGTAACTTACAAAACACCGGTCAACACCGGCCTCCTGGTTAAAAGTCTGTTTAAAAGTTAAAACGTCATGGTTGGATTTAAAATAAGTACATAAACTAAGTTAAATATGTACGGAAAAAACGTAACACAACTATGAAAAAAACGTCACTAAAAAACGTCACAATCGTCACTAAAGTAACTTACAAAACACCGGTCAACAACGGTGTTGAACACGGGTCTCCTGGTTAAAAGTCTGTTTAAAAGTTAACACGTCATGGTTGGACATAAAATAAGTACGTAAACTTACGAACTACAACCGTCATGAGACAACGTAACTAATGTAACTTACAAAACACCAGTCAACACCGGCAAGACAATCGTCACTAATGTAACTTACAAAACACCGGTCAACACCGGCCTCCTGGTTAAAAGTTAAAACATCATGGTTGGGCTTAAAATAAGTACGTAAACTAAGTAAAATACATACGGGAAAAAAAAACTATTGAAAAAACGTCACTAAAAAAGGCGTCAATCGTCACTAAAATAACTTGCAAAACACCGGTCAACAACGGTCTCGCACACGGGTCTCCTGGTTAAAAGTCAGTTGTTGTTGGTCCCAAGATTGGCAAGTATGGAGAGGAAACTGGAGAACCCGGAGGAAACCTACACAAACACAGGGAGAACACGCAACATGCACTAACTGCTGCCCATTATCGAAATAATACAGTAAAAATGCTAATTAAGAAATCTTGTGGCAGCCCCTTTAGGAACCTCAGCACAATATATTAATACATCAGCAATCATCCAATATTAATAATATTAGAACATGTGATAGCAACATCAATAATTTACCAAATACAAATAGGTGCTTAAGTGGCTCTTACAGACTCTTTTTTTCACTCCCTTTGTCTCTCTGTCTCTCTCTTTCTCAATTACTTGTCCATTATAATCAGTCAGATAATTAGCAGATTGACCTCTGAAGGCACATGCAGTCTCCACCGCTTCAGCTGCACACACACACACACACGTTTCCATGGTAGCGAGGCTACCCTAGTAGTTGTTCTCGCTGCTTAACTGTCATTAGGCTCTTCCCTGCTGAAACACACCTGCACACACACACACACACACACACACACACACACACTGTTATCAGAAGTAAACAGTGAACAATGCTCAGAATTAGAAGAAGCACACATTTTCATCTCACACACACTATTCCTCTCTCTCACTCATCATTTTTTTGACGTTACAATCTGTCACAGATTCCCTTGTCGCTACTTAACCGTTTCAAAGCTGTCTGAATACACACACACACACACACACACACACACACTCATGCTCACATCTGGAGCTGTTGAAACCCCACAAACATCCTGTCTTGTATTTTTGTTGTGATATTATATGATTGATGTCACCGATATTTGACTCATTGCCTCTCAAGGACAGCGCGCGTGCGTGTGTGTGTGTGTGTGTGTGTGTGTGTGTGTGTGTGTGTGTGTGTGCGTGTGTGTGCGTGGGCAGACACTCAGACAGATGTGAGAGTGCTTTAAGTGGTGATTTGGGATCTGTGTGGTTTTGACAGATCCTTGTAAACTGATGCTGCCTGCTGTTGCGTGCACTTTGTCTTATTTTGTGTGTGTGTGTGTGTGTGTGCGTGTGCGTGTGCGTGTGCGTGTGTGTGTGCGCACGTCTAGATCTCATCGGCTGTCAGTGTGGCCCAGCAGTCCGAGCTGACCCACTCTGTCACGGCGACCGTTACCAAGGTGGCGACGAGGGAGAAGGTGTCAGCTGTGCGCCAGACCCGGGAGTCACCGCCACCACAGAAGAAGAGACAAGTCGTGGTGGATTCTGAACTCAGGAAAAGGTGGGCTGCAACACTGACGAGGTCCACTTTGAATCATTATTAGTATTATGACATCCAAAGGTTTCTTTTTTTTAATTTGTGTGTGAAATATTCAGTTACATGCAGCCCTTTCTGCTGTCTTATCTCAGCAGGTAGGTGATGAAACACTGCAGATACCGATAATGAGTATTTGTGATGGTGATAATAGAGGCCAGCTTGAAATGAAACCTTTGATAGTGAAGTAGCAGATGAGAATCGTCTTACCACTTGTAGAGAGTAGTGAAGCAAGTGACCTTGTGCAGTGGTGGAAAGTCACAAGTAGCCTGCATTTATGGTGCCTTAAAATGGGGACGTGTTTACCGGGTTCACCAGAAGAGTCCATATGAACGCCCCCTTAGTGTTTGTTGAGGTTGTCAGAAATGGCGGAGGCCTTGGCAGTTAATTTTTCGATACATAATAAGTTAACATATTGTAATTTTACTTGAATATTGTTTTTCTTAGTAATTTTATAAAAAGTCTGAGGAAAATGTTGATATTCCCAACGGCCTTTTAGGCTAAACTCATATTTTGGACTGTCTTAGACCATAGGAATATCATGTATGAATTTTGAGTAGTTCCCCTTTAAAGTCCCCAAAACACTGAATCCTACATTTCCCAAAATACCCTATGACATCACAAATTTGAGACTCTGGTCTGGAGAGTAGCTCATGTTCACGACTATTATATTCAAATTTTTTATTGGCACGAAAAGTACAATGAAGCAGTACAACTGTAAAGAAATCAGTGTTTTACATGTCTTAAACAGTGTTATCCTAGACCCGTATTTCCTAACCCCCACTGTTCCTCTTTGTAGTGATGGAGATAATGTGGTACACACGGAAAGTTTCGTAATGCACACATGGAATTACATTGAATAATCCCAGAGAAGGGAAAACAAAAATGAAATAAATAAATAGAGTAAGTAAGTGTTAAAAGATATTTACTAAATGAACATGAAAACGCCTAACAGTTCTCGACCCTGATTGGCTGACAGCCTGACTCCTCTAACTGAATGAGGTAATGAGGCGACTCCCCATATCTGCTTGATTGGATGGAGTTAATGCATTGTCTAATGAGGGGAGCCAATCAAGTCCAAGTTGTGATGCGTTGACTGGAATTAGTCACAGACTAAGAATCTAAACATAATAACTTTTATTGTATGTATTTAAATGTATTTAATTACATTTTGATTTCTACTTTTAGGGTATAAATACAAGTTGCTGTTTAAAATACATACAAGGAAAATGCTAAGTGGTACTTAATGTTATCAGCTGTAGTGAAGTACTAGGCAATCTGCAAATGAAATCATTTAGAGTTAACAGGAACAATAAAGGAGGCAATCTTGAAAATGCACTTTTTATAGAAAACTGCAGCAACAAGTATCGTTCGTGCTCAACAAGGTAATATTGCCGAGTGCACGTTTGATTGCGTGTGTGTGTCCTCAGGTTTGACGTGGACTTCACAGAGGTCCACAGCTACATGACCCGCGGCGAGGCCATCCTACAAAGCCCCGAATTCTCTGTGTCACGCAAGGACGGCAGCATTCAGGAGCTGCACGACAAAGTGCAGGTGAAAACACTGTGTGTTTGTGTGTGTGCGTGTGTGTGTGATGCCCCGTAGAGCTTAATCTGCTGAGATCTGTGATGCTGAAATAACAAGGTTCCATCCCACAGTTGGGTTATAAATGAATTCATACCTTGTGAGAACGTTCTGAACTGTGATTATGCACACAGGACAACTCTGATGTGGCACTTATACTGAAAGTATGAAATGCAGCAACGTGTCCATAATGACTGTGGAGTTTTCAAACTTTTCTGCAGCAGCTCTACCCACGCATGTCAACTTACTGGATTTGTCCTCTAAAGGAGAACACAAACAAGATAAACGGGGAAAAGGAAGGAAGCTTGCTGCTGTACTGTACCAGCTTCTGCTTACTGTAGCAAATAATAAAATATGGCAACAACCTGTTGTAGTGTAACAAATAGGTCTTCCCATGTGGCTTAAAGGAGGAGTTTAGCATTTTGGGAAATGCTTTCTTGAGTAAGATGAGAAGATTGTTACCACTTTCATTTCTGTACGCTAATTATGAAGCCAGCAGGAAGTTAGCTTAGCTTAGCATAAAGCCCGGAAGCAAGCAGAAACAGCCTGGCTCTGTCCACATCTAAAGCTCACTGCTTAAGATGTTACATTGCATTTGGCAAGCTTTGTCCCACTATTTTCAGTTTTAATGCTAATGTTGGTATTGATCTTCTCATCTAACTCTCACCTTAAAAGTGGAATAAATTCATTTCCAAAACTATTCCTTTAAAGGAAAAGTGTCTAACATTTCGGTGGATCTATTAGCATTAATGGAATATAGTATTCATAATTATGTTTTATTTATTTTCTTATGTTTTAATATTAGGTACCACAGTTTTACATTCAGCGCCTCACGTTACAGCAGTCTTGGAAAGGGAGGAGTGAGTGGAGGGGTACTCACTTGGTTGCAATCTGCAACCACACCACTAGATGCCTCCAAATCCACACTGTACCTTTAAGTTTAATTCGTGAGGGTAGTAGAAACAAGCTGCAAACACGACACTGACATATTATCACCCTATAAAGCTGACATAGCTAACGTGTTAGCCAACAGTTGTCTATTGACACATGCAGCAGACACAGAGCAACATTATCATTCATTTGGAGTCATGTTTGTGTCCACCTGATGAATGTAAGTCCAATATTCTCTCTCTTTTAGCTCCGATTTTGGTCTCCACCAATTCCTCAGAAAAATCATCTGACTCTTTAGCTGCTAAACGCTCCACTGTGTTCACCAGTCTATAACTTTGTTTGCTTTTTAGCACTTCCGGTTCCCTCAGTTAGTTCAGTTAAAAAACAACAACTTGTACCTCCTCGTCATAGATATTTATGTAATATACATGTGCAATGTCTGACAGATTTTGATAATTCAATGGGTCATTTTGCACGTTTAGAAGTTGTGAAGACAATTTCACTGAGAATCAACTCATCAGTTCTGATCAGCAAGACGTGCATGTGGTTGCTATACTGACTCTTTTGCACACATGTGCCAAAATACGTGCAAGTTATTTGAATGAATGAAAAATTTGAACCTATTGTTTTGAAAAAAAACAATTCTCCTTCAATAGTTGAGCCAAAGCGAATGAGAAAAACTGTAATTACAGTATGAAAACATTATTTCTGTTAAAAAAACTAAATGATGAGCAGCAGAGTGGTGAGATGACACGACTGTTGTTGATGGAATGACAATTATGCAGAATTTACCATGTGATCCTTTGTTGTTTGCTACATGTAATTTCAACCCCCTAAATGTGTTTTTACCCAGCTTTTTAAGAAGAATTTACATATTTTTCTAAAAATGATTCTATTCAATACAGTATAAACCATTTCCCACTGAAATATTAAACTTCAAAAAAATCTGTTCACTTCAAACCTTTCTGTTGTTTGCCCAAACAATGAGCAGACATGCTTGGGTTGTCCTACAGTAAATGTCGCAGCACAACAAGGTCAGAGGTTGATGAAAGCTGCGGGAGCTCTTATTCTTTGGAAGTAATAGTCTGTTGAATTGGACATTGATTTTTTTTGGGGGGGTGTTTTTGAATCTTTCTTTGGAATAAATAATAATTCTCCTGCTGTCGCTCTTTTTGTCCTGCAGCCTCTCATCGTCTGTCTCTTGTCCTTTAACTTCCTCTTCACTCTCTCTCCTCCTACCTCTCTGTCTCTTTGCCATAGGCGATAGAACGAGAGCGGCCGGAGAAGTACCGAAAGCTTCAGGAAGCGACACGCACGGCGCAGACCCTGGTCGAGCAGGGTAAACGTGCACTCTCACACATTCACATGCGTACGCACGCAACGCACGCACGCACGCACCCTGTCTGTCCCCATGGCAACGCCTCCACCTGTCCCACCCTCTCTCCTTGTCTCCATAGAAACACTGATAGAGAGAGAGGAACAGACAGAAAGAGAGAGAGAGATGTTTCTTCTCGTCCGTCCTCTCCTCTGTCCTTGTGCAATTGTTGGGGCTTCTGAAAGCAGAGAAGCACTCGATGGAGACTTCTCACTTTGACTGCTGAAACCGCCAAACAGAACATGACAGAACATTGTTCAACTTACTGAATAGTGTGTGTGTGTGTGTGTGTGAGTGTGGGTTAATAAAGCTGATGAATAAAATCCGAAAACATTACCTCATTACAAGCATTGCCAGATACCAATGAACAAACCAGCACATTTGAGATAAATAAATATGAATCATCAGCAAAAGGAATAGTTTTGAGAAATGCACCGATTCACATCGTTGCTGAGAGTTAGATGAGAAGATCGATATCACTCTCATATCAACACATTCTCACTCTCAACTCATTAAATACCGACGCTTTGGTCAGTGGCTCTACGCTTCAAACTATGACGCTCTAGGTACCCCGTAGTCTTTTCAAAATAAACTTCAAACTTAGGCTTACTTACGCAACAAAACTACTTGGTTAGGTTTAGGAAAAGATTGTGGTTTGGGTAAAAGTAAAAATGCTTTTTACCTAAAATAAGTATGTTTTTTACGTAACTTATGCCACATACCTAAGTTACGTAAAAAACGACGTTAAAATAAGTTGACTTGGTTTCACACGGGACATGAACAGCAGTCTTCTGGGTGAAAGTCCTGTGTTTGTTTGACCCATCGATCCACCCCGACTTCCTCCTTAAGCAGACTTTCTCTCTCTTTACACTATGTCAGTTGCTCTGAGCGTCTAATATCGATGTGGATGGGTTTACATTGGAGATATGCCTACCATACACTTGGAGACTTTGAAAAGACTTAAAAGACTAAAGTCTGACACCCTCTCACATCTAAAGACAATGTGTCTTAAGTCACAGACTATAATATTTAGCAAAGACTGGGGATCTTGCGGGTCACCATTTACAAGACTACGACTAGATTCCTTTTGAGATGATGTCACATCCTGCTCCTGGTGGAAATTTAAAACTGTTGAGAAAGATATGGACAGAAATTGCAGCAGCCCTCGAAATCTCTCTTCATCTAACTCTCTGCAAGAAAGCAAAGAAGCACAAAATGTCAAACTAATTTAGCAAACGTTATTTAAACAAGAGGAACTTTAAGCCGAGCCGTGGATGTGAGATTCCTTCCGTTCCAGGTTGGCATATTAATGCTTATCCAGCAATAAGCTAATGCCACTGTATTTATAGTAGCCTGCACTGGGAAACAGCCTCAGCCCAAATGCTTGACATGTAAATGGAACCTAATGGAGGTGCGATTACAGGAAGAAGAAGCAATCTTGAGACATGCGAGCCAGAATGCTGCCTTCCAGGTCCAATTACCGTGCAGCCGACGGGCTTCACTTTGCCCTTTTAGAGGCAGGAGCTTTGGATCCATCTTTATACAACTTTAGCATTGATTTTTCCCTCCTGGAACCTTCTTGGAGGTTTTCATTTTCCGGGCACTGGACTTTTACGCAGACTTTAAATTGGGCCATTTACATAAAAAAAACCTCGTCGTTGGCGAGCGTGAATGCACCGTGAGATGTGTGTGTGTCCCTGTGTTCAGTGGGCAGGCGGATAAACAGCTCACATTTTGGTGCCGAATATTGATGGCTCGCCTCAACTCTCCTACAGATGACATTCACCACATTTAGTGTGCATGGAGAGTGTGTATTTATGTCTGTCCCCTACAGAGAGACCATGTTTCACTGTGAAGCATGTTTCACTGTGTATGTGTGTGTGTGTGTGTGTGACAGCCCCCTCTCTTTCTGTGTCTGCCCCCCCTCAGAGGGAAGTCGTGCTGATGACATTGCCCAAGCAGCGGAGCAGCTGAACCAGCGCTGGGTGGGATTCTGTGCCCTGTTGGCAGACAGGCTGGCATGGCTGGCTTACCAGTCAAAGGTACACACATACACCCCTTTTTGTCTTTTTTTAAACAAAAAAAAGTTGCCTGCTGTGATTCGGATGCCCTCAAGTTCAGTATAATCAAAGAGTATAGAAGCAAAGAGATGGAACTTTTAACAACAGCCGCGTTTCAGAGATGGAGAGAAAGGGTTGCTAATAGTTTAGCCTTCTGCTAGCCGCAGCCGTGAGCTAAATATTAGCAACATTTTCTCTCCATCTCTGAAACGTTTCGCTGATATTGTAGCTCGCTAGAGCCTCGAATCACAGTTTGTCATCTCAAATGTATGTGACATCTGGATTCTGGCACCCAACAACACAGCAAGATGACATTTTTGATGTGTAGCTTTAGCCCACTGCTAGTGTTAGCCTCTAGTCTTTACTGTTTTGCAACCAGCTAACACGGTGACGTCATCATGACGTAGAGACAAAAGGGTCTATTTTCCTCGCCATAATGAACGTGCATCGGACCCACGGGACTGCACCGCCCTGTATGTTGCTGTAATAATGTATATATTGGCTGTAATGCGCTTTATTATCTTATAATATACCCTTGGGTTGTATGCTGTAAGCCTGTACAGTAGTGGATGTGTTCACGTCTCTGTTCCCAAACAACCGGCTATAGGCCAGTAGCTAGTAGCGCTAGTAGCTTGACATACTAATCACATGCTCTGCGTTAATGCTATGCGTTCATCATATTGAAGCAGTCAAGATCAGCTAGTAAACAAATACAATGTGTACTGAGACAGGTAGACTTCTCTACAAAATCGACCGTAACTCGCTTAATTCTGAACTGATTTTCACGAAGTTTGGTTTGTTATAAATGTGAGAAATTGAACATAATGCTGGTTACTTATTGGAGTTAAATCCAGTTACTGTGGGGGGACGGATCATATCAGTTCTATGCCAAAACGTAAACTTTTTGAATAGCCACTACTCCCTCTGGGACATGCAGGATCCGATAACATATTCAGATACGTGCATGCAATTTTTTTTCACATGCACACAAAAGGAGATGTACAACTGCAGGCTGTGAAATTATTTGTGAGCTCAAGATATTAATGACCCCAAGAGGAAAAGTGAATAGCACAGAATTACTATGCATAGACTTTAAACAACAAAATTGCAACCCAGGTACAGAGTTAGAATTTCAATGTGATATGACTGAGGTTATCACAGGATAGAGTTTGGTCATTCTGCAGCTCTACTGCAAACTAGGAAAGAGTTTTTATGAATAAGACAGATGCTGTGTGGGTACTAGCTTGTGTCTTTGTGGGAATTTCTTCACCTTTACTCAAATTGTGTTGCTGTGCGTGTGTCCTGCAGGTGCTGGCCTTCTACAGCTCGTTTGAGCAGTGTGAGCTGGCTGTGGACGGCAGTGAGAACTGGCTCAAAGTCCAGGCGCCTCCAGCATCTGAACCAGAACCACTTAAAGTACAACTGGACCGATGCCGGGTGAGTGAAATAGAGTGTTTTTGAGCCCAGACTGTCTCCAGAATGATCCATTATTCTCTGCTCAGCCCCACACTGATAAACATCACGTACACATTGTTTTTTTTCTCCTGTTTTTTGTTGAAATCCATCTGTTGTTGGCAATATTTTTAGTTTTGTTTCATTTTCATTAATTTGATATCTTCATTATCTTAATTTATTTGGCTTGTTTGAATTTCTGTCTCTTTTCATGCATCTGTTTGTCACAGCACTTTTCTGTAAGTATTTGTATGTTATTTATTCATTAATTCCATCCTAGACTAAATGAAATGTACTTCTTTCCTATTTTCTTATTTGTTTCTTGAGAAATGGTGCTGGCAAAGAAAGTACAACCAACTGGTTGTAACTTTTGTTAGAAACTATCTGCAGAATTACAATATGCTAAAAGGTTATTATGGAATGTTTGCCCAATGATGCCAAAAATATACTGCCTGCTGTCACTTTAATCAATACAATTCAAAAGTGCTGGTCATCAGATTCTTAAAACTTTGGGCAGAGACAGGTTAGCTGTTCTACGGAAGCCTTGGGAGGCAAGTGAAATTCTGGTGATCCATATTCCAAGTCCGATCTAAATTGTTTTCTCTCTTGTGTTTATGACTTAAGAACAGGTAACAAAAAAGTTTTGCCAGGATAATCTTTCTAAGAAAGTTTTGTCTGTGAAACAAGTGGGAAAAAAAGTTTTGCCAGGTGAAAAACAAAAGGTTTTGCCAGTATCATATTTATAAAAACAAGTGGAAAAAAAAACTTGCAGGATCAGTTTATTAAGTTACTCTTTTTTTTCATCTGTAAAAAAAAAAAAAAATCTTTAAAATCAAAGTTGGAAGTGTTTGTTGTTGTAATACTCATTTTGTCCACAAGAGGCTGAAGTGTACCACTACCTCATGTTCTAAATAGGACTAAAAGCATTCATGTTTTCTTCCAGGTGAGTTTTAATTTCTCCATGCACTCTAAACACAAGTAGTATATTGTGTATTAGCAAGTTATGTAAATTAAAACTCACCTGGAAGAAAACTTTTTTTGCCACCTGTGTTTCACTAATAAAAAAGGAACTTAGAAAGATTATCCTGGCAAAACCTTATCTTTCAAACACAGGACAGAAAACAATTTAGATCTGACTTAGAAAATGGATCACCATATTTTTTTTTCTCACTTGTCTCTCAGGGCTTCCGTAGTTACCAGCAAGCTTTAGCAATGATATCACCAGTTTCGTTGGTTGTAGTAGCCGCTCTTCACGTTAGCTTGCTCAGAGTGTTTTTTTTTCTGAATTGCATCTCAGGGCTTCCGTAGTTTTCCCCCGTCTGCTTCCAGTTGTTATGCTAGGCTAAGCTAATTGTCTCCTGGCTCCAGCTTGGCACAGATATGAGGATCGATCTTGGAATCGATCTTCTCAGCTAACTGTGAGGCCTCCCCAAGGGAGCGTGGCAGAGTTGAAGGGGGGATGCAGAGGGAGAGACGTGAGGCGAATTTCTGTCAAAACTCCTTCTTGGATTGATAACTCAGTCAGTTCCCATGGTACCTATATTTTTAGATTCACTGCGACTTACACCGAGAAACTCATTATGTTTGATGCAAATAAACATCCATAAATCCAATTAGAAATCAGATGGAGAGAGAGAAATAAATGCTCCTTATGACTCCAGAACTTGCCTGAGAATCATCAGGTTTTAAGGTTTTCTTCAGTATCAAAGCAATCCAGTGATAGCTGTGTGTACATCCATGGGTACATTGCAAAAAAGGAACCACTAATAGGTAATTCAGCACACTTTTAATGGTGCCAGTTGGTGCAATTTGGGGGGAGACTTTAAACCTAATGTGTCTATGAATGAGTGGGCGGCTTAAAGAGCAGGAGTATTGACCGGCATGAAACACTCACACAGGTTCATTTCAATAACATCTAAACAACAGAAGAGAAGAGAAGTGACAAGCAGTTCTGGAGAAACAAAAAGAGATGAGAGGAGGGGAGCCATAATTAAAGTGAAAGAGAGAAAGGGAGTGCTGCAGACAAGAGAAGGCAAGACAGCTCTCAAAGAAAGAGAGAATGGAGATGGACAAAGGATGAAGGGAAAAAGAAATGAGCAGATGAAACTTGGAGGAAAAAAGCCCTGAAATTCGATTTTTCTTTGACGATATGTCTAGCTTCCACTGCAGACAAACTCACACAAACAAGGTTTCCCTCAGAAGTGCGCCCACACATTTTCACTTCACATAGACACAAATAGAGAACACACACTTTGCTCCCACACATAAATACTGTGAGTTCCTATCTTTATATTAAACAGGAAAGACTTCAGCCAAGATGAAATATTTACTGCAACTTTTTTAAAGCAACCTTCCCGACGGCAACCTGTCAGCTTATGAAAATATATTCTGTCGAGGTTATAAATGCTTATGTTTCCAAACATTATTCATGAATAAAGAGGGTGTCTCTTGGCTTTAGGCTAGAGTGTTAACTTACTCGGTGTTACCGGGGGATAAGACTGACTCTAGGACGGTTGAGTGGATATTAACCTGCCTGCTACATCCTGCAACTCACCTGTCACTTTTTATGATTTTTTAAAGACGAGAATGAACTCATTGCTTTAAAGGATAAGCCTGCTAGGCATTCTATATTTTTGTGATTGTCAAAAATTCTCGGGGTCACAATTTCTCCATATTTCCCCTGATTTATGACACATTTTCACACCTTTTTGTTTTTCCTTTTCATTATTTCAAACTGTTTCTGACACTGTACAGCGTGTCCTGTTTCCACCCAGACAATAATACTGCTACTGTACACCTAATGTTGTTTCCTGGGGGAAGAGAGCTGCGCTTGCCACCGGGTGCTGATATTTTTGATTCAACATTTTTCAATTCCTAAAATTCACTTTCTTGCCGAGGGTTGGATGAGAATCCTGATACCACTCTCATGTCTGTCCATTAAATATAAAACTAAAGCCAGCAGCGTAGCTTAGCACATACAACCTGTTAACCTGTCTTTGTCCAAAGTTTAAAAAATCATTCCACCAGCACCTCTAAATCTGGGTGTCTCTGCAACTACGATTGATTCTGCCAAAGTAAAAACACATAAACAGGTACACAACATTACATATTGTGATTTTAATCTGTAACATTTTTATTTTTTTATGGTTTTAATCCCTCGTTCTTAATGAACGTCCCTACCGCAACATTACAATAATGTTCATTTTATACATTTTGCTTTTTAAATTTCTATATTTTTAAGACATTTAAATTAATTTTCATCAAGCTTTGTGCATCAATATAATATATTGACTTAAAAAAAAAAAAAAAACATTTTTAAAAAAATAGGGGATTTCCTGATTTTCTCTACACCGTGAAACATTTTGACAGTAGCCGTAGATCAGTCAGTCTTCAAACACAAAAAAATGAAATGTTTTTTTTATGACAGATATTGCAACCCAATGTCTAATGTCCTTTCCCGCAACAGCTCAATTGTTGCAGAAATTACATTTCTGCTAATTTGCAGAGAAATGGCAGCCAGCCACTTTACACTCCAGCAACACCAGCATTACCAAAGATAACGTTACTCAAACAACTTTCAGCAAAATATCACATAAAGCCATGAAGTGCAGGAGTCATGTTTTAATACAAGTCAGCTGGAAACATAAAAAAAAATCAACTAGAGAGAATAGAGTGCTACAGGAATGAGTCCTAAAACCCCAAAATGGGTTGGTATTTTAGCACTACCGGTTCCCTCGTTTGGAAGTCAATGGGTTTTTTGAATGTGTTTTTAGTCCGCCATTACAGCCTCGTTGTGTATACTCGCGCTCATGCGACCGTGGTGCAGTTAGTTTATAGCCTAACGTTAGCTTTCTACTTCTAGCAATCGTATTCACACTTCAAAAATTATAAAAGTGGTGTTCATTTTGTGTAAGTATCAGAAACGTGTGTTTGCCACAGAGCTGATTTTCTGCAGTAATCTAAAACCCGATGGAACAATCCCATTGGCTTTCTGTCGAGGTGAACCCAGGGCGACGCTAACTTCCTGGTTGACCTGGAGACGGTCACCATTTCAGCCGACAAAGTCAAAGTCGGCAGCTAGAAATGTGTCTGTTTTTGTCTACTCCATCCATGAGCATAACTTCAACTTTGGCTTTTTACTGTGGTGGTGGACACAAACCAGATGTTGATAAGAAAAAATGATTCTCTCCTCCAGGGCTGGCTTAAGGCATCGGCCAAATAGGTGGTTGCCTAGGGTGCCACTTTCTGGGGGGGCGCTCGTTGCCCTCTAAATTTTTTTTAAAAGTGTTCTGCATTGAGGTTCTGGGGGGTTGAACTCAGAGGCAGCGCCAGGTGGGGGGGATTCAAAATCCCAATTTTGCCTGGGGCACCAAAAGGGCTAGAGCCGGCCCTGCTCTCCTCTTCATATGATGTGATTTCTATCTTTTCTCTCTGTGCAGTTCCAGAGGAAAAGTTTCACAGCTACATTTGGGTTTTGCTGAGCTGGTCTATTTCCTGCTTGGCTTCCTGTATTCATTAACAGTTGGGAGTATATTGAAACATTTCTGTGAAATACAGTCGATGAAGCATACGGCAGATGGAGTGGCGCTTTAAAAACTATTATCCACAGATCCGTTTTTATTGGACCGCTATGGACATATTACCATAGAGTTTTATACAAAATCTCCATGGTAACAACAGAGTTGGCTTGTGTGGTTGACTGGACTCTCCCTCGTCGGTTCATCCGTGATGTGACCCCTTTTTCCCTCCTTGTCCTGGCAGGAGGAAGTGGCTCGCCTAGCCTCCCTGCAGCCTCAGGTGGACCTGCTGGAGAAGCAGCTGAAGGAGCTGAAGGAGGAGAAGGAAGGGGAGGAGGACCCCTCGGCCTTCCTGGACGCCGACATCGACGCCTTCAAAGAACACTACCACAAGGTCCTGGAGGATCTGAGGGCGAGAGAGAGGATGCTACATCTGGGTGAGAGAGCGGAGATGCTGATTCACTGCAAAATAACTTCATTTAGTGCAGAGTTGACCTTTTTTAATACACCTTGTGGCCCTTGCTTTTGTTTAGGGGCTCCCTATTTCAATGGTTGTTGGGTACAATTTGTTACAGTAATTCTTAAAATTGAGGATTTTTCTATTTTTCAAAAGGTGGGTCTTATTTTTTGGACATTATTCTTATCATTTATGACACTACACAGGCAGGCCCTCAGACGTCCTCTCAGAGCAGCAGGACTTCTTTTGTGTTTTCTGAGATTGATGTGCAGTTCCGGTTCCTAATCTTTTAAAAACCAAGAAATCCAATTTTCCTTCCGTATTTGACAGAGTTCCCAGGTCTGTGTATAGGACTGTGGATCCAGCTCTTTAGAGGATCGGTTCAGATTCCCGCTGTTAAGAGTCGGCCTCGACAGCCTGCTGTAGCCCACACGCTGTATCAGACAGATTGAGAGTGGCAAATGTCTCCACCCACAACAACAACAACAACAACAACAACAACCACCATCCAACATTGAGCACAGACACACTTGTTGTGTTTGTGGGAAAGCGGAGGGAACGCATCGAGTTGTGCAGCCTACAGCGACGTCTCTCAGCGTGGGTAGATGTAGGGATGAATAAAGGACTGATTCCATATGATCTGCTCTCCAACACGGCACAGCCAGGAATCATCACTTATTATGCTCTGCTGCTGATATTATAGTCATTATCTTATTTCCCAGGCTGAAAATCAACCTTTTTATAAACCATTCGCTAACTATGAATAGCCTTTTTCTGAATGGTATGACAGGACGGCCAGATTGCCTTTTAACTGAATGACCTGGTAGCAGCAAACATCTACCGTGGTGACGTTTCCTCGGGCGAAATACTGAATCTCTGCTCGCTCCAGTACTGAGTTAATGCTCACGCTAATCCCTGACATCTGTCAGAGAAGAGAAAACTGAATATCCATATGGAGATCTGTCAGGAATCATATTATTAGACATCAAACACATATTTAAATGTTGGGCCAAAGTCCAAATGTACCTAAGCAACAACTAAATATATTTTCATGAGGCAGAGATGCATGCAGTGAAGAGTTATTTGTTCCAGTTGCAAAAGCTTTAAGCCAGACTTTCCATTTCTCCCTCATGTATGACTATAGTAGAAGCTGCAGGTCAAAGGTCATCCTCCAAGCTGCAGGCGCTCTCATGATCGTTTGCTTCTGAGCGGCGGCAAATCGATAACTCTGTTTATCTGTCTGTCAGTTTGTCTCTCTAGCTAGCCCAACTTGTTGCATCAGCTAACTGGGGGTTTCATTTTATTTTTGAGTTTCCTCCACCTTAGTTTAGTGTGTTTATTTTCATAATGGCATCTGTGTGTGTGCCGAGAACGGGTGAATTAACACAGTGGTTTATACGAAACCACACGCCGACTGTCTCCCTCACTCGCTCTCTTCTCTACCGTCTCCTCCTTCTGGAGATGAATTAACGGAAAGCAGCCGATAATGGAGGTTTATGGGCCTCTAACAGGTCCGGATGACGACGGGGAGCGACACAACTTTCAGGTTTTCAAGAGAAAGCTAGAGAAAAGTCCAGTTAGAGAAATAAAGGAATCACAGTGCAGCCCAGTGCGGTGTCGGTGCTGGAGCTGAGGCGAGAGCGGCCGGTTTTGGTGGATGGTGAACCTCCAAAACATCCCCAAACTGCATTCATTTTATATGTCTGTCCGTCCTCCGTGGCGCTGATGCTGGCGTGCGGCTCTGCAGCAGCAGCAGCAAGACGGCTGCCTCGCCGGGAAGAGACGGTGAAATAGAGAGAGAGAGTCGGTGTGTTGAGCTAATTATTGTCTCATTTGTAAATGGTAAATGGACTTGGACTTATATAGCGCTTTTCTAGTCTTCCGACCACTCAAAGCGCTTTACACTACATGTCAGTATTCACCCATTCACACACTGATGGCAGAGGCTACTAAGGTGCCAACTTTGCCCATCGGGATCTAATCTAAATACTCATTCACACACCGATGGCTATGCCTTCGGGAGCAATTTGGGGTTAAGTGTCTTGCTCAAGGACACAGCGATATGTGACCCGGAGCAGCCGGGGATCGAACCACTGACCTTCCGATTGGTGGACACCCTGCTCTACCCTCTGAGCCCCCAGCTATTTGTGGGCTGATAAACAGTAAATTCATCTAAACTGGGTTGAAAAATTATGCAATCTGGTTGCCATGGTAATGAATTACGTCTGACTATTAACCACACACCCCAATTCTCTGTTTGAGAAAGAACATTAACCAAAAACCAGGTAGTAAAACTGGCTTAGAATGAGTAATCCAACGTTTTTTGCAGTTGGAAGTGTCCTGTCAAAGGTTTTATAGATGTATCTTTTACAATGGTGATCTATAGGAAAATGTTTTTTGGGCTTTTTTGAAAGTAATACTTCTCACAATTAGATTTACCTTAGGCCCCCTCTGAGGACTTAGGGGCTCTGACAGTTCCCCCCAGCTATCAAGTAATGGTGCACAGTTTCAAGCAATCTACATTCTCAAGTATTCAAAGGCTCTAATTTGAAGAGCCGTGAGTGTCATCCTAACACTAAACGTGCTCACGAGGCCATTGTCAGAGCTGGTTTACAAGTCGAGTGACTCATGTGTGAACAGTCACTTTCAGCGCTCACCCATGTGGATACACCTTTCCACCTGTCTTCATGGTGAGGAGCTGGTGCGAATGAGTCATTCAGTCTAATTTGTAGTGTTGCTCTCACTGTGAGTGTTAAGATGCTCTCTGTGCAAACAATGACAATGAGATTTAATGAGACAGAAAGAGAAGCTGAAGGCTGTGGCCATCAGGACGAGATGAACTAAATCAGACAGACGCTGTAACAAAACGAGAGCAGATAGCTATTTATATATCAATGAGGTGGAGAATGATGAAAACAAAAAATATGGCCACTGAGAAAATGATACTGACATTGAGAGAGAATAAAAGATGCTGACAGACAAACTTACTTTTTTTACTCATTCAGACAGCTTCTTCCATCGTGACACACACACACACACACACTGCGCTTTTCTCACCCACGCCGGAGGTGAGATATCCAACACACACATTCATCGACTCACAAACACATTACTGCGCCAAATTCAAGTACAGTTGAGAAGCATATGGAAAACAATTTCTCTGACAGGACTGCGGCAGTTATTTGAATTATACATTTTCCCCTTTGTGGCAGTCTCTCTCTCTCTCTGCTTCTGAAATCAGGCCAGGTCAGCACATTTCTTTTAGTCCGTTCAGTTCAAATCAGGGAAGCTTTATTAGAATGAATTGAGAAGTTTACCAGAGTAGTACATCATAGAAATGTGAAGGTCATAAATTGTGATGAATGCAAGAGTTTAAAGTATAAAACATGAAGAAATCAACATTTCACATGTGAAACCTTTACATTTATTGCTTTATTGGAAGGTATAGCTGGGTGTCGTCAGCATAAAAATTAAATTGGCCACAATGGCATTGAATAATATTTCCCAGAGTATGCATATATTGGGAAAATTAAATAAAATCCCAGAATTGTCCCATGAGGCACTCCAATTAATCTTTCCCAACACCACCCAGCACAGCAGCATCAGCAGGTTTTCTCACATTGCAGGATAGAAGATTTGTATTTATAAAAAGTATATTCAGGATGGTATTTGTCCATATGTTTGGATACTAGGTCTGTCAAAGTAGACGCGATAATGCGTTCATTCGTTCTAACACCACTAATTTCTTTAGTGAAAATGTTGTTTTTGAAAGGCTAAACGCCAACAAATATGGATTGAAACAGAATAGTTCGTTAGATAAAAACTAAGGCTGTCAAAGTTAACGCGATAATAACGCGTTGATGCAGCTTTGTTTTAACCCCACTAATTTCTTTAACGCAACTTGTAATTTTTAGGTTGTAGCGGGCTCAGTTTTAAAGCCATGTCATACTAGCTTGTCTCCAAAGAGGTCAAATAACTATAAATAATAATCAATATATACATACATTTGCATAAAGCAGCATATTTGTCCACTCCCATGTTGATAAGAGTATTAAATACTTGACAAATCTCCCTTTAAGGTACATTTTGAACAGATAAAAAAAGTGCGATTAATTTGCATTAATTGCGATTAACTATGGACAATCATGCGATTCAATACTTTAATCGATTGACAGCCCTAGTTTGGATATTAAATTAAAAAATGCAATTTGCAGTTTGCAGCGCTACAACACTCTCTGACATATGTCTCTGTCTTTGTCTGTCTCTAGTTTTGGAGAGCTTGCCACCGGCTCGTTATAAGGAAACCATATCGGCTCTGATGGCGTGGTTACAACAGTGTGAGACCAAGCTGGCCATCCCATCCACGACCGTTACAGACTATCCTATAATGGAACAGAGACTGAAGGATGTTGAGGTAAATACACACATACTCACACACACACTTAGGTCTGCAGAAGACCATTCATGTTTTTGTAGGTGCTAAATGCGAGATTGGGAGCATTTCTATTGCCTCTGCACGGCTTCAAAAAGCTCAACATGTTAACAAGTGAACTTACCAGGGCTGGAATCATGCAGTGTAGTGCAACGTTGGAGGTTGGTATAATGGTAGCTCACTATCTGGTATGAATCACAGGTAATTATGCTGTTAGATCGGTGTACTATAATCTCATTATCCACGGGGAGTCAACAGTGATTTGGTTCCGTATCACTCTGTCTGCTCTTGACAACACTGCTGCTCAGATCTATATGCAAATTCCCATAAAATGCCAAAATGGTGCTGGCTCTATAATGTTGTGGGGCTATATAACACTGTAATCAGTTTTTACTACAAGCAGTAAAGTTATATAGCCTCTGGCGATGCCAAACTGCCAAAGCAGCATTCTTTTAAAGGATGCTCTTTGAGGTAGCAGGCAGAGGATAAAGGAGAGACAGAAAACAGATGACATACCCCATTAACCAAGACTCTGATTCATACCCACAACCTATACTGAGTAAATTGCGTGCAACTGATACACCGGGAATTCCCCAAATCACTGTTGTAAACATAAAATCCTTGTAGAGCGAATCATTCAGATCATTTCATCTAAGTTTGCTGTTATGTTGGACTACAACACTGCTATCTAGCGGTAGGGGGTTTGAACACAACACAAAGTGAATTACTACCTGCCACGAATCTTTGTAAACTAGGGTTGCACGACATTGTAAAAAAAGTGACATTGCAATATTTTTTTTCTGCAATATATATATATTGTGAAATAAAAAAATACAGGAGCCTACATTTTTTAGGATACATTTTAAAGTTAAATGCATCAATCTGGTGCACTTTGAGAGCAAAATTAACCCTCTGAGACCCCCAACAATTGTCTATTTTAGGGGTGTTCTAGTCATGAATCAGTAGTCTTAACTTTGGAGTGTTATTTAGCCTCCTTGGCAACAAGCTAGTATGACATGGTTGACACCAATGGATTCCTTAGGTCTAGTTTCATATGATATCTGTACCCACGGGTCTCAGGTGGTTAACACATACGTGCATACTTGCCCCAACCACACAACACATACTCACTTGAAGACACTTTCTCAGATACTCCATCCACGTAGGGAGTGGCAGTGTTGTTGAATCTGTTCTTTTCTCTGCATGGACTTGTGGTCTTCTTGCCGGATCTTATTTTGCTTATTTTGATGAAAGCTCAGTCTGGGTAGCCACAAGCTTAGGGGCTTCCTTGAGGTGTTTGTGAAGCATCAACATAGTCATTCTGCCGTGCACATTTTTTGATTTTCTTGTGTTTTTATTTTAAAATGGCATTCCAGTGTAACTTCAGTGGTTCCTTTTTCTCCTCAAGGCAAACACATATTTTTTTCATGCACTGGTCTTGAGATTTTGGGCTGTTTTGCTTCCATAACATGTCTTCTTTCAGACTAGTGAAAAGAAAACATCCAACATTCATATTTAAGTATTTATTTCACTACTTTGTCTATTTGGGTCTGTAGATTTCTCCTAAATTCATGAAAAGTTAGCATTAGATAATGCCTCATTTGCATATTTATAATAGCATTTCAGAAAACTTAACAAAATAATTGTCTTAAATCAGCTCAACTTGTGATATCTATTAGTTAAAGATCATTACCCTATTCATCAGTAGTGTCTTGCAAAATGTATGGAATTTTACAATCCATATCTTAAAGGCCATTTTCTCAAAATGAGTTTTCTCTCATACTCTGAGCCAGAAACCTTCCCTTCTTTAGCACTTACATCCACCAAACCTTCCAGCTTCATTCCTATCTATATTCTGAAGGTTTCTGCTGAGGGGTTTGTTCATATATCATTCATAGCCGGATTTATAGAATATTTTATTCTGAAAAACATGGCAAAAACTGAGTGATAAAAAGAGATATCGAAACTTCCCTCTGTAAAAAACTTTGACTCTAATTTGTCAACAAAATGAAACAAGAATTTTGAACCTGGCTTTATCCAATGTTCAGATTTCTATTTTGGAAATTTATGAAAATGAATAAGATGATGCCTACTTTGCATATTTATACTTAAAATTTTATAAAACTTGTAATACAAAAACATAATTGTCTTAATGTAAGTAGTCAACTGGGAAAGTTTAATGGTGGTATCTATTATTTCAGCTGATTAGACTGTTGTCAGGCTATTAAATTGGCGTTAGCAGTCGCTATAAGCCCCATAGATGTGGGTCAAAAGGGGCCCACTACGCCTACTAGTAGGTTTTATCATCTATTCACATAGTAGATCACCAGAAGAATGTATAAAAGAACACGACAGCGACCTCTAGTGACCGTAGTAATTATGACGGGAGCAGATGCGGAAGTCAGGTGCTGTAGTCTGGACAGTGTGAAACAAGATGTTTTTCCCTAAACTTAACCAAGTGTTTGTTTTTTTGCCTAAACCTAAAGAAGTTGTAGTTTTGTCGCCTAAACCTAAAGAAGTTGTAGTTTTGTTGCCTAAACATAAAGAAGCCTTTTAGTTTTGAGTTCAAACGTGACGTTTCACTCAGTTTTACAACATGTTACGACGTGTTGCTTTTAAGTTTCACTTTCACAACTTAGTAGGTGTAGTAGGCCCCTATTGACCCTCATCTATGGTGCTTATAGTGACTGATAACACCTATTTAATGGCATCATTACGGTTGAATCGGGTGTATATTTTTACCCTATTCACCTGTAGTGTCTGATCCCATTCGTTTACAGATTAGTTACTCTCTAAATTATGTTCTAGCCTCAATCTCTGTTTTAAGAGTGAATACATCTAATTAAAGAACCAAGATGCTGATAAAATCCTCTTTTATCAGGCTGTAAAGCCATCACTATGGCCTCTTACATCCACACCATGCAGTTGTTTGCTGTCCTGTATCCTGTTAAAGCAAGCAGCTCTAACAGCGAGCTAAACTCTACCTTCACAAAACCTATCACAAGCGGAAAGAATTTCCATTTCAGTGAGAATCTCTGATTTTTTTGAAGCCAGACTCCTTCATCTGCTCAACATGCAGGGAGCAGGCCAGAGCTGGTCGCTGCTGGTGTGTGTTTGTCTACAACTCTGCAATTATGAGAGGCGGTTGAGCAAAATCCCAGTGGAGCAAATCAGTGTCTCTGTTTATCACAATATCTACCTACAGATACACACACACACACACACACACGGAGTACATACACACACATACACATTTTTCATTGTGTCAATGTTAATCCGTATTTCCAGTCAAAAGAATACAAGGTCTTTTGTTCTTTTTTTGTTATTACTTTGTTGTTGTTTTAGAAGTGTTGATTTCTATCTTTAACTTAAGTCAAGGTCACACCATAGAGGAAAGTGTATGTGCGTGTGTGTGTGTGTGTGTTCGCTCCCTCTTTAAACCTGATAATGGTCTTGTAGCATAGCAAGGAGATCAGGCCTTGTAGCCTGAGATTAATTAAAGTTGATTGTAGATAATAATTAGGAATTCATTCTGCATACTGATAAGCCGTCATTAATTTCCAGCACAACTCTTTTCCCCTCTCGTCACTCAGACAGACTTCAGCGTGTGCGCGCGTACACGAATATGTGGTCGGAAACGTTTCCTTTACCCAGGTGACAGTATCACTTCTCACTCTAGTTACTTTGTTCATTAAAATAATGAGCGCTCCTGTCAGGTTTAAATCCTGAAATCCAGCCGATATTAAAAAACAGCCCTGATTGGTTGAAGTAGGCGACAGATGATTATTAATATCATCTACAGTTTCTGGTAGAAGTTATTAAAGACCTGATTGCAGCATTCAATCAGCACCTGTAATTTAGGTGTTATTACATCTTATGATTGATTTGTGATTTTGCAGTAGTGATGTAGTGAGAAGTGAGTAGGGGTGGACTGCATAGATAACTGATTGAGGACTGCAATTAACTTCTCAAAGCCCAAGATGGCATCTTCAGATGCCTTGTTTCGTCTTAACAGTCCCAACCGTCCCAAACCCAAAGATATTCACTCTATAGCTATATGTAAAACACAGAAGGTCCTCAAAACAACAACTCACATTCTCCCAGTTCAATTTTCATTTATATCAGGTTCATAATTTTACTTTATAGACTATAAATAGTTAGTATTTTTACCAAGAAGCTTGTGAAAAATGAGTAAAAAGGCTACAGCTGTTATTTCAATTTGTCAGATACATATTTAATCAACATTTAGGGAAATATCGGTAAGTATTGTGTTTATATATATATAATTCCAGAGCGTTGAAAAGTCAAAAATATTAGATTATATTGAAAAAATAATAATAATAATTTCTAAAATTCACATGTTTATATCTAATGAAAAAAATTGTTGGCGTTTAGTATTTCAAAACAACATTTTCACCGTGGTCAAAAAACGTTCCTAAAACAACTCGCTTACCTGACAAAGACCTCGTGATGAGATCGGCATGATGCTTCTGGAGGTGCTTTCATAAAGTTGTGTTGCAGTGCTACTGCCACCCCTCGAAACATTGGCTTTGCAGATATTGAAAGTGGCCGTAGAACTAAGCACCACATAACAAGTGTGAAATACCTCCAAACAGCTCACAACCCGTTGTTCAACCCGTTCTCACTCACAGTTCATTTTTATCGATCTGTGGAGCATGAGCCATGACCACCCGCTGCTTTGCTAGCGCTGTTTATATATATTTTCAATCCATCTTTTCTGCGGTTGATGCAGTTGACTTGAATTTTGTGCTTTCTGCACGGCATGTTGCACAGAAAGACCGTCTATAGGAGGAAGGCTGTCCATCAACAGGTGACCGTGGGTTCAAAGAGAGTCAGCGGGATTATTATGCTATCTTTCATTGTGATGTATCACCTCTTGACCTTTTCTGTTGGATCTCCTGATAATGGAGCTGACTCATCTTAAAAGTTGGATGTCAGTTGAAGAAAGAGGTTTGTCCATGTGATGGATACAAATCATGGAGAGAGAGGAGGAAAGAAAAGAAAAGGCCAAAACTTTGAACAAAAATAGTCTCTACTGCCTCCCTATCCCGGGATTCAGTGTTGCAGCAGAAGGATTGTGGGTAAGCCATAGTAACTGACGGATGTCCTGTCCATGGGCTGTGCTTGAACTAAGCTAAACTAAGCCTCTGAGCCACCTTGGTGTGAATGGAGGCTTTCTTCCCCAAAATCTTCCACCGCAAAGTTCACCAGGAAATCCCCCACCTCTCCACTTGTAATTCATCCTGCACAGCAGGGTGAGCAAAATCAAATAGTGTGAAAAGGCTTTCATTACAAAACGTCAACAGTGGCAGCCTCATAACCTCTCATGCCCGTCATCCCTCAATCTCCCGTTTCACCCCGGCTCGATACTGCGTGTTGTAACAGAAGCTGTTAAAAGGACTTTTTTTGCCCAAAGCATGGCATTTACATGAAAGACACAAGCGCACACGTGATGGATGGTTACCCGATAAATCATATGTGGATGTGTATTTTAATGCTGCGTTTCTACTTATTGATAAATGTGTCAAGAAAATGCCGGCGTGAGGATTGATTTGTGGCGCGCTGGGCTCCTCAATATGCAGCCGGGTGAATGTGGTTAACATGCTACACTTTAAAGGGCGCTCGCCGCTCTTTATACTTCCCAGTTCACAATTACGTGGATTACATATGAATTGATTTTGTGCTGACCATATATGTACACAAATCAATACATTAAACTTTGTGATACTATACTTCCCCCCCCCGTATCCACCCTGCCTGTGCCTTATTCTCACGATGTCTCTCTTTCCCCCCTCCAGGCCCTCCAGGTGGCTCTGACTGAACACCAGGGGGAGGTGGACTACCTGACCTCAGCTGTGGAGCAGGTCTTCCAGAAAGCTCCACCAGACATCAGCCAAAAGTAAGACATGGAAAATAAATTCCGGTTCCAGCGCGTTCGTGACTTTGAATTTTGGTGGAAAGTGCTACATAGTTCATCTCGAGTTACGAGAGTGCTACGTAATCCATTGAATCAGTGGCACCCAACCTGGGGTCCGGACCCCCTTTGGGAGGGTGCCAAAGATCGCAGGAGGTGCGCCGGGATTTGACTCCTCTGAGGTTGTCAAAATTAGATTTAGACATGTATAACTAAAATCATAATAACACACTTAGAATTTATACAAAAGCCTGTATATAAAACTATTCAAAAAAATATATGTTTTTGCTACTTAGTCGGCCACATTCTGTTTGAACGCGGTATTTTTTGCGCAGTTGCAGATAAAGATGTGGCTACACTGATATTATGAGTATCACACTATTTGTAGAATTAAGTCCAAAAGTCAAAATTTATTGAAAAAAGATAGACGTAATCATTGGAACAAATTCCCAACATTTTTTAACTCACGAAATATTCTGCTTCAATCCATATTTGTTGGCATTTAGCCTTTCAAAAACAACATTTTCACTGTGCTAATTGCTCTCCCGCTTGCCGCACTCAAAGGGAGGCCTGCACATGTATTAACAGGGCGGTCTAGCAGCAATCTAACAAATATTACGTTACATTTATTTAACCACAATAACACAAAATCTATTTTGGCACTATTGTAGTAAACAACAACAAAAAAATATCTTATTATGTATCTGCATTTGCTATAGCCTCAGGGCTATGGTCAGCTTAGTGATTTCTTATTATTGGGTATGAAAACGGCATTAGTTTGGCCAAAGAAACGCTGCAGTAAAACACTAAACACTACGCCACGCCACAAGCCGATAAGCTTCTGTAATTTTCTGTAGGTATCGCATTGAGATGGACGCCGTCATGGCGCGTTGGAGACGACTCGGCACCACGCTGACGGACAACGCCCAGAGAATCCAGGAGCTCATGGCCAAACTGCTGCAGTTTGAGGTGAGACTGATCACTATATGTTGCTTGAGAGTTAAGTTTAATAATCAAATAATACAGGACTTGATCTGCTAGTGGACATATCTTGATTTCCATTCTTGTCTCTTCCACCAGAATGACGTAAAGACTTTAAAGAAGTGGATGGCAGACGTGGATGTGTTCCTGAACGAGGAATGGCCGGCACTGGGAGACTCTGAAGCTCTGGAGAAACAGTTGGAGCAGTGCACGGTGAGGGAACCGTGCATCTTCACATTACTTCAAGGTCCATTTATTGTCATTTTACAACACAGGGTTGCACAACGAAATGCAGTTGTAGACCCTTTATGCTACACAAGAAAAAGAGCAACAGCAGCTGCAAGAGCAACGGCGAGAAAGTTGTGCATATGACTGAAGTTAACACATCAAACATGCACATTAGACGGCATCACCCAGATGTGCCGATCACCGGGATGAGGGAAAAAACAACCCGGAGTCCAACTCCTTTATTTTTTATTTTCCATTTCATAGCATTATAGATGCTTTTCAGTTTTATAACCTCTTGTGAGTGACCTGTTGCCTTTTTGGGAAAGTGTTCGTACAGTGTAATACAGAAGTGTTTGAAATGTTCCTTATTTTTATAATGAAAATAGTTTACCAAAGATGCCAGTGAGCAAAATGTTCCCTCAGTCCCCAACAGCAGGAGGATTGTGTCTGGCTTTGACACTACAGGCGTATTAGTAAAGACTGTCAGTGTGCAGTCGGAATAAGAAACGGTGTACCAATGAAAGTGACTAGAATCTTAACTCTGTTGACTGATGTAGATTCTGGTTGCCTTTTAAAAGTTGATAAAGATAATAAATACAGTTATTTTTATTCTAAAATATAGTTGGATAGTTAAATAAGTACACGTTTTTGTTCAGTAAGGAGAGAACTCCATCAATAGTAGCATACTAGTTCATGGATATGAAACTTATTGCTTCTTACCAACTAATAACTTACTTTTTTTTCCTAAAAAACATTATCACTACAGCAGTTCTCAATCCTCAAGAGAATAGTAGAAGAGTAGATGCAAGTAAAATGTTCTAAAAATGCCCCAGAGAATTCATAAAATAACCCTGAAAGTTCATAAAATATCCAGGAGTCTATAAAATATCCCTCCAGGAAATTGAGAAGAAATTGAAAATGAGCAGACGAACACCTTTTTCACGACTACTTGTAAAGAAATAGAACCATCGATATCTCATTAAGACCAAAAATGGTCCAATGTGTAACCTCCGTCATGCGTTCTGATTGGCCAGGCTCTGGTGAACGACATCCACACCATCCAACCCAGCGTCAACGGCATCAACGAAGTGGGTCTGTACCTAAAGAAAGAGGCCGAGCCACCGATGGCCATCCACATCCAGAAAGAACTGGACGAGCTCAACGGCCAGTGGGAGAACGTGTGCAAACAGGTGTGTAACTTCATCCAGAGGGAGACGTTTTCCTGCTCTCAGGTGTCTGTATAACGATGAGTGTGGTTTCCTCTCCTCCTTTCCTAGGCCTATGCTAAGAAGTCGGCTCTGAAAGGTGGCCTTGATAAGACCATGGCTCTGAGGAAGGAGATGCAGGAGATGCAGGAGTGGATCAACCAGGCCGAGGAGGACTACCTGGAGAGAGACTTCACGTACAAGACACCTGAAGAGCTACGCAAGGCCGTGGAGGAGCTCAAGGTGTGTGCATAAACCGGACATTTATTTGCTTTGATATTGAAATGTTGTTTCAGCCTTTCTTTGCAATATACTTGAGATATAGAACATAAAAATCACAACTTCTACTTGTGCCATGGCTCATGAAGGTGACAGCAGTTCTCAAGCTGAGAAAACCAGTTGGAAGTGCTTTCACACGGTATCTTGTTTATTATCTGGAGTGTTGGAAATTCACTTTTTTGTCCACCTGCAACTGTGGCTGGTGGATCCCAAAATCTACCATCCACTCAATAGATTATCTTTGGGTTTTTTTGGGCTGGTGAGTGATGCAAATCTAGTAGCCACTTGCATATTTTACCAGCTGGTGGCTGGTGCTAATTTCCAACCCTGCTGTAAACCATCACATTGTTTTTTTAAATAAATTTTTTAGAACTGTGAATTATTCATATCTGCACTGATTTACTATTTTCAATGAAAAAGGCACAAAAACAAGTTGAGGTAAAAATCACTTTACATGTAGATAGACTGTATTGCGATACAGTTCTACATATTTCTTACACTTTTTTTGCTGTAATTGTGTCTATAAAAAGTGAAACCATATTTTTTTCAACCTTTAACTGTTCTTTAATAATTAGGGCTGTCAATTGATTAAAATGTTTAATCGCAAATTAATCACAATTTTTTTTATCTGTTCAAAATGTCCCTTAAAGGGAGATTTGTCAAGTATTTAATACTCTTCTCAACATGGGAGTGGACAAATATGCTATACACAACTATAATATCCCACCACAACCTCCGAAATATCAATTGCGTTAATGCGTTAAAGAAATTAGTGGCGTCAAAACTAATTTGCGTTAACGTGTTATCATCATTTTCCTAGGCACTTGTGTAATGTTTCCTGCAGCTTTACAAATGAACAAAATGGTAATTTAGACTTTTTTCTCTGAGATCCTTCAGAGCCACATTTAAACTGCTTGTGTATCTTCGTTTTAGTTCTAAATATGTAGTTATGTGGAACCCCGTTTGGATTTGGTTGACATCATGATCTCGTCTATATTCACAGTGGAGGCCCAGATCAGACCGATTTTACGCAGCTGCTTTTCTCCGTCACTCTCTTCTGATCCTGGTTAATTCCGGGTCGATAACGCCCCCGTCTGCCTGCCTCGCTTTCCATTGTTGAAGTTAAAAAGCAGCTCTCTTTCTTTCTTTCTTGCCCTCTCTTTATCTTCTTCCCGTACACTCGCTTGCAGCTTTGTGTCTCTCTTTCAAAACCCCCTCTCCTCTTCCTCAATTTTCCATCAAATTGCATCTCCTATTCATCGCTGTACTGTGTTTTTTTTAGCTTTCATAACTTTAATGTAATGTATTTGTGATGTAAATGGATTTGTGTTCCACCCAGAAGCCCTGGCAGTCCCCTTCCATTCACCCCTCCTCCCGAAAAAGTTTACTTGAGAGTCAAGTTGAAAATTAAAAATTGATTTCACTCTGCTTGCTCTTGCTAATCTCCCTCCTCCTCCTCCTCCTCCTCCTCCTCCTCTCCTTTCACCTCCTCCTCCTCTCCTCTGCTTTCTGCTCCGAGTTTAAAGGAAACTCCACTCCGTTCAATCGCTTATTCTCTTAATCCCCACCATCCCCCGTCTCCTGCTCCCGCCCTCCCTCGTTTGGGAAAGTATTAGCTGCACTCCTCCATTCATTGATTCGCTGGCTTACTTGTTCACTCCGTCTCTCTCTGTCTCTTTACACTCTGTGGCTTTGTCAACACTGTGAAGATACATTGATTCATTTGTTTTGTGCATTCATCCCTCCATCCATTAAGCCCTCTCTCTCTCTCTCTTTCTTTCTGTCTTCCTCTCTTCTCTTTTCTTTCACTGTCTTGATGACTTTTGGGAGTTTTATTGACATGATGAAGCTTGTTATGCACACAAACTAAATCAACTCAACCAGAGGTCCAAAAGTGTCTCAACTGTTTCCATTTCCTCTGTCTCCATCAGAGGGCCCAGGAAGAGGTCCACTCCAAGGAGCTAAAGGTCAAACTCCTGACTGACAGCGTCAACAGTTTCATCGCCAAGGCTCCGCCCACGGCCCATGACGCCCTGCGGTCCGAATTGGACGTGTTGACGGCCAACTACCAGCGCCTGTGCAGCCGGCTGGATGGGAAATGTAAAACTCTGGAGGTACGAACTCCATCTGCCGTCTCTGTGATTATACGGAAGTGTTAATTGGATAACCTCGGCATGCTTAGGTAAAATGCACTTGAAACTTTTAAGAGGGGGGAAAAGGAGGAGGGTGCATGTGTGCCGGAGGTAAAAACACCCTTCCATGTTGTGTCAAGGCCGTGCGTGGTGCTCACATACATTAGTACCGGCTCTGCAGGGCATGCTGCTGCTGTGAGTGTACACACGGTGTATTATAGATGAGCTTAGGTGAAGCTGGGTTAGCCGAGTTTTAATGTTTAACGTTCAGACTGGAGGTGATAAAAAGTGATGGGCACTGTTGGGGATTCATTCTCCAGTAGAAAATATCCCCCATGAAAAGTGTGGACAGTGTGTTCTGTGGTTCGGAGGCAGAAATCTCAGACATGGATAACTGGCGAGGCTGAGAGGAGAGAGGCTTTTCTATTTTTTCTAATGTTTATTATTATTATTAAAGTTTTTAAAAAGAGTTTGGAGTTTTGTTCAAGACAATAAATGTCCTGAGATCTCTGATGCAGATCAGGACTCCTGAGGATGGCTACAGTGTTCCAGATGTTTGTGACATCTTGCTGAAGCTCAATTAGCGTTAAATCCAGTCGCAGTGTCTGTCAAGAGATTAGAACAATAAATAAAGTTTTAACTCACACAGGCTTCGCCCTCCACTGGAATCTCTAGTTGATGCTGTCCTCCAATCACGAGCACGCATTTGCCCACTGAAATTTTGCATAAACGTAGCCGGCCAATCAGAAAAGCGGTGATTTCAGACCCATTTTGGATCTTCTCGGCCTAAGCCGATGTATTGCCCGCAAGACATTCCGTATGCAGACCATCAAACAGATACTGGAACTGGTTCAGCCGGGAGACTGGTTCACCACCATCGACTTTAAGGATGCATTCTTTCATGTCGAGGTGGCACCGAAACACATGAAATTACAACAAATAGACAGTACAACGGACTACCGACTATTCTCTGGCCCCCCCGCACCTTCAGCAAATGTGTGGACGCGTTGCTGCAGCCGCTACATGGCAGTTTGCAAGCTGCGGTAGAGGGCGACGGTGACAGCGTTGATGGTAGTGCAGGCGCTGGGGTTTGTGGCGGCTGCTCACCCCTCGGTGCCGCTGGGGCTGTTGAATATGCGGCGCCTGTAGAGGTGGTTTGTCAGCCTCCGCTTGGATGCCAAGGAAGCACAAGCGACGCTTGGTTACCATCTAGGGATGCTAATTTTGAAAAAGGTTTTTAACCGATAACCGACCTTCGTTAACCGATTATTAAACCGTTAACCGACAAGATTAGTGCGTCTCATGGTCTCATGCAGCGGTGCACCAGCTGCAGTGTATGAGCACATCAGACAACTGAGAGTGTCTGTAGCAGCCACGGTGCTGCGTGTATTATCAAACACATGCAGCCACTTTCCCAGTAAATGTTTAGCAGGTTGTCGACTGTGTGTCTGCCCGGCGTAACTTTAGCGAGTGTCCGACAAAACGTGTGTGTTTGTGTTACAAAGAGACGCAAAACAACCACAAAGAGATGCAAAAAAAACACTGAGATGCAAAATATCCACAGACAAAAAATAACTACAAGAAGACCAAAACAATTACAAAGAGACACAAAACCACGGATAGATGCGTAACGACTACAAAGAGACACAAAACAAAAATAAAAAGAGGCTAAACAACTCTAAAGTCTGTGTGTCTTGCGTCTATGTCGGAGAGATGTCTTTCTTCCCTCACACAATGTCAAAATAGTCATCTGTTTTTATATGAATCCATTCACTAATCCTTTCAATCTCTGCTGCCTCTGTGCCTCCTGATGATTTTGTGTGTATATGTGTGTGTGCTTTTGCAGGAGGTGTGGGCGTGTTGGTGTGAGTTGCTCTCCTACCTGGAGCAGGAGAACGCCTTCCTGGATCAGCTGGAGCAGAAGCTGGACGAGACGGACAACCTCCAGGGAGGAGCCGAGGAGCTGCAGGAGGCGCAGGATGTGAGTAGTGAACACAACGTATACTGTATATGCAATAAGACGAGCATCAGAGACTCAGACACAATACAGAGCATAAGTGCAGGAAGAGGGGATTGATGGGTAATTTTGCGGCTATGTTTTTGTATGTGAAGGATGCGCCAATTTCCTGTTAAAGAAAAAAAGTATGTGCAAACAATAGGATAGGAAGATATCAGATGAATAAAAGGGAAACGTGTCATCCAGAAGTGTGTCCAATGTCTAGTTCACACTAACCTGTAACAATAGGAACTTACTGTTAGTGCTGCATTTGCAACACTGAGACACTCAGCGGGGATTCCTCCCGGTGAAAGATCTTAGTAGTGTGACCTCCTATCTCCGGTCAGTCATGTAGTGTGAAAACCACGATGACTTACAGACTCCCCGATTACAAGACAGCAGGCTGCGTAGTGTGAACAGTGCTGAGATCTGACCACTTTGAGAGTGGTGTAGTGTGAACGTGGCTTAAAGGGGACGAGGGGAAATGAGGTGGAGAGGAGGGCAGCTTGTGTTTTTTTTCCCTTCTATGAAGCCGTAGGTAAGGGTGCTCCTGCTGCGCTCACAGCACTGCTGTGCTCCGGTAGCAGGGCCGACCGTAGCCAATCTGGGACATTTTCCTCTCGGCTGGTGCTGATTGGTGATCTCCTTTTATGTAGAGATGCACCATCCGCAAGCGGGAGAGTTAACAGGTTTTTGACCGTAGTGAAAATTTCGTTTTTGAATGCCTAAACGCCAACACTGAAGCTAGAGTTTGCATGATTTAAAAAAAAAAGAAAGAAAAATCAAATTATTTTGACTGATTATTTCTCCATAGCCCTAGTTTATTTTATAAGATGAGGACATATTTGATGGTCAGCAGACCAGTTTGAAGTCCTGCAGATGAACAGAAACAGCCACAATGAGCTTTTAGTTGCAGAGCTGCAGGCAGCCGGCTCTCACTGTGGTCTGCGACCAGCGTACCTCTAACACATCATCGACAGCTTTCACCGGAACCTGCTGTGTTGTGGAAAAACACTTGCACCGTGCCAGCACAGCTTGAAATAGTTGCGGTTGGTGCAAGTATGCCCAGCTGGATTGTAAAACAGCATTTGAAGGGGGCTGACCAGTTTGAGGCAACACATTGTTTCCCAATCTGAAAGGCCACGAGGAGTTCGGGAAGAACCTGAGCAGTTCTCAGCTGCTTAACGTTGACCAGAAAGAGTACTTTGTCATATGGAAGTGGGCGTGGTTTCATCTCTCAGCACCTTGCCCACTTTTTTAGCATTTTTTTAAGATCATGCAGTGGATGGATTTAGGCTCAGACCTGGAGGTGAAGTTACACTTTAAGGAGAAAGAAAAGGACCGAGGAGTCAGTGGGGGAGAGGTATCATTAAGAGGAAAGATGTGATGTGAGGTTAAGGTGACCAGATCCCAACATTTGTGTGGGACAATGTGGGACACGTTACCAAGGCTGAGAGGTAGTCTACAATTTTGATGTTATGTCCAACTTAAAGGTCCCATATTATGCTCATTTTCAGGTTCACACTTGTATTTTGTGTTTCTACTAGAACATGTTAACATGCTGTAATGTTCAAAAAACTATTTATTTTCCTCATACTGTCGGCCTGCATATGCCTGCATTTACACTCTGTCTGAAACGCTCCGTTTTAGTGTATTTCGACGGAATTGCAACAGGATTGCGTTGCTAGGCAACAGCTTGGGTCCATGTGTACTTCCTGTCAGCTGATGACATTCACATACACTGCAACAGAAAATAAACTGGGACACATTTAGAATGTTTATGTTTAAAACTGCGTAAAGGGTCTAAATATTGTATATTTGTGACATCACAAATGGGCAGAAATCAGTCTCAGTCTTTGTTGTAGCTTGATTTTCTTTATGGTAGTTTATCGCCTAAATCTGCACAGCTTGTGACTTTGCGGGTGACTCGCAATTTTCCCCCGTTGGGCATAGCGTAGCAAAGACGGTGACATGTTAACCTGCACTTGACCCACGTGTGCTCAGTTTGATTAACAGCAAACACCGTGATGACAGCCTTCCCTGCTTTCTTCACAGCCAATTGGATAACAGCCAGATTTGATCAAAGCGTCTGTCCTGCAGCGGTAGACTGTAGTGGACTTTTGATAACTAGAGCCAATGAAAATGTGGGACATCGTCTCAGTATGTTGGACTTGCGACAAGCGATAAAAATGCTGTGCAGTCCCTCGTGAAGTGGAACACCTGGTCACCTTATGTGAGGTACTTCTGGAAGAGGTGACATTTGCAGGAAGTAAATATAGATTCAGATGCACAGAAAAAACTAGTACAAAAAAATATAATCCAATGGCATTTCGATTGAATCTTGCTTTCGAGACGTTGGAGCTTCCTGAGGAAACAAAGTGAAAGGCTTATGTGTTAACCCTAACTGGTTAATTTGCTTAAACTGTGCTTTTGCAGATTGCCTTAGATGTTACACCCAGGGATTTGGTGAGATTAAACAATGCAAAAAAGCTCAGAGCCCCGAGACCAGGATGCATTATTTCATTTAAGTTCGTACAGAACAGCAAAAATGCAAATAATTGCCCACTCAGCTGTATTTTACTATGCAAAACTGAGTCAGCCAGAGAGACCTTTTTAGGGATTTCAGAAGATGTGAAAAGCTGTTAAGCGCCAAGGTCAGATGAACAAGGGTAATTGACCTCTTTCAGCCTCTATATATCATCACCCAATGCTCTTATCCTGCATAATTTATCCATAGCAGCTATATTACTGACAGTAGATGACAAGAAACAGACAGGAGCACTGACACCGGAGCAAAGCAGCACAGTGCTGTGGACGGGGACGGCAGAAAAATGTATTTTAGACACTTAAAAGAAACTCTCCCCTAAAAAAATCAATATCTGTTTGAGTGTACGTTATATTTAGAATATTTTCCCTGATTTATCTTATCGTCAGACGGCCCTTTCCTTCTCCTTTCCGACCGGGAACTGAACTGAAAGTGAACTTTATCTATGCTCTCTCCATAGCCAGCAGGCTCAGATGACAAAAACAGTATAGATATGTTTCACTTTCAGTTCAATTCACCGTCATAAAATATTCTAAATATATCGTACACTTAAACAGATATCAACTTTCTTTTAGGTGGCTAAAATACGTTTTTTCTTCGTCGCCGTCCACAGCACTAAGTTGCTTTGCTCCGGTGTCGGTACTCCAGTCTGTTTCTCAATGCAGGGGCACGCCAACCGTCCTCACCGTAAGTAATACACCTAGTATGGATAAGTACGTCATACAACCCCACTTCCAAACCCCTGAACTATCCCTTTAAATGCACAAAATGTGATTTTTAGGACTGTCAAAGTTAACTTGATAATAACGCGTTAACACATATTTGTTTTAACTTGCGATTTGGAATTAACCTCTTAAAAATCTGACAGAACACCATCGTCCAGAGGTTGTAGCGGACTCAGTTTTAAAGCTAGAGTGAAGGTACTGGTATCATATGAAACTAGAAAACCTGATGAATCCATCGGTACCAACCATGTCGTACTAGCTTGTCATGAAGGAGACTAAATAACGCTCCAAACTTGCGCTAAATTTTGACGAGGACGAGACAGCTGTTGTTGGGCTGCAGTTTGCCATTTTATGATTTGAGCATATTGTTTTATGCTAAATGCAGTACCTGTGAGGGTTTCTGGACAATATCTGTCATTGTTTTGTGTTGTTAATTGATTTCCAATAATAAATATATTGATATATTTGCATAAAGCAGCATATTTACCCACTCCCATGTCGATAAGAGTATTAAATACTTGACAAATCTCCCTTTAAAGTACATTTTGAACAGATAAAAAAATGTGATTAAATTGCGATTAACTATGGACAATCATGCGATTAATCGCGATTAAATATTTCAATCGATTGACAGCCCTAATAATTTAGTAAGTTTGGTGACATTGTGAAGTTGGGGATCATGGATCATGGAAGTTGTTGTCTTCACCTCCATTGACGTCATTGCAGTCAGCTTCTTCCGGTTGGGATTCCTTCAGTGTTCATCGTCCATGAGGTTTTTGAGTTCTCATCTCCAAAAACAAACGGACCTGGTGATTTGGTGATTAACTCATTTAATTTAACTTTAATTAAAAACACTGAATAAAGCAGTTTCACGTTAAAAATCAGTGTTTCTCTGACGCTGTTTGGCGTACAAAGGACGTTGTGGAGGGGCTGCGAGCCGAGTTGCCGCTAACGTTTGCTCAGCTTGTTCCTCTGATAACTTAACATCTGGACGTCCGATCACTAAAATCCTTCATCCGGTTCAAATATATAGTTAAAAAGATCTAAAAACGCTATTGTAAAAATGTCCCTTTAAACTGGATAAAAGGTAAATTTATGACAGCGTCTGGCAGACAACCACAACGCTGACGCATGCACAAAGAGGATATGACGCCAAATGAAACGGATCGTTACTTTGATTAAAATTAAAAGGTTTCTCAGGTTTGAAAATTGTTGGAATCATTTGGGATAATTTAAGTACACAACTCAACAAAATATATCAAATAGGTCTAGTCGTTTTTTAGACATTTTAATGCGGAAAAGTTATGTATTATACCTTTAATGCTGTAATTTTTTTAACAGCAGAAATTTCAAAGTGGTCAAGTGTGATTAATCTTTGTGTTTTTCTGTGTTTACAGAGTCTAGAGGTTCTTTTGCGGCACCCGGAGGACAACAGGAACCAGATCCGGGAGCTGGCCCAGACGCTGATGGACGGAGGCGTTCTGGATGAACTAATACAGCAAAAACTGGACGCTTTCAACACACGATGGGATGAGCTTATGGCGAGGGTAAGACACACACTGAGGGCAGATGGTACGCTCTTAGATGGAAATAGAAAAGAAATATATGCAATGTCAGAGTTTGAGGTGAATCTATATTTCAGCAGTAGCCTTCAGTGTGTTGTGCATCCTTTAATGTTGTGGGTTGTTGGTCGGTAAACATGAGTTGTCAGAACCGTCATATTGTGGTTAAATTTCTGACACTCTCAGAATTTTGCTGCAGGCTGTCTTTGGTCGCTTTTGGATGAGTTTTACAGTACAATGTTTTGGTCCAGCGTTTTGATTGACAAGCAAAGATTTCACCATAAAAGAGAGTAAAGCTTTGGGCACAGCGTGTACTTCTGGGCTGGATGGTGATGCTGGCAACTGCAAGATAAACACACACAGAATCAGTGCGGTCTCTACACCACAGACACTCGTGGTTTTCTGACAAGGAATTCACCATGTATCTCTCACCTTTTTTTTGAGACAGCCCAAAATCGCATAGTGTAAATAAGTTCAAGTCAGTAACACGTGCCTATAGAGTGGTCACCCACCTACCTGAACTCCCTCATTAGGTTGCAACGTAATGGTTCATATTATATAACTAAGGTCCCCTGTATGTGGTGGAAAAGTGGCAGAGAGTAGTTCTACATCTTTGATTGTGATTCTGTTTTATGACTGTAAAGGGGAGACTCGTGGGTACCCATAGAACCCATTTTCATTCACATATCTGGAGGTCAGAGGTCAAGGGGACCCCTTTGAAAATGGCCATGCCAGTTTTTCCTCACCAAAATTTAGCCGAACTTTGGAGCGTTATTTAGCCTCCTTCCCGAAGCTAACATGACATGGTTGGTACTAATGGATTTCTTAGGTTTTTCTCGTTTCAAATGATATCTGTATCCTTAACGCAGGCCTAAAACTGAACCTACTAGAACCGAGATCGAGATCGCCCGCGATAGTTACCGAGGGTTACTGTACGGTCCGTGTACGTTTTGAAAGTTTCTGTTCGATTTTGGATTTCCTTTTCGTTTTCCCGCTCTTAATCCTCCCTTCTCGACCCTTCCTCTTCTCTCATCTTCCCCTTCCTCCATTCATCACACCTTTCCTTTTATTCCTGCACTACTTCGTCAACTTCTTCTCCACCCTTTTCCTCTATTTCATAGTCTCCTCCTTCCTCTCTTTCCTCCTTCCTCCTCTCCACCTCTCCACTCTCTCATCCTCCCTCCTCATCCTAATTCTCCTCTTCCTCTCCCAACATCTTCCTTCCCTCGCTTCCAGCCATCATCAGCCATCATCAGCGGCAGCAATACATTCTCAGTCTCTTGTGGTGATCCTCAGTGACAGATTAGACACACTCGCACCCACCCACACACACACACTCGTAGAGACACACACTCATTGCCCGCTGGGTTGATCCTCCCTCACAATAGAACCAGATTAATGTTCTCCTTGCAGCCTGATAAGCCTCCCTTTGTTTGTCTACCCATCAGAGACAGCGTGTGTGCGTGTGTGTGTGTGTGTGTGTGAGAGACACTTCTTTTTATTTATTTCAGACTTTTTGTATTTATTGGGAGAAAGTGTCATTGTGTGTATTGTGTGTGCGTGCGTGTTTGAAAAGCACAACAGAAGCGCTTGTGTCCTTTGTTTTGGGTGTGTATGTCAGCATGTATGCATGTGAGGTGAGGCCGGGCCGCTCTGAGCCCTGTTTGTTGGTCATCTATAAAGGCGACGAGGAGCTCAGAGACAGGACGCGGCTGTTTGTGAGTATCTCCGGAAAGACAGATGGAGGAGCGAAAGCACACAGAGACCGACATATTGCCTTCATATTTTTTCCCTTTTCTGGACCTGAGGGGACTGCGTCGAGGGAATTTCTGCTTTTTTAAAATCTTTTTTTTTTTTTCGAACTAAATCAGAGCTGTTTGTAGAAACACACTGTCAAATCTCTGGGAGCGTTTCATGGCCAGTTTTAGGGGACGGATCTTTTTCAGCCTTCCAGAGACTTCAGATGAAAACTAGATATTTCATGACAATCGATTAAAATAGTTAATCACGATTAATCGCATGATCGTCCATAGTTAATAATGATTAATCGCACATTTTTTATCTGTCCAAAATGTACCTTAAAGGGAGATTTGTCAAGTATTTAATACTTTTATCAACATGGGAGTGGGATAATATGCTGCTTTATGCAAATATAAGTATATATTTATTGCGTGAAATCAATTAACAAACATCAACATCAATGAGCTGCCGTCAATCACTCGCAAACTCCGATCAAACTAGGCAGCGCTGATCAAATATGAATCAATATTCTGTTAGTGTAATGCCTATTTCTCATGTAAAATGTTTTCAGGAACATCTTGTAGTGCACTGTTTAGCTGTAAAATGAGAAACCCGGCAGCCATGTTGAGATCAGTTGAGGAAATACCACCCACCAGCTGTTCTAAATGTACCTTAAAGGGACATTTGTCAAGTATTTCATACCCTTATCAACATGGGAGTGGACAAGTATGCTGCTTTATGCAAAATGCATGAATATATTTAGTATTGTAAATCAATTACCAACACAAAACAATGACAGATATTGTCCAGAAACCCTCACAGGTACTGCATTTAGCATAAAACAATATGCTCCAATCATAACATGGCAAACTGCAGCCCAACAGGCAACAACAGCTGTCAGTGTGCTGACTTGACTATGACTTGACTTAGCCTCCTTCTCGTATGACATGGTTGGTACCAGTGGATTCTTTAGGTTTTTCCAGTTTCATCTGATACCAGCATCTTCAGCTGATCCCGCTACAACCTAAAAATCGCACGTTAATGCGTTAAAGAAATTAGTGGCATTAAAACAAATTTGTGTTATTATCGCGTTAACTTTGACAGCCCTATTCATGACCTATAGGAGCAAAACGGACATGCAGTAAAGTTCTCTTTTATTAGTTAAAACAGGCACTCTAGATGGTTTCTAAATATGTAATATCAAAGAAACACCTTTAAAATTTGAGTTTTCTAGATCTATCTGTTAAGGTATAACAGTCAACTACTTAGTTTTAAAACACTAACATAATGTATTAATTACTGAGAGGAGTTATGATCTAATAACCATAATTAGGGCTATGTTGTGGTGAAGAGAAGCCCACGGACAGGACCCCATATGGCCCATAGCAGGTTCCTTTCAGTCGCAGTAACCCTGACATTGACACTATTTCTATTTCTGTCATTCAAATCAAAGTTTAAACATCAAAAGAAATATATTTCTTATCTGTTCCCTACTTCTTATCCAGAGAAAATAAGTTCAAGAGTCAAATAGCTGAGTGTCAACGCTTCGCCGGCATCAGATGGAGTTCTACAGAGTGCAGGGGTCCAAGTAAACGCACAGACAGTAGAATAAGTCTATAATCTCATTATATCAATGTCCCACTTTAAAACTCGTGCGGAGATAAATCCAGCCGGCGCATGCAGAGAGAGAAAAAAATAAAAAAGAAGTTGTCTCACATCTTCCGACTGCACTTCTCCAGATCAAAGAGGCGTGTTTGCCATTTTAATTTCGGCTGGAAAACCAATAAGGACGTGTGCGTGGTGCGGAGAGAGAACGCTGCTCGCGCTTTCGCCGACGGCGTTTTCCCGACACACGGCAGTTAAGCAAACAGCGATCCTCTATCTCTCTCGTTCACAATCACCGCATTCGTGACTGTGTGTGTGTGTGTGTGTGTGGGGGGGGGAAGCAATATGTAATAAGGGAGAAAACTGAGTGTTTAATGAGAATATGTATTCATGAGCTGACAATTGCCAGGGAAATGGAGTACATCGCCACAGGGAAGGTTGTTATCAATGTTTGTCTAAATATTTAATCTCAGTCAACTTCTCATTTCATACATTATCAACTAAGACACATCCACTGGTAACATTACGAGTAGTGTATGTGTGTGTGTGTGTGTGTGAGAAGGGTTAGACAGGCTCAGGGCTATACTTAGAGTCATTATCCGTCTGCGAGGGCTTAGCGTGCTCACCTGTAACCACATACGCATGATGTAATAGGCCCGTCTATGAGTTAATCTTGTGGGCAGGTGGGGGGGGGAGGCAGAATGGAAACACTTCAGTAGTTGCGAGGCGCCTGACGTTTCGCCGCTCACCATCAGAAGATCATTTGTGGCGACGCCGGTTGATGCGGGCGGTCACACGGAAGACGACATGAGAGAGAAACCCAGGAGTCCGTTCTTCATGAGGGTACACGCAGGGGGAGTGTGTGTGTGTGTGTGTGTGCTCATTTGTAGCTACATGTGTACAGGGTGTTTGTGCGTTAAAGTAGTTGTGACCTACACAAGCTAGAAACAGTTCTTGTTTTGTCAAGCTTTAAAGGCTTCATCACACTCAAATGCGGAAATTTTGTGGCTAAATCAATTCACTGGAATCACCGTCAGCGGCGCCGGAATGGGTTTTGAAGTGGGGGGGGCAGCTTTGGATGACGTAATACAGTTTTTCCTACAGGATTGTGAGAGACTGTGGTGGGTAGAAGAACATTTTGATCATTTTAAAGTTAAATGCATCAATCTGGAGCTCTTTGAGAGCAAAATGACAAGGCTAGATCTATGAAGAACTTGGTGCTCTGGAAAAACAATTAGCATGGTTAACGAGATGGAGTTGCCGACATCGCCGCAGACCTCTCGCACTGAGGGACAGTCGTGCCAGGAAGTCCCATTTTTCCCACAGGAAGGGCAACACTGCGCAGCAAGAACTCCGCGGTCCCGGGGAGCAGCGGCGACGGGTGCTGTAAAACTCGAGCCTTTCCAAGCAAGACCTTGATCCTGAGGGTCAGCCCACCAGATGAGACGCGTAAAAATATTTTGGGCTCATTATGAAACTGTAGCGGGCTGGATGTCAGATCTCTCTGATTTCATTTGAATTAGAACTACACAATGGTTGATTACGATTGGATAAAGATCCACACTCTGCTCCGGATTAATCTATTATTCAGTGCCTTTTTATTGGGCGTCAACCTCGCGTTTATGCACATACTGTCGAAAAAAGAATTAGACTTGAAGCGTAAATAAACGGGTAGCGGTTACGTGAGACTCAGCTGAGACAGAGCCGTGCAGACAGCTGCTGACCAGATTAAAATGAGAGTGTACCTGTAGAGTAAAAACGCTTCTGACTCCCTCCAGTCTGGACATGCACGGGGTGGATGGGAATGATTGAAATGTCTTTTTTTTACCGTGTTGCAATACAGTGATTTGCGACCTTAAAAAGACAGAGGACAAGGGCCGTGAGGCAGCAAAAATTTTATTTAATTACTGTCAAAAATCCCATGAAAAGACCAAAACCAACAATGTGTTCGTGTCTCGAATTCTTTGACTTCCCTCAGCCGTCTGTTGCTCTCAGCCCCGAGCCCATTGGTTCCTACTCAAGACATAAATCTTAAGAAACTGCTCACAAAGTGCATTCTTGATTAAAATTACACACAGAAAAGGCTCTCAACACCTGACCTTTACAGGATTGGAGTCATTTTGAACTCCTCTATTGGCCTGATTTCATCCTTTGTGAAGGCTGTGATGTTACTCGGCTCAGGCTTTTCACACACTAACGGCAAAAACCTCCGATAAACAAGACAACAGGTTTAAAAATGTGTTAATGAAATATCCCAAGCTCCCCCTGAGGATTCTGTAAGAGTTGGACATTTAAATGCTTGGACACATCTATTTATGAGTTCCTTGCGGTATGCTGTTTCCTGTATTTATAGTCTACTTTATGCGTTTTTGACGAGGTGTGATGTGTTTCCTGTTTCCCCCAGGCGGCGCTCAGGCAGAAGGAGCTGGGGAAGAGTGTCCAGTTGGCCCAGGAGAATGACAAGACGCTGAGGCAGATCCAGGACTCGCTGGCCAACACCGACCGCCACCTCACCGCATACCTGGCTGACCATATCGACGCCCTGCAGATACCGCAGGAGTCTCAGGTAGCCGTCAGTGTGTATCTGTGTTTGTGTGTTTAAGGACTTACAAGAATCAAAGGGGCGCCATTATACCGAGAGTATTCCCATCTATGGGAATACTCTATGGGGTAATACTCTCCTCCAATCACATGCATGCATTCGTCCGCTGAGATTTGCATAAACCGACCAATCACGACGTGCCTACCGAATACGTGCATCACCACAGTATATAAGGCGGCGTCCAGCGCTGGCTGGCATCCCTTTTCTCTTCAGCAAGCAGCGGCAGGGCCTCCTTTGTAGAGGGCTCCGCCTGTGCTTATAGAACTAGGGTTACAATATCGTAACCTTCGTTCTAACTCCCGTAGGCTCCGCCATCTACTGGACGCCGCTTCTGGCGACGTCTCTCTGCTCACGGCCTTAATCGGACCTGCAGAACTTGAAGTGCAACTAATTTTTCTTGAAGATACCGTAACTCTACCAAGCGGCTGAGAAACTGAAATCGCCACACCTGACCTGACCAGACTTTGCTGCACCCAACCAGTGGGACCAACTAACCAGACCTGACTAGACCTGGCCAGAGATTCCTTCATGTAACCAGAAAACCCCAAAAAGACCCATCTGGACCTCCAGTAAATAGACTGAGCCGGGCTGGATTCAACTCCTGTTTGGTTCTAGGCCAGATTTGTGTTTTTTTGAGAATAAAGATGCTAATTTACCATCAGGTTTACGTTGACTTATGATTCACTGTCAAGCCTTTGTCAAATTTCATCATTAACAGAGACGGCTGTGTGGACAGGTAGAGAGAGACGGGAGGGACGGCAGAGTGGAAATATACTATACAGACCTCCCATGTGTGTGTGTGTGTGTGTGCAAAGGAACCCGAGAGAGAATGGCAAATGCTCTTTTTCTCTCTGTGGTCCTAATTAAGCCGGGAGCTGCTTTGGACACGGACAGCAGGAGCTGACTCACACACACACACACACACACACACACACACACACACACACACACACCATGCTTCCGTCTTTTTGTCTCTTCATCTAACTTCCTCTACACATCTCCTTTCTTTTTCTCTCCGACACACACATACACACACACACACACACACACACACACACACACACACACACACACACAGCCTCCAGACAAATCAGGCGGCAGATCGTGAAATAATGGCCCGCGGTGATAGAATGAGTGATGGGAACGTGAGAGAGAGAGAGTGTGTGTGTGCGTGTCGGGAGGGGATGGAGATATTACCTCCACGTGCGTTGTGTAAAGGATAACTCTCTCTCTCTCTATCTCTCTCTCTCTCACACACACACACATATGAGAGAATGATTGGATTAGAGTGGTGTGGATGAGCATATGTGATTACAGGGCACTTGGTATTTAAAGAGAGAGAGGGGTGACGGAGGCCAAGTGAGAGTGCGTGTGAGAGAGAGAGAGAGAAGAGGGTGACAGGTTATTAAAGCTTTTGAGCGTCCTCCTCGTCTCCTTGATGCTTCCTGCCCCCTTGTGGTTATCAGACGGAGGTGCACTGTCAATCCATTCCAACTTTATAGGGACTTTCCAGACAGATTTTATTCACTACATTTCTAACTATTATCATTTTTATTCATTTTAGTTTAAAGGCCCCATATCGTGCTCATTTTCAGATTCATACTTGTATTTTTTGTGTTTCTACTAGAACATGTTTACATGCTGTAATGTTAAAAAAAACACTTTATTTTCCTCAAATTATCTCCTGAATATACCTGTATTCACCCTCTGTCTGAAACGCTCCGTTTTAGCGCATTTCAACGGGATTGCGTTGCTAGGCAACAGTTTGGGTCCATGTTTACTCCCTGTCAGCTGATGTTATTTACATCCACTGCAACAGGAAATAAACTGGGACACATTTAGAATCTTTACGTGTAAAACCATGTAATAATCTATATATTGTGTATTTGTGACATCACAAATGGACAGAAATCCTAACGGCTTGTTTCAAACACACAATTTCGGAATATTCCGTGTGTATTTCTTCGTATATTGAGCGTTTCGATAGTTTAACAGTATTTATATAGCACTTAAACCTGCTTTATAATATAAAATACATGAAAATCTCACTTTTTACAATACGGGACCTTTAAGATTTTGTCTGGCTGTCATTCATAAAGATCATTTATGTGTTTGTGTTATCCTTTGTGTGTTCGTCAGAAAATCCAGTCGGAGCTGAGCGGCTATGACGCGACCCTGGAAGACATGAGGACGAAGAACCAGGACAAAGAGCAGTCCCAGAGGGTCATGGGACAGATCGACCTTACCCAGGTACACACTCACACCTGGATATATCTTTAAGCAGTCATATGTCAATGTTGCTTGCAGATTTGCTCGTCAGCGTGTAGAAAAGCTCAGTTGAACCATTAGCGGTAAATCCTGCAGTCTTGTCAGGAGATTTAAATCACTAATGAAGGTATTCTGGTTGTGTCGGCGGAGCGTAACGTAAGCAGGAGAGTGTGATCCTCTGCCAACGAGTTGATCTGAGCAGGTGGATACACCATCGACTGAAAACATGGAGGCTGCTTCTGCCTCTGCAATCTGCACTTAACACTGTTATTTGTTTCTCATTTAATTTCCCAGCTGTTGTGCCCCTCTTCAATACCACAGCATCCAAGCTTTTCCCACTGAGCCAGTATTTGTTATAGGTCAGGTCTTCTTCTTTCCTTTCCACAGAAAATGCTGACAGACGTGTGGACAAAGTTCCGGCTCTTCCAGAAGCCGGCGAACTTTGACTCTCGGCTGGCCGAGTGCGAGCGCTTGCTGGCCGGGGTCAAAAGCCAGGTGGCGGTGCTGGACATCCGCAGCGTGGAGCAGGACGTGGTGCAGTCGCAGCTGGATCAATGCATGGTGGGTCATTGTGGCAGATAGATGGATAAGTGGAACGGTTTGATCCGACGTTGAGCGCCCCCCCCCTGCTGTGTGTTTGTGTCTCACAGAAGTTGTACAAGGTGCTGAGTGAAGTGAAAGGGGAGGTGGAGACGGTGATAAAAACAGGCAGACAGATCGTCCAGAAGCAGCAGACGGAGCAGCCCAAAGAGATGGACGACAGGGTGACCGCCCTCAAACTGCTCTACAACCAGCTGGGCTCACAGGTTAGAAAACACACACACACACGTTACGCACACATGATCATACAAGTCAGATTTAGACATTTGTTTGTGTGTGTGTGTAGGTGACTGAGAGTAAACTGGAGCTGGAGAAAAGTCTGAAGTTGTCCAGGAAGCTGCGTAAGGAGCTGAACGGGCTGACGGAGTGGCTCGCTGCCACTGACGCCGAGCTGACCAGGCGCTCTGCTGTGGACGGGATGCCCAGCGACCTGGAGGCTGAGGTGGCATGGGCACAGGTATGATACACAGATTACATGGAGGACAAAACATAGAGAGTCTATGCTAAAAATAGACGTATTTAGTCTCAACCCTCCTCTTGTGCCCTCCTCTTCACACCTGTCAGTCCGTCCACGCGGAGACGGAGAGGCGTGAGCCGCAGCTGCAGGCCGTGGTGGACCTCGCCGAGGCCCTCAAGGCGGTGCTGCGGGGCCACGGGGGCCTGGTGGATGACAAAGTCAGCCTGCTGCGCTGCAACTGGATCGCAGTCACATCCAGAGCGGAAGAATGGCTCAACCTGCTGCTGGTCAGACAAAAATCTGTGCTAAAATTAGACCAGACTCTAAAAATAACTCATTAGAAGTGTCACCGTTTGAAATGTCTCTTTCTCTCTCTCGCTCTCTCTCTCTCTCTCTCTCTTAGGACTACCAGCGGCAGATGCAGAAGTTGGATGGAGAGATAAAGGAAGTGAACGGATGGATCGACGGAGCAGAGAAGAAGATGGACGAGATGGACAGCCAGGGACCCAACGACGCTGTGCTTAAGGTAGTAATGTTAATCTTTCTATATCTTGTGTTTAATCTACTGTATATCTTATATGTTATATATAAATCCTAAAGATTGCTGTTTCCTGTCTGACGGACGGCCTCTGAGCGAGGCGAAGGTTCTGAAAGATACATATGTACCTTTTCTTTCATGGTCTTTCTGTGTTCTTTTATGAACATGAATTAATACTAATATGATTAATATATTTTGCACTCGGCGATTGGAAGATTCCCACTAGATTGTATGTAACTACTACTACTGAATTTACTACATCATATTAGGAATCTCTGAGATTAAAGTTACCGCAGTGTTTAACGGTGGCGTCTGTGGTGTGATGAAGTTGATCCAACCTTGCAATTGCATTTGAAGCAATTAAGTTCCTTGATTTAAAAAAACAAAAAAAAAACACAATTTTTCTGAATTTTTTTCTTGTAAAATTTGCGAGTTTTTTTCTCATAAATTTACCAATTTAATCTCAGAGAATATCTGAATTTGTCCTTGTAAATTTACAATTTTAATCTCAGAAATTCCGATTTTTATCTCGGAATATTAGAAATTTTTCTTTTTCTTTTTTTTTTTTTTTACCTACTATGGCCCTAACATGCCGTCGTAGTCTGTAGATTAGATGTGAGGGAGGTGGATTTTGAGAAGAAATGCAGTATTACTTGAAAATACAGATAATGATCCTGCTGTTATGAGCTGTCAGTGATAACTGTCTGTTCGTGTCCTATGGGAGGCAACAAATGTTCACTCCTCAATATTGTTAAATATGATTTATTAATATGAATATATTGTTAAATACTGGGTTGATATCATTTTAATTCAGTGGAACGGCCTAAAAAGGGTTGGGCGAAATTATGCAGGTTCACCAGAAACTCGACGGAGCTCCGGCGGGAGGTGGAGAAATCTGTGCCCGGCAGCCATAATAAGACATACATTGAACTTTAAACCATGCAGCTGCAGCTCTCATGCCTCAGGAAAGACATCTTGTCTGACTGACGGCGTGTCTTTGTGTCTTGCAGGTGTTGCGTGCGGAGCTGGAGCTGACGAGAGGGAAGATGGAGGAGGTGAGGGCTCTGGCCCAGGAGCTCATGTCCACCAGGGGGGAGAACTGCCAGGCCCAGGTGGGACCCAAAGTGGAGCAGCTCAACCACAGATTTGACACCGTCGCGCAACGCATCGCTTCCGGACAGGTAGGGAAGAATTAGACCCTCTGGATCTCATTCATTTTGACTTGTGAACACTTGGACAAATGGACTCTTCCATCTTTTTTTGCTGAATATTATAATCCAACTATTCCCATAAAGTTACTTCAAGCTCTCTCCAAACATACTACATTTACTTTCAGCTCTCACTAAATAGACTCCTTCCTAAATTGACTTTAAAGTCTCACTAAATAGACTCTCGCTAAATGTACTTTAAATCCTCACAGACTTCAAACTCTCACTAAATCTGCTCCAACCTCTCCGACTAAATTGACCTCCTCTTGACCACTAATGATCTTTCTTCTTTCTCATGTGTGCATCTCTGTGTGTGTGTCAGACGGCAGCGTCAGCCATGGAGCTTGAGCAGTACCACAGTGAAGCACAGGTCTGGCTGGAGCTCCTGGAGGAGGAAGCCAAACAGGGGGAAAACCTCAAGGAGGAGGACTTCCAGGAGAACAAGGTCTCACATGCACACACAAGAATAATGATTTTCCTTTCATATTATGCGTGCACCTCTAAAGTGAAACTGTGTGTGCGTTGTGTAGGACTGTGAGGAAGGTGCAGTGAAGGAGTTACTGTTGAAAGGAGAGAATCTCCAGAAGAGAGTCCCGGATCAGGACAAGAGAGAGCAGATCAGACTGAAGCACAACCAGCTCAACAGCAAGTACAACACTGTCAAGGTAACAAGTGGAGCAAGAAAGAGGAAGAACTGTTGTCCTCATTAAAGGTCCCATATTGTAAAAAGTGAGATTGTCATGTCCGTTATATTATAAAGCAGGTTTAAGTGCTATATAAATACTGTGAAAGTATTGAAACGTTCAATATACAGAGAAATACGCACAGCCCGTATTCAGAAATTGTGCGCTTGAAACAAACCGTTTCAGGATTTCTGTCCATTTGTGATGTCACAAATATACAATATTTAGACCATTACACGGTTTTAAACGTAAAAATTCTTAATGTTTCCCAGTTTATTTCCGGTTGCAGTAAATGACATCAGCTGACAGGAAGTAAACATGGACCCAAACTGTTGCCTAGAAACGCAATTCCGTTGCAATTCCGTTGAAATGAGCTAAAACGGAGCGTTTCAGACAGAGGGTGAATACAAGCATATTCAGGCAGACAGTATGAGGAAAATAAAGTTGTTTTTTTAACATTACGGCATGTTAACATGTTCTAGTAGAAACACAAAATACAAGTATGAACCTGACAATGAGCATAATATGGGACCTTTAAAGCTGGAGGAACTTCTTCCAACAATGACATCACACAGTATGAATTCATGGTCAATGCTCAGTGCTTGAAGTGGAAAGAAAAAGAAGTGCTAGTGCTCCTCTTATTTACATGTTGACGAGCAAGGTTGTATCAGCAACCTCTTACGACTTATTCCTATTTATTCCTTATTTCTTTAACATGTTACACTGTGTCAGCTGTGGTTGTATTGTTATATTTGGGTTATGCATCTTCTACAGTAGGCCTATAATACTCCAATAATATTCCGACTGGAACATTATCGGGTTAAGGTGGTGTGTTTTTATATTTACCATAGTGTTAGTACTTAAAGTGCTTTCCTTTGTTATTTGTAACCTATAGTAGGTTATCATTCAGGTCCCAGTCAGGATGCTCATACATATTATACAGCAACATTCTGAATTTCTACTGTGCATATTCAAATATGAATCAATATTCTGTTACTGTAATGTCTATTTCTCTCCTCAAATGTTCTCAGAAACATCTTGTAGTGTACTGTTTAGCTGTAAAATTAGAAAGTTTGCAGCCATGTTAAGATCTGTTGAGGAAATACCAAGCACCGCCCACCAGCTGGAGCACACTTTCTCATTTTACTAGTCTAAAACATCCTCCTACCAGCACCTCTCAAGCTCACTAATTAACATGTTGTACAGGACCTGCGCTTGATGAGGAACAGGAAGGCGTTGGCCATCGCTCCCCAGTGGTACCAGTACCGGAGGAAGTCACATGACCTGCTGGCCTGGCTGGACGACATCCAACGCAGCGTGGACCAGCTGCCCGACCCCCCTGAAGGAGAGAGGGTCAAGGTGATAACACACATGCATAAATAAACAGGCGTATACGCAGACACAATAATATCTTTCTGCCATGTTAAGGAATAACCATGAAGCTTGTTTATCTCTGTCTTCCTCATCATCACCCAGCTCTTCATCTCACACTTTTTGTGTCTTTAATCTCATTCTACATGTTTCCTGGTACATGTTAAAAACCTCTTTCTTCCCTGTGTTTCTCACCTCTCCTCTTGGACAAAGTGTTGGTGTCGTTGCAATTATGCACTCAGGAAGAGGACTTTCTGAATAATCGTTGCAGGACATCTTCCTCGTAGCTCTTTAAAGAAATAATTGCAGATCGATTCTTGTCCCCCAGTAGAAGACCGCAGCTTTTATCTGGGATTTGTGGTGGAAAAAGGCTAATTAAACGGCGTCGTGTGTAGCATTTTAACATCAATAAATCATGACCACATTAATAGTGAAACAGAAGTATAGTTATTATTTATTATAGCTTATAACCTGCTGATCTTTTTACTGTGTAACACTTCAGTTTCAGCACTTCACATTGCAAAACAACTCTGGAAAGAAGGCCAATTATTATTATTATAAGTGGTCAAGACAGAAGCTAAAATGGCAATAGCATTTATAATCAGTATTTTTGCACTTAATAAATGGTTTATAACACACTATAACAGACTCTGGTGTAGTTGTCAGTAGATATAAGGACACTTTTTAAATGTTTATTACTGTATTTCTTTCAACAATTGTTGCGAAGCATCCGTAATACTACTATACAACAACGCAGTTGTGATAACATACAAATATGTTTTCATATATTATTGTAATATGAATAACAAAAAGTATATTCTACTTTTATCATTATATGAACTGTATTTGTTTATATTTATTGTTATTATTCTTTTTACACCAGCTACAGATGCTTCATATGACGTTTTATTTATTTATATAAATATTAGGGCTGTCAGAGTTAACGCGATAATAACACGTTAACGCAAATTGTTATGACGCCACTAATTTCTTTAATGCATTAACGCAAATTGCGATATTTAATTAACCTCTTAAAAATCTGATGGGTCGCCGGTCTTTCAGTGATTGTAGTGGGCTCAGTTTCGAAGCTAGAGTGAAGATACTGGCATCAAAATGAAACTAGAAAACTGAAGGAATCCTTTTTCCATGTCACGACAAAGCAAACAGTGATCTAACCAAGCCATTACCCACATTAATTCTACATTGATGGTAATGCTACATACTGGTGCAGCATCTTTTGAGCTCCATTCTGAATGTGTCGGAAAAGGTTTGACGGAGAAACCCTGGACTCCACCTGTCTTTCTGCCCCCACCCTGACTCTGTGTGTGTGTCTTTCACTTTCAGGTGGTCACTATGACATTTCGCTAAGCGTGGACGTCTGAACTCGCTCGCCTCAAACTCACCTGTCATTGCCGCAACTGAGATTCCTCACTGTCTGTCAGTCAGTCTGTCTGTCTGCTCATCTATCTGTCTTTCTGTCTCTCCATGCTTCTTCTCGCCTTCACACTCTCCCCCCCAGTTCACACACTGCACTTCCTCCTCTGTACTTCTTTAAACGGCCCCGTGACTGTACTCCCTCTCGATGTAAATAAAGTCTGAAGGCGTTGTGCGCCTCCTAATTATAGCACCTCTTTCTTACTTTATGGATTGTCCAAATGGAGATACATATAATATCAACATACAATATGAATGTATGTTTGACAAACATGATATCTTGTCCCTTTTATTAATGTGTTTGTTGGAGTGTGTGCGACTGAGTAAATGAACGTTCTATTATGTATTAATTGTCACTGTCTGAATGTGTATTATTTGACATCCACATGCCTCTCTGTGCTTACCCCCCCTTGGGCTCAGCCAATAGCGAGTGACCTCCTGGTTGATTTTCATCCAATAGGAAATTGCCTCAGAGTTCGACAAGAAGAAGGAGGAGCTTAACGAGGTGCAGGGCTTAGCCAATCAGCTGTCAGAAGCTGGAGCCGCCAGTCTAGTGGAGCCCCGCCAACTCCAGCTCAACGCCCGCTGGGTTGAGGTGGAGGGCAAGTTCAGACCCTTCAAAAGACAATGTGTGAGTTTCAGTAGGCACGACTTCTATATATCTACAGTACTAACAGAGAATACTAATCAGACCAGTTCATAACACTAATGTCTAAACTCTAAACATTTAGAGGACAGTGTGTGAGTCCTTCTAAGTAGGTAGAACAGTTGATTTCACTAACTATTAGCATGAAATTGGCTTAAAAACAACTAACTAAAATGAATCCCCTTCAAAATGTGGTTTGCTAGCTACAGTAGGCTTCCTGTTTACAGTTAGTTATAGAATCCACACAAACAGGACTTTCACCCAGGAGACTGCTGTTTGTGTCCCAATGTTACAAAACATATTTTTTTAAGCCAAACCATGATGTTTTACTAAACCTAACCGAGTACTTTTGTTGCCTAAACGTAACCAAGGAGTTTTGTTGCCTAACCATAACCAAGTAGTTGTGTTGCCTAAACGTAACCAAGTAGTTGTGTTGCCTAAACATAATCAAGTACTGTAGTTTTGTTCCTGTTTACAGTTAGTTATAGAATCCACACAAATAGTGCAAATTTGGGTTGAAATAAGGTCAGACTTTTACTACGAAACAAATACAGTTTCATCAACAGGGTGTTTTCTAATTCACTGTACAATTTCAGTTCAGGCTTAATGATGATACAAACACCTATTGTTTTTTTTGCCAAAATTAGATGAGAAGATTGAAATACAGTGTAATCAAGAAGAGTTAAAGAAGACATTTCTCTATATTCATCTATAACAATAAATGTCTTGGTGTTATTCTATATTTTATTGAAAACAAATCCTGTGAAAAGACCAAAACTGTGTTAGTCTGTCTCTCTTACTTCCCCACTCTATCCTTCTTTGCCCCAAACCCACTGGTTCCTACTGAAGACGTAAAAAAACTTCAAAAATAGCTCACAAATATATAGTTATAGAAAATGTCCTAAAGCAGCTAGACACTGTAGTTATAACAGATATTACTCAGACAGGAGGAAACATTTACATGGGACTATTTTCAGCTGCGGATTAATCCACATTTTTTTAATAATGTAATTTTTTTTCAGACAAGTACCCCCTGACCAGCACAAAACATAACTGAACAAAAGTAATCGCGAACGTGATTGTGTTGTGGCAGTTTATGCCAGTTAACGATTGCATTGAAAATAGGAATATTGAATATAAAATGGGGTTTATCGAACTTTTACATTATTTATTGGAAGATACTAGAACATATATCAGGCTTTGATACACACACAATACTTGTTAGTAGATGTATTCACTGTCGGTTTTGGTCTTTTTATATGATTTGTTAACAATAAGCGAAAATATTGGATATCAATCAACTTATCATTTAAGATAATATGAAGCTCTAACCATAACCAGTCATTTGAGTGGCATATTTTCAGTGATGTTAGCCCCCAGTTAGTTTAAAAGTGACTTTAAATCTAAATTAGATTGTTCCCTTCGGAAAATAAATGTGAGTTGCTTTTTTTGTTTTTCTTTGCTGCATTCTCATTGACATGTCTGACGTGTACATGTGAAGCACGCTCACATGTCTGAATCTCATTGGTTGCTCTGTCTGGCTCTGTCTCACCGCATGCCAACCAATCACATTACCCCCTCGCAGTTCCCTGACCTGCCAATCACTGAAGATGTATGTATCCTGTCAACCAATCACATGAATCGACCACGTACACGTGCACCACATGGTATCAACTTGGACAAATACACATCTGAACTGTCAGCTTTGAGACTTCCAGTAATGCATTTCTCAAGGCGCACTGAGAGGAATCATAAGCACATATTAAGTGTTATCTTCATTTTACATGTGACTGAACACACTCAGTGATATTGTGCTTCACCGTGGTACATTACGGCCTCTGAGCTGCTCCACTCGAGCTGTTTAGACACTTCGGTGCATTGCTTAAGGACTCTTGAGCAGTAATCGGTGCACTTGCTTCCCAATTCTCTCCAAGTAGGATACTCTGTAATAATAGACTACAGCACCGAAACGTATGTAACATACATGCACTTGTTATGCTGTTAATTATGAAATTGTTAAACGATTTAGAGTTAGTGTTATGAGTGTCTTCTTTAACTGATGACAGACATCATATCAGATTGACATCAGATTTTTTTATTCGGAGAAACTTTGAGGGGAATCCAGGTATTCCTTTACAGATTTAATAATAAGTTTGTTTTAAACGTATCAGAAACATGGAGGGGTTGGATGGACGGGTCAAACAAACATTATTAAATCTGTAAAGGAATACCTGGACCTGGACTTTCACCCAGGAGACTGCGGTTTGTGTCCCATCTGAAACCAAATGTCAACGTTGACTTATTTTAATGTTACAAAACGTACTTATTTTAAGCCAAACCATGATGTTTTACTAAACATAACGTAGTACTTTTTTTGCCTAAACGTAACCAAGTAATATGGTTGCCTAAATGTAACCAAGTAGTTGTGTTGCCTAAACATAACAAAGTAGTTTTGTTGCTTAAACATAACCAAGTAGTCTTGTTGCCTAAACGTAACCAAGTAGTTTTGTTGCCTAAACATAACAAAGTAATATTGTTGCCTAAATGTAACAAAGTAATATTGTTGCTTTAACATAACAAAGTACTTTTGTTGCTTAAACATAACCAGGTAGTTTTGTTGCCTTAACGTAACAAAGTCGTTTTGTTTCCTTAAAATATCCAAGTAGTTTTGTTGCCTAAACGTAACGAAGTAATAGTGTTGCCTAAACGTAACAAAGTAATATTGTTGCCTAAACGTAACAAAGTAATATTGTTGCCTAAACGTAAAAAAGTAGGTTTGTTGCTTAAACGTAACCAAGTAGTTCTGTTTCCTTAAAATATCTAAGTAGTTTTGTTGCCGAAACGTAACCAAGTAGCTTTGTTTCCTTAAAATATCTAAGTAATATTGTTGCCTAAACGTAACAAAGTAATATTGTTGCCTAAACGTCACAAAGTAGTTTTGTTGCCTAAACGTAACCAAGTAGTTTTGTTTCCTTAAAATATCCAAGTAATATTGTTGCCTAAACGTAACAAAGTAATATTGTTGCCTAAACGTAACAAAGTAATATTGTTCAGAGAGAAATTAGGTTTCCTTCAAAACGTAATTGAGAATGCAGGTTATTTTTATGGGAACGTAATTTTTAGGAGACAAGGTTGACCTATGAGTTCTCAAAGTAAGAATAAAAAGAAGCTGACTCATTGTAAACCTTTCATGTGGATTGTACAAAAGTGGCAAAACTGAGAGGGTCCTTGTGAAATTTGACATTTATGGCTCAATTATTGTGAACCAGCGAAGTTCTGACCTGCGGCAGCAAAGAGTGCACAGCCATTGTTGGTGCCAAAATTGCAGAGCGACGCAGGATCAGCAATAGTCACCAAAATACCAAACCAACTCAGAAGAAGAAATAGCCTCACTATGTGCCAGTAAAAGTCCACTTTGTTCATCTTCATCTCCTCTCAGTGCCGGACCAGCAATGAATCCTTGTGGCATGCTAGACATGCATTATATTACAAAGTCAGATAACCTATCCTCATACAAGTGGTTTTGATAAAGACAGATACAGTAAAGATGTGTATTCAGTCCAAGTGGTCTAGAAGAAAGAGAGTAGACTAGATCATGAGCGTGGGAGCTATTTTGAGTTTCCTATTCTTTCCTACAAATGGTCTGCAGTCTCTGAGGACACAAATCCAAGCCTTGAATTTATAAAACAATCACAACATCACGCAAATTCCAAAAAAACTGCATGCCTATACTGGTTTAGCTTTAAGAAGCTGGAAAGGAATCCGTGCTTGCTGGCAGTCTGGACAAAGACATCTAAACAAGACTAGAATAACTGTTTGGGCCAAACTTCCTGGTGAAAGTGAGGCATTTCTAACCCACAAACCTGGGAACTAAATCAAATTTCCACACAGGAATGGGCTGTTTTATTGCCAACTTTATTCAATTTGAGGATGTCTTTTCTGAGACAAACCGCATGTTCACTTTAAGCCTCTCTTTCCTCGTCATCTAGATCTGCTCTGCTCTCGTGTCTCAGCAACACACATTGAAACCACAAACACATGCACACAATGTCAAAAGACTCCAAATGAAACATTCAAATGCGTGTACAGGTTTGGGCCTTTATTATGAATGTGATTTATCAAATAATGAAGAGAATAATGTGTGAGTCTGTCACACTGGGTTCAATCAATCAGCCGCAAAATCCAACCTTAATACTTGTCTTATTATTCAATCCTGGCCACGATATTTCCCTAAGGCCTTAAAGGATAAATTCACATATTTATGAAACAGTACTCATATTGAAAGAATTATTGGTCCTACTGGCTGTCCCTGTGCTTTGTTCATTTCCATGTAGGAGATGGGGGACAAAATCCACAGTCCCAGTTCTGTGTAAGAATTCTATGATGACGTATTAGGGCCATTGTAGGTAAAAATAATAATAATAATAATATAGTGGTTAATATTCAGAGAAAAAACAATCTTTACTAGAAAAAATAATCTGTGAGATTAAAGTGGTATATTTATGGGAAAAAACCACAAATTTACGAGAAAAAAACTTGAATATTTAACAAAAAAAACGTGAAAAATGTCTGTTTTTTTTGTTTTGTTTTTCTCTGTCTGAATTTTGTTACATATCCATGTTTTCTTTCACGATCGTTCTGTGTTCTTCTACGAACATAAATAAATACAATTAATATATTTTGCACTCTGCGGTTCATGTGACCGCAGTGTTTAACGGCGGAGTTCTTTCTCATAAATGTATGACTTTACCTACAATGTCCCTAATATGCTGTAGTAAATTCAGTAATAGTAGTTGAATAAATATTCCAAATCAGTGGGAATCTTCCAAGGTTAGTTAGTAAGTTGCTAATTATGCAGCAGAATGACACCTGTTTTTATATGTATGCTATTGAGTCATTATTATGATGCATTAATATGTAAGATTTTACAGTTGTAGCTTTAGATGGGACACATTTTAATTACTTTTTTTATTGCTGGGTAGTAACGATGCCTCATATAGCATAATTTGTATGTAAAATCTTAATTAACAAAGTAACAAGTAACTAGCCCTCAGATAAATGTAGTACAGTAAAAACACAAAGTAGCAGAAGTACCTCAAAATTATAGTACATTACTTGAGTAAATATACTTACTAACAACCATTAACTTTCACTGTATATATGGGCATGTGAGTGAAATATGTGAACCTATCCTTTAACCTAATTAATGTCTCTGCCATTACCGTCCATTCTTTACCCCCATTGAAACCCAGTATGACAGAACTGTGTCTGCAGCAGGCACAATGCTAATAGTCAGCAGGAAAACTGGGGCATTCAAAACTCTGGCCTTCCATTTCACTTCATAACACACATACATACAAGTCAGATGTCTCCCGTGGCTCTGGAGGAGCTTTACCAAGTCTGAGGAAATAAGCTACTACAAATTTAACAAAAAGCATGCGTTACAAACTGGGGTATGGAGTTTGAAAGTGGGCATTCACCAATGGATGTGTTATAGAACTGGATACGCCGCCTCAGCCTTGCTTCCAATTTTTTACAGTGGCCACTTACGGTATTGCAACAAAAAATCTCCTGCGCCCAAAAAGCATTTTCACCATAGACCACCATTAGCTGTGTTTCCATAAATGTTATGCTCATTTTGAAGTATTGCGTTAGAAAAGCTGTATGGAAACAGCAAAATTCGATAAAACTGTGTTTTTTTTAGGTGTTTTTTGCCTTTATTGAACGCTAAATGGATTATGGAAGCGCCTTTGCCAAATAAATTCTGACATAGCGAACATTTAACTCACACGACTGATCAGCTGTCCACTTCTCGGATATTCCCGTGACGTGCAAATGCTTGTCTTTGTCTCCGGACAGCATGAAACACAGTCAATACTAGCTGACACGAAAGACCAATTAAAACGTTAGACGGCCAAGCCGACTTTTGTTTCCAGTTTGCAACCTCTTCTTCTTCTTCTACTCTGTTTACTTGCAGATTACAGCCATGCAAACCTATGGCGCCAACTTCTGACCAAACTACGCTATAGCTGAGTGTAATCGCCCCCAAACTAGTCGATTGAAACGCGCCTAATTGGCATTTCTTTGTTTGCGACATCTCAAAAGTTTGCTTAAAATTTGCTTGACAATTAAATGGCGACATGGCTATTGTAAAAATGACACCTCCAGCTATAAACATGGTCTTTGTATTGTATACTTTAACCCATGGGGGTTTAATCTCTGTAAAAACCTTTCCAAACCACCGAAAAGTCTTTTTATTTTGACGATGTCACCGGTTTGCTCATTCTCATTGGTTCATTGGCCCGGCTGATGGAATTAACTCTACTGTGCACATTCGGTGGGCCGCTAACTTCGGAAGCAACCCGGAAGCTAGAAACTTTCTTGGCGTATGCGCCGCCAAAGAACGTATATTGCCAAGAAGTGAAAGTCAGTTAATTGTTCCATTGCAACATCAGCGCCCAGCAGCAAAGCTACGCTTCCACCATTTTGGACTGAAAGCAACTACCGGACGCCAGTAAAACGTCCGCCCAAAAAGTGCCGTACAAAAGTAAAACTAAATTATTTCTATTCTATTGTCATATTCTACCAAAATGTCCTGTGTTGAACAATAAAATATTAGTTTCGTTTCTTTGCTTTGCCAGGCGAGCATTTCTTATTGGACTGAATAGGTAGCATCTTGGGGTCCGGTGTCCAGTTTTATAATACATCCATGCATTCCCAAGGCAGGGAAGGTATCAAGTTGCATTATGGGAAATGTAGGTTTTTGGTGACTCACTCATACTAGGTACCAAAAATCTGGATATCTTGGCCTCTGCTGGCTCGATTTTGACCAGTTTTTTTTCTTGTGAGTCCCACAGAAGTACAATTGTAATTATTAAGAAGAAGCAAATATATATTTCCTTCCTGCCAAAAAAGTAGGGAGCCACCAGATTGAACAATTGTATCCCTGCAAAGGATATTCAGTCTATCAGGTAGTGAGTGAATCAGCACTCTACACCCGTTACAGTCATTATTACTGTCACACCAGGCAAACCCTGAGCTGACTTGTTAAGGCCAGCAGCAATCATTAACATTCTGTAAGGCTGCTAGTTTTTTTTATTCGGGGTTAATAAAAAAAAATGTCATGGATGGATTGCTCAGGTAACACGAGGTGAAATGAACAGAGCCGAGTGTTAATACCCCCAGTATCTCTGCACTGTGGAGAGGAGCTTCAGTGGCAGAGGCAGCTTCATTTGCCATGCTGAGTTAGAGTATTGTGTATCATGGTCAGGTGAAAATATAACATTTATTTCAATTGCTGTTTCAAGAGTTGACTCATAATCGAAGGCTTAAATGCATTAAAAGTGAATTGACAAAAGCTTGAATATGATCATGATATACAATAGGGATTATTGATGTGTTTGATGAAGAATTTTTTGTGAAAGTTCACATGGTATCTGACGGCCTTGAGACGATCTGGGGCTTCATTTGTCAAAGTTTATAATGCATCATCTAAAATGATGAATTTTTATATTATGCACTACAAAACAAATACATACTTTTGTTCACAGCAAATGTATATCTTCTATAGATCTGATTAATACGGAAGCCCTGAGAGGCAAGTGAGAAAAAGCTATTCTGATCTAAATTGTTTTCATTCCTGTGTTTATGAATTTAGAACGGGTGAAAAAAGGGGGACAATCTTTCTTTCAGTTCTTTATTTTTTTTTTAAACTTAGAATTTTTTTTTTTTTTCACCTGTTCTTAAGTCATAAACACAGGACATTTTTTTAGATCAAACTTAGAAAATTGATCACCAGAATTTTTTATCTCACTTGCAACTTTGGGCTTCCGTACATTTTTAGATTTTCCCATATATATTTTTTTAATAACACAGAATTTCAATGGTGCCCAATGACTTCATTTAATAATTGAAGTCCCAGATCGGTTCCTTAATCAGTCGTATTTTGTTCCCTTAAAGCTAGGTTTGATATGTTGCCTGGTTAGAGAAATGAACAAGCATGATATAAAACATATTTTTTATTTTGTAGAAAGTCATAATATTTTCTTTTTCTGATCTACCTCTCTCCTTTGTGTGTTTGTGAATATGTGTTGGTGCCTTCCTGTATGTGTGTGTGGGTGTCTAGGAGTACCTAACAGAGCTGCAGGCGTTGCTGCGTTCAGTGTCAGAGACGGACTTCAAGCTGAACTCTCCTGAATACTGGCCTGCAGCGTATTATAACCTGCCTCAGCAAGAGCACTGCCTGAAGGTCAGCACTGCTTTAGTGTTTCTGTCTGAGAGCCACAGAGAATATTTCTCAAGAAAAAAATCCGCCGATCAGACTGTTGTCAGGCTATTAAATAGGCGTTATCAGTCGCTGTAAGCCCCATAGATGTGGGTCAATAGGGGCCTACTACACTTACTAGTAGGTTTTATCATCTATTCACATGGTAGATCACCGAAAGAAGGTATAAAAGAACACGACAGGGAACAGATTTGTGTGCCTAAACCTAAAGAAGTGGTAGTTTTGGTGCCTAAACCTAAAGATGTTGTAGTTTTATTGCCTAAACCTAAAGAAGTTGTTGTTTTGTTGCCTAAACCTAAAGAAGTTGTTGTTTTGTTGCCTAAACCTAAAGAGGTTGTAATTTTGTTGCCTAAACCTAAAGAAGTTGTAGTTTTGTTGCCTAAACCTAAAGAAGTTGTTTTATTGCCTAAACCTGTTTGGTTTGCCTAAACCTAAAGAAGTTATAGCTTTGTTGCTTAAACCTAAAGAAGTTGTAGTTTTATTGCCTAAACTTAAAGAAGTTGTAGTTTTGTTGCCTAAATCTAAAGAAGTGATAGCTTTGTTGCTTAAATCTAAAGAAGTTGTAGTTTTGTTGCCTAAACCTAAAGAAGCCTTTTTGTTTGTATTCAAAAGGTGACTTTTCATTCAGTTTTACAACGTAGTAGGTGTAGTAGGCCCCTATTGACCCACATCTATGGTGCTTATAGTGACTGATAACGCCTATTTAATGACCTGATAACAGTCGAATCGGGTGCAAAAAGTATACGCTTATTTGCTTCCTGGCAGAGAGTTAAATGAGAAGTTTGATACCAATCTAATGTGTGTCTGTTCAATATGAAGTTTCAGCCAGTTAGCTTAGCCTAACATAAAGATTGGAAGCAGGTAGCCTGCCTCAGTCCAAAGGTAACAAAATCCACCTACTGAACCACACAGGAGGTGAAGGGGAGCATCGACAAGTTGCGAGGCCCGGTGGAGGGAGCGTTGGCCCGCAGAGAGGAGATGGCGTCTGGGGCTCGGCCTCTGGAGGGTCAGAAGATCCAAGAGACCGCCGCTCTCCTCAATACTAACTGGGACAAACTGAACAAGCTCTACCAGGACAGGCTGAAGTAAGGAGGGGCTGGAGGGATGTACATGATTGCATGAATGTTGACTCATTTTGTGAATTTGAATTGAAAATCTGTGTGTGTGTTGCACATCAAGGCGTTGGCAGGATTGCAACTCCAAGTTTCAGAAGTTGGTTTCGGATCAGAAGGCGATGGAGGAGTGGCTGAATGACGCTGAGAGCACTTTGAGACCGGTCGAGAGTGAGCCAGCAGGACACAGACAGCACCTTAGGGTAACACACACACACACACACACACACACACACAAACACACATTTAACCATAGACACAAGCATTTCTGTAGCATTTCTATAAAGACAGGTTTGCACACACAAGGCTGATTGTACCCAGAAAGCTGCTGAGTGTATTCCAGCTGTGACTGAGTCATATTTCGTCTCCAGTGTCCACCATCGTTGCTGAAGTGCCCTTGAGCATAAGTCCAAACTGTTTCCGTCTGCACTTTCATCTTTCTTTTTCTTAGTTTTCTGCCCAAACTGATTACATAAAAAGCGAGGAATTCCCTGTCACAGTGTGATGAAGTAGCACATTACATGACCTAACACGATGTGACATATCGTGGCCTAACGTCATATCAAGACATGATCTGGCATATACGACAGCGAAATGTGTCTTCACGATTAATTTATGGTCTGTGTGTTGTGAAACCTCACATTATCATCTCCTGATTAAGTAATTAGTTAAATATATATCAGGACAGTGTTTCCCGTCTTTAGCTCTTAAGTGTATTGAAGGCACAATAAGTAGGATTTAAATACATGCTCCAGACTTTAGATCAGCTTTTTGTTGGTCAATGGAGCAATCGCTTTCTGCTGCCTCAGGATAGCAATGCGCCAACAATGCTCCTGACCACACCTCATTTTAAGACCAAGGGCTTACAAATGGGCGCAAGTACCTTTCTCACTGGGCGTGAAAATGTCAACTGCGTCTGTCAGAAACAGCTGCATTGCGCTGTGCGCCGCTTTGCTGCGGGTGTTAGATAAAGGGGAGCTGGGGCTGATGAGAATGTCATTAGTTTTGCTTGTACAGCAAAAGTGCCCTCTCGGATGCCCCATGGTAGATAAAATATGATAAAGTGCTCTCAACGGTGGGCCAATGTGAAAGATAAACCTGATGAACTGTCCTCCAGGGTGCCCTTCCAGTGGAGAAAACATGATAAAGTGCCATCTAGGGTGCCCTTTCAGAGGAGAAAATGTGATGAAGTAACTTCCAGGGTGCCCTTCTAGTGGAGAAAATGTGACAAAGGGACATCTAGGGTGTCCTTTTAGTGGAGAAAATGTGATGAAATGCCCTTCTTGCGGAGAAAATTTTATGAACTGTCATCCTGGGTGCCCTTCCATTGGAGAAAACGTGATAAAGTGCCATCTAGGGCGCCCTTTTAGAGGAGAAAATGAGATGAAGTAACTTCCAGGGTGCCCTTCCAGTGGAGAAAACATGATAAAGTGCCCTCTAGGGTGTCCTTTTAGTGGAGAAAATGTGATGAAATGCCCTTCTTGCGGAGAAAATTTTATGAACTGTCATCCTGGGTGCCCTTCCATTGGAGAAAACGTGATAAAGTGCCATCTAGGGCGCCCTTTTAGAGGAGAAAATGAGATGAAGTAACTTCCAGAGTGCCCTTCCAGTGGAGAAAACATGATAAAGTGCCATCTAGGGCGCCCTTTTAGAGGAGAAAATGTGATGAAGTAACTTCCGGGGTGCCCTTCTAGTGGAGAAAAAGGTGACAAAGTGACATCTAGGGGGCCCTTCCAGTGGAGAAAATGTGATGAAGTGCCCTCTAGGGTGCCCTTCCAGTGGAGAAAACGTTATAAAGTGCCATCTAGGGTGTCTTTTTAGTGGAGAAAATGTGATGAAGTAACTTCCAGGTTGCCCTTCCAGTGGAGAAAACATGATAAAGTGCCCTCTAGGGTGTCTTTTTAGTGGAGAAAATGTGATGAAGTAACTTCCAGGGTGCCCTTCTCGTGGAGAAAATGTGACAAAGTGACATCTAGGGTGCCCTTCCAGTGGAGAAAATGTGATGAAGTGCCCTCTAGGTTGCCCTTTTAGTGGAGAAAATTTGATGAAGTAACTTCCAGGGTGCCCTTCCAGTGGAGAAAATGTGATGAAGTGTCTTCCCAGGTGCCCTTCCACTGGAGAAAATGTGATGAAGTGCCCTTCTAGGGGAGAACATTTTACGAACTGTCCTCCTTGGTGCCCTTCTAGTGGAGAAAATGTGAAAATGGGCCATCTAGGGTGCCCTTTAAGTGGAGAAAATTAGATGAAGTGCTATTTACGGTGCCCTTCTAGTGGAGAAAACGTGATGCAATGCACTAATGGATGTCCTTACAATGGAGAAAAGACGATGCATGGGCTAGAAAACTTTCTGTGCACTGTCGCCCCAGCCCCTAAGACAGCCTGAGTCCGCCACTGATTAAAGGTAGAGCGGCGAGCGTATCCACATGAGATGGAGTAAAGTGTCGACTCATCACTACCCACTCCTGATGTCATGACATGATGAAACTTGACATGTCAAGACATTGATGGACATTTTTTGGATATTATGTGACATAATTACACCTAAAATAGCATGCCGAAAAAAGACATTGCAACACGACATTCAATTTCTGTGTGTAGTCACACACAGAAACACACACACACACATGCTGGCATACAGATGGTAGTTGTCAAGTGGAAAAAGCAGCGAGTGTCTGACAGTGGAGTCAGCCTCGATACAAACACAACACTTTCCTTTTTAGGCCTTATGTAACAATATTATGTCATCAAATTTGACATTTCAGTGTTACATCAACCCCAAAAACTGAAATTGAAGGATTATGAAAAGCAATTTAATACAAGCATAGAACAATTGGCTTTTACATCACCGAGACTTGGCTGAATAATGTATGAGGAATCGTTTTCAGAGGAGAAAATGTACGAGGGGTTGCTTTCACAGATGTCTTGCTGAGTTGACTTTTAGTTTCGGTTGCTGTTGTTAAACTGATGCACTCAGCTTTGCATACAAAATATTGTTACGTGTGTGTGCATGTATGTGTGTGTGTGTGTGTGTGTGTGTGTGTGTGTGTGTGTGTGTGTGTTTGCATCATCAGACATGCCCAGTCCACTTTGGGCTGCTGTGATCAGCTCTCAATGTCCACCTGGACAGACGAGGATGCAGCGTCCAAGTGCCACTCAAGTGCCAACCAGTGTGTGTGTATGTGAGTGTGTGAGAGAGAGAGAAAGAGAGAGAGAGTGTTTGTTTCGAGACAGAGAACCATCTGGTACCTCAATTCACAAGCTGCCACCTGAACCGCACCCATGTACAAACACATTCAGACATATTGAATGGATCGATATTGATATACTTGATTATATTCAGATTGAGTTTGTGGAGACTTATACCCCAACTTTAAATGGTTGTTTCACATAAAAAAATAAAAATAATCGCAGTACTCAAAGCATTTAAAGGCATAGTATACATCAGACAGTACAGGCAATACGTCATCCAGAGCAGGCTCTCATGACCACGCCCCCTTTTGGGGGAAACCAATCCCGTGTCCCTCGTAGACGGTAACAGAGTAAACAGGAGAATTTTTGACTCTATAATCACCTAATCTGACACAGTGACCACCGGAACAGACAAATATATTGTGTAGTCAGAACCCGGCATAAGTCCAAACAATGAAAACCGTAGTCACCCGCTGTGTATGTGTGTGCGTGTGTGCGTGCAGGACCTGACGGAGGCCATACCTCTCCAGGAAGTGGTGTTAAGCCGAGTGAACTCCGCAGGAGAGGACATCAGCCAGTTGAGCACGGCAGACGACGCCTCGCGGCTCCGCACTATGCTCAAACTACTCAACACTCGCTGGACCAACGTCTGCCAGCAGCTCAACGAGCGCAAGAGAAGGTATTTTACTACAAAGTCCAGTTACCCTTTAAAAGTTTGAAGCCTGCATTGTTTCCATCCATGTGTACTTGCTAGTATCGTTCTTCTCTGCCTTTCGTTGGTGCATTACAGCCACCTCTAGATCATTAGTATAGTGTTAAACCATTGGCAGGTATGTGAAAAGAGAAAAAGAGCCCGTTTTTAAACCCTGTCATGCAATTGTTACCATGGTTACAGCTTGCATGCTAGTGTGTAACACGTGGGGAACATTACATGAACGTCAACAAGGCATTGTTTTAGATTGTTTGAACACACACAGTCACACAGCCTACGCAAGGTTATCAGCAGTCATAAATAATACAATTTGAGCCTTACCATCGACGATTGTCAAGTATTGTTTTCATCTTGAACCCACAACTTGTCTTTGTTAATGAACTTGTAACCGTTGTCAGCTGAACTTTGTACATAATCCAACCATCGTGGTTTAAGAGGAGTTCTCATGTGGATGATGGAGGAAGAGGACAGCATCCATCGTGGATGGCTTCAGCTCTGTCCTCCTCCGGTCGATGCTAGCGGGAAATACATGTGTTGCGTTCATGCGTCGTCACGTAAATAACACCAGCGGCTCTGAACGAGAAGCTTATAACGTAGATCCTTCATTTTTATTTATTTTTACATTATACATTCACTAAAAGTAGACCAAAACCTGACCTGAACCGGAGCGTCATTTGTAAATATCTGTCTATGTATCCACATTCTATTATGCATATGTGCCCCCATAGCTCTGATACAATTAGCCTTGGAAGATGGAGGTATAGTCTATTGTCTATGTCGAATTTTAGTTTTTTTTTCCATCCTTTAATTCCGGGGCTGAAAGTGAGACCCACGCTGTTGTGTGCCTTATCCAACTGAGCCATTCCAACTTTGCTCCATGGGGGCATTCATGTCTCACCCTCCTTCCCTCCTTTTTCTCTCGCCGCCGCCCTCTACCCCTGCAGGTCCTCGGAGGCACGCACAGCGACTGCAGAGCTGCAGGAGAACATGGGCTCCATGCTGGGCTGGTTGGACAAAGCGGAGGGCGTCCTGGCCATCCCTCTGCAGCCTGCAGAGCCACAGCACATCAGAGACACTCTGGACAAAGTCCAGGTACCATCAAGACACCAACACAGCAGTTCTAATGAGCCACTGAGCTCTGTGTGTGTGATTGTGTGTGTGTGTTTATGAGTGTAATTTAATTTAGCTACTATCATAGTGTAAATGAGATACAGTTCTTTATTACACTCAGCTTTAAAGAACATTTGCATGTGCTTACATGTGTGTGTGTTGGTTTGTTTAATTTAATTAAGATGGTATTATAGTTTCCAATGAGATGCTATAATGTTTCATTCTGAAATTCAACCTTGAAAAAACACTTTATTGGTAGTGTGTGTGTGTGTGCGTGTATTCGGCTGTGTGAGTTTACATAATTAGACTGAAAGAGCTTGTGTCCTACATTGAGCCGCTGCAATGAATTCTTATTAAATTCAACCTGTGTGACTGTGTGTGTGTGTGTGTGTGTGTGTGTGTGTGTGTGTGTGTGTGTGTGTGTGTGTGTGTGTGTGTGTGTGTGTGTGTCAGGCACGTGTGGAGGAGCTTCCTGCCAAGAAGACGGCGATGGAGGATCTGAACACCAGACACAAACAGATAACACTTCCTGCCGACAGACAGAAAGACATCAGGATCATCAACGCTCGCTGGGCTCAGGTCAGCAGCTAACACTGTGAATACGACAGCTAACAGCACGCCAGCGTTTAGTAAATATTCATTTTGTCTCATCAGAACAATACGGAAGCCCAGAGAGGCAAGGGAGAAAAAAAAAAAATCTGGTGATCCATTTTTTAAGTCTGATCTAAATTGTTTTCTCTCCTGTGTTTATGACTTAAGAACAGGTGAACAAAAGCTTTTGCCAGGATAATTTCTCTTTTCATCTGTGTAAACAGGTGAAAGTGGTTTTGGCTTTTTTTTTTTTTTTCTCAGGATAATTTTTCTAAGCGTTTGTTGTTGTAATAAATACTCATTTAGAGGTTGAAGTGCACCACTATCCCATGTTTCTAAATAGGATTAAAAGCATTCATGTTATCCCTAACGGCAGATTAGCGCCAATAAAAATGCATATGCAATATGTGTACCATGTGGGGTTTTTTTCACCTGGCAAAACTGTTTTTTTCCCCACCTGTTCTCAAGTCATAAACACAGGAGAGAAAACCATTTAGATCAGGTTTGGAAATTGATCACCAGATTTTTACTTTCTCTTGCCTCTCAGGGCTTCCATAGAACAAAGCTGCACCGGGCTATAAAATCATACCACGTACATCATGATGTTCTGTAGCCGCCCCAAACATCAGACAGATACAGTTAGAGACACGCTGGTAAACATTTGAGCAGTGCAGCTAAATAAACAGATATTTTTCTCAGGAGTTGATGGAATATTGAGTTTATATTCATCAGGTGTCCACTGGATACAAACATGACTCCAAATGAATGATAATGTTTCTGTGTCTGCTTAATGTGCAAACAAGCAACTGTTTGCCAACAAGTTCGCCATGTTAAAGGTCCTGAAAACCTATTTTTTCAATCAGCTTCTTAATTGTAGTCAGTGGTAAATTTGAATTGAAGCAGCAGAGATATCCTGATTTAAACTCCCTTGTATGGGTCAACACTGGATTAAACCCTCCTTACATAGTAAACTCCATACTCACAATTTGTAACACATGCTTTCTGCAATACATTTAGTCCCCCAGCCACATCTACCCTGATGACGTCATCAGGGTTATTTTCTCAGACTTGAAAGACCCTATACATCTGTTTTGACAGGCTGAGTAGTACTCATGACAAGTTATGAAAGCCTAACTCATACCTGAAATATCACAGTCATTATGAGTATAAGTCAACCCAAACTGCCCTTAGTCATTGATTGATGAGAGTGTTATGTATAAATCACAGCCCGTTTTTCTTTAGGCGTCCAGGGCTCTGCCGGAGCGTCAGCTGGAGATCGAGGGTCTGCTGAGGGAGCTGGAGAAGTTTCAGGGTGAGCTGGACGGCCTGTCAGTCTGGGCGTCCGGCACCCGAGCCAAGCTAGAGCACAGCCCCGAGGAACCACCAGCTAGGGTAGGACACACATTTTCAACAATATATATACCCTTATTACCATAAAATTCAAACCCAAATTGGATGAAATAGACCCTTTTACAGCCTGTCACGGTGTGAAACTGGAGGCAAAACAAAGGAAAGACTGGAGGCTAACACAAAGGGGTCGAAAGGGTCGGCTAATCTGGTCCCGATGGTTAATATTAACTTTCTCAACTAACACTTGTGATCCTGGAGAGTGAGTGACAGCACATATTGAGAGAAACTAGTATTTTATTCATTGTTAAAAAGAAACAAGCCGACAAAACTTGCTAGCCAGCGTTAACTAACGTGTTCAGAGAATTATTCTGCCTCCACTTAAAGGTAGGTCTGTCTTATATTATAAAGCAGGTTTAAGTGTTATATAAATACTGTTAACCTATCAAAACACTCAATATACGGAGAAATACACACAGCCCATATTCAGAAATTGTGCGTTTGAAACAAGCCGTTAGGATTTCTGTCCATTTGTGATGTCACGAATATACAATATTTAGACCAATACACGGTTTTAAACAATAACATTCTAAATGTGTCCCAGTTTATTTCCTGTTGCAGTTTATGTAAACAACATCAGCTGACAGTAAGTAAACATGGACCCAAGCTTTTGCCTAGCAACGCAATTCCGTTGCAATTCCGTTGCAGTGCATTAAAACGGAGCGTTTCAGACAGAGGCTAAATACAGGTATATTCAGACGGACAGTATGAGGAAAATAAAGTGTTTTTTTAACATTACAGAATGTAAACATGTTTTAGTAGAAACATAAAATACAAGTATGAACCTGAAAATGAGCACGATATGGGGCCTTTAACACTCCGCCCACTAACTACCTCATCATGGTTACTAACAGAAAAGGGGTCTTTAAGTTTGTCCGTTTGTTTCTCCAGCTCATTGAGGAAGTGCAAGTCAAGCAGCCAGAAGTGGAGTCAGTTTTGGAGCGAGCCGATCACCTGTACAAGGACAGTCCTCTCGGCCAACCAGACAAAGTGAGGAGATCAAACATCCTGTCAATGAGTTATCTATCTATTGAAAACAGCATTCTTGTTAATTATCTGTGACGTCGTTGTCTCTGACTTTGTGTGTGTGGTGACAGGTGAAGTACGTCAAGTTAAGGGAAGACTGGACTGTGATCTTGGAGCTGCTTCGGCAGCATAAGGAGAGGATGGCTGCTCTGCTAGTAGCCAAAAAAGCCAGTAAGACTTCATTTTCTTCTGTGTGTGTCAGTCGACTTGTGTGCCTCCAGAGAGCTCTAAAAAACGTTTGTCATTTAAGTAAGGCCAGCATAAAGAAAATCAACATTAGCGTTAAAAAATTAACATTAAGAAAATAACATTAGTGTTTTAAAAAACCTTAGCATTAAAAAAAATTTATATTTCTAAGACTTTTGTTTTACTGCAAGCCACACTTTGATAGACATCTGTCAGCTGTAGCTACCTAGCTAAGTAGCTAACATGACAAAATTCCAGTGATAAACTGCAGCCAACCCAGCCAACATCTGTATGTGGGGCCCATGTGGGTAGTAAATGGGCTGAAAAATGGGCCCTATATGGGACTGTCCATGGGTTCCATAATGGCCCCGTGCCAATTGGCCTTGTGGGTTTCATGCAGGAGTACACTGGGACACATTAAAAAAATGTAAGCATTACAAAAAGAAAAGGCTGGTTTAAAAAAAAATAACATTAGCATAAAAAAATAACGTAAGTATTTTTAAAAAAATCATTAAAAACAGCTTTTATTTAATGTTTTTTTATACAAGTTGATGAATTCGATATCCAGAGCATTAATATAGCTGCAAACAAATAAGGTTTACTTGCAATATTAATCATTTTCCAACCTATTAGTTTTGATATTTATGGAGTTTAAATCACAAAAACAACTCCTCATGTTGATCTCCTCTTTAACCCTCAGTACTTTTGGTTTGTTTCACTGAGCTGATTGTCCTGGATGATAAAGTCAGACAAAGGTCTGTTTGCAGGTTTACTTGTGGGTTTATGTATGTTTTTGTTCATGGTTGTGAACACTCCCTATTTATCCTCCCAACACACAAACAAGCCTCGGAAGTCTTGATGCTGAGAGAGATAGAAAGAGAGGAAGAGGTCCAGTCTATAAACTGGACACGAATAAATGGTTTGATCATTGTGTCTGTGTGTTTGTTTGTCCCAGATGAAACTCTGACAGGAAGTTCCCAGCCTGAATCTGCGGCGCTGGCTCAGTTCAACAAGTCCTGGGCTGAGCTCACCGATTGGCTAACCATGCTGGATAACATGGTGCAGAACAAGCGCGTGGTGGTGGCTGACCTGGACGACATCGATGACAACATCAGCAGGCTCAAGGTGAGGACCTCAGAGATCACTGGTATCAACAAAACACTGAGGGAACTGTTGGGCTACTGGGCCAACAGATTTATCAACTTTGATTTTTGTGTTTTCAGGTGTCTCTGCAGGAGATGGACCAGCGGCGCCCCCTCCTGGAGAGACAGGTCACAGCAGCCCAGAACCTGAAAAACAAAACCAGCAACCAGGAGACCCGCAATGCTATCACAGAACGCAGTATGTCTCACACACACACACACACACACACTCACACAATCTTGTGAAAGACTGTTTTCTCTTAAGGCCCAGACGCACTAAACCAGTAGGTCATTCTCCCCTTTGGAGAAAGAAATATTTTCACCAATTCACCATCCTCCCATCCTCCTAAAAGGATAGGAAAGGAAGGAAAGGATAAGTCTGTGAATATTCTATATTTTTCTTGTCATCAAATCCCATGTGCAGAGCTAAACCAACAATAAATATACAAGTATTATGTGTGTATCCAAGCCTAATATATCTTCTTCCTCTGTTCCATTGTTGTCCAAAAAAGCTATTAAAATCACATCAATGAGCCACACTGTTGCACTGTGTGACATGTTCCACACACACTGTTAGTTTTGGCAGGGCTGGCTTAAGGCATAGGCCCTATAGGCGGTCGCCTAGAGCCTCACCTTCTGGGGGGCGCTAGGCACCCTCTTAAAAAAAAATAAGTTAAAAAAAATGTTCTGCATTGAGGCATTAATAAATAAAGCAAGAAAGAAATACACTTTTCACCGGTGTAACTGCTGTTGTAGTGAAACTGACTGAACATTAACAATATCAGGGACCCAAAAGGGCGAGAACCGGCCCTAAGTTTTGGTCTTGTCATTGGATTTGTTGACCAAAAATATAGAATTAGACATTTGTCTTATCCTTTAAAATAGGTATTGCGTTAGCTCAAACATGCAATTTTCTTTTCGTTTCTACATTCTTTTTTTACCTGGGTAAAACCTCTGTGTACCAGCAAAAGAAGGGCTACAAATCCTCAATTAATATCCCCCATAGTCCAATTATGATTGGGCGTTTTATACTTGTTATTCACCGTTGGTATAGGTAGGTATACATTTCAGTACATAAGACTGTGTAGAATAAAATACATATCAACATTTGACACTCTCCAGTGGCAGTAAACAAACAAAACACAACAGCAAAGCAGTATCTGGCACATTATCGTTATAATTATAAAAATGTTTTCTTTCTTTCTGTCATTGTAGTCGACAGGCTTCAGACTCACTGGGAAGACTCTCAGACCAAACTCTCCGACAGGACGAAGCAGCTCCACAACATGCTGCAGGACTCCACCGACTGGCTGGACGCCAAGAAGGGAGTGGATCATGTCATCAAGCGGGCCAGTGAGAGGTTGGAGTCCTGGCAGGAGATCACGTACACGGTGGAAGACGTGAAGAGACAAAACGCTGAACTGAAGGTTGGGCCAGTCACTGACTGTGTGAATGATTCAAAAATGTTTCTCTGAGATTTCTGTCTAAATTAGCATAACAATTAGTCATAATTTACATGCACACTCCGTTTTTCCACCTTGCATGTGAGATTTATAAACAGATGGCTCAAAATTACGCACTGAGGATGAGTCAAAAGACATTTAGATGGTGAGAGTGAATCATCACATTTTAAAATTGTTTCCCTCTTTTCTCTCTCCTTTCTTTCTTCACTATTCCTCAGCTCTTCTTGAAGGAGCTGCAGCAGTGGCAGGGTCCGGTGGATGAAACCAACGCGCTGGCTGACAAGCTGCTGACACTGTACGCCAACGACGACACGCACAAGGTCACCCATGTCAACGACAACATGGTTGCCACCTGGACGCACATCAACAGACGGTAACGACACGGGCTAACTGTATATAAACGCCGTTCTACAACTTGTTTGAACATAAGAGAGAAAGACTCAAAGAAGCAATTGATATTCCTAAAGAAATAAGAAAGGAGACGTTTGATTCTGTTGATCATTCCTTGACATTATAGGGGTGTCTTAATGTACTTAATGGAGTACCCCAAAGATCTGTGCTCGGCCCACTTTAATTTTCCCTTAGCTGAAACAATTAAACTGCGAATGGAACTTCTATTCATTGTTATGCAGATGATGTAGTTTTGTATTTTTGTGGACGGAATTTATAACAGTCTGTCTTTGATATTTTCTGTCAGTCTGAGCTTTAAAAATGAGGTTTGATTTCATGAAAATCTTTAGGATTGTAACTATTAGCAACATATTAAAAAACCTTGTGAAGAAACTGACACTAAAGTTAGGTTTTTATTTGGGCTGTCAAAGTTAATGCGATAACGCTTTAACGCAACTTGCAATTTTGAGGTTGTAGCGGGCTCAGTTTTAAAGCTAGAGTGAAGATACTGGTATCATATGAAACTAGAAAACATATTGGTACCAACCATGTCATACTAGCTTGTCGCGAAGGAGGCCAAATAACGCTAATAACGCTCTATGGGTACCCACGAATTTTTTTTTTTTAAACAACTGAACCTGAAATAAAAAAAAATAAAATGCTTAAAATGGAAAAAAAAAGATTCAGTTGTTAGCTCAAGCCAGCATTGACAATTTTACCTTGGTAACATGTATCTTGTCATGTGTGTGTCTCTCCAGTGTGTTGGACAGAGAGGCGGCTCTGGAGGCAGCTCTGAAGCTGCTGCAGCAGTCCTACCTCGACCTGGACAAGTTCCTCAACTGGCTGACGGAGGCTGAGACGACCTGCAACGTTTTAATAGACGCCACCAACAAGGAGAGAATGCAGGAGCAGCCGGAGGCAGCCCGCAACCTGCTGGCCCAGTGGAAGGTAGGACACACTGTTATACTGTTCCTGTTCCCCAGACTGCACTCAGCTCCAATGGGGGATTTTCAGGTCAAGATGGAACTGAAGGACGTGACGTAACATTTATTTTCATTGCAGCTCTGAATTTTTGTCAAAATGTCTCCAGTGTAAGACATAATCAACACATACTGCATATAGACTGAATTCAATGCATACAGCAGCTGCAATGTTGCAGTTTTTCATCTAATAGCTCACTCTGGCTGCTCCTTCTAGTACAATTTCTCACTGTAATATTTAAAACTGTGATAACGTATTAACGCAAATTTGTTTTAACACCACTAATTTCTTTAACGCAACCGATATTCAGGAGGTTGTAGTGGGCTCAGTTTTGAAGCATGAAGATATCATATGACATCATATGAAACTAGAAAAACCTAATAAATCCATCGGTACCAACCATGTCACACTAGCTTGACGCAAAGGAGGTTAAATAACGCTCCAACTTTTGGCAAAGAAAAACTGTCATGGTCATTTTCAAAGGGGTCCCTTGACCTCTGACCTCCAGATATGTGAATGAAAATGGGTTCTATGGGTACCCACGAGTCTCCCCTTTACAGACATGCCCACTTTATGATAATCACATGCAGTTTGGGGCAAGTCATAGTCAAGTCAGCACACTGACACACTGACAGCTGTTGTTGCCTGTTGGGCTGCAGTTTGCCATGTTATGATTTGAGCATATTTTTGATGCTAAATGCAGTACCTGTGAGGGTTTCTGGATCAATATCTGTCATTGTTTTGTTTTATTAATTGATTTCCAATAATAAATATATACATACATTTGCATAAAGCAGCATATTTGCCCACTCCCATGTTGATAAGTAAATACTTGATTAATTTGTGATTAACTATGGACAATCATGCAATTAATTGCGATTAAATATTTTAATCGATTGACAGCCCTTGTATGTACAAAATGCATGTATGGAAATAAGATCAATAGGAGTATGTTCACAAGAAGTATAAAACATTTTATCTGTACCACTAAATTGTGAGGAAAATGTCTTCTCTTCTTTGATTTTGTCTTCTTTTGATGTGAGTTCAGATATTAGTTCAGAGGTACATATCAGTTTAGATATGTCTTTTTATAGCACCTCAAGTTTTTTCTTGCAAATATATGACTTTATAAACTCAGAGTATATTATATGTGTATATTTTTCTCGTAGATTTACCACTTAGATCTCAGACGTTTCTTCTCTGAATATTACCCCCCACCCCCGTATCCGTAATTTATTTATTTTTTTACCTACAATGGCCCTGATACGCTGTCGTATAGTGCTGCTCACAGCAGTGATGAAGATATTGAACATGGTTCTATGGGATCTATCAGATCCATCCAGCCTGTGACCCAGAGTTTAAGACTCTCCTCCTTGACTCTCTGCCCCGGCTGGTATGACAGGAATGCTGACACGGCAGCATGGAGAGATCTCATTGGCCGCTCGGTGCCTGGCACACAAATGCGAAATCCCCCTACTGCATTGTGGGCGTTGAAGGGAAGGCTCTGTTCTGCGAGAGAACATATTTTGACCCTTCGGCCCTCACCCTGCACCCACACACACTTTTGTGGTGGAACGGCGTATGCACGATGCACACACAACGTACATACTGTAAGGGGAAACACACATGCAGCATTTTTGGAAATTAATTTTTCAAATACGCACTTCCTTTTCACACACACACACAGCTCCGTCAGTACAACAGCAGCACTGTATGAAGAGCTGAGATAGTCTTCTGTGTCCAATTATAATGGCGGACGGCAACGCGGCGTTGCATCCAGGGAGCGCGCACACACACGCGCACGTGCTACAACACTGCATGCAGATAACGTTTAATTGGAAAATGAGCGCTCATCGTTTTATGCACTCTTTCAAGTTCTCTCTCCTCCTCTTCTCTCTTTCTCACCCCCTCTGTCGTTCACTCTGACTCACACCCCTCCAACTCTGTCTCTCTCTTTATGGGTAACTAACTCCCTCCATCCCTCTAGACTCTACCCTCCCTCTCCTCTCTCCATCTCTAAATCTCTCTCTTTGTCACACACATTTAAACAGAGGGCATTTTTATGCAGTCACATTGGGAGCTAATCTTGAGGGACTAGAAGTAGCAGAAGATGACGCCTTTTCTTCTTCTTCTTCTTCTTGATGTCTAGTTTTTGGGATTCCAGAGTAAAAGTTTTTGAGGATGCTGCGCAGGAAGGTCTACCATGTTCAGGTTGGGGTAGAAAATCAAGCGCTTTGTGATGCTGAATTAAAGCATTTTCTTTTTTGGAAGAATGTGTCATCTGTTGCAAAAAATGTTTGGAGATATAAAATCAAGCTTATTGAGTGTTAGTGAAGTAGATTATAAAGTGTAACTGTGTGAGAATATTGACGTTGCTACACAAGATGCTTTTTAGATAGTTTTTTTTTTTCTAATGCTGTCAAAGTAAACAAGATAATAACTAATAATTTGTTTTAACGCCACTAATTTCATTAACACAAGTTGCGATATATGGTTGTAGCGGGATCACTAGAAAACTATAAAACCTAATGAATCCATCGGTACCAATCATGTCATACTCGCTTGTCAGAAGGTTAAATAATTCTCCAAACTTGCGCTACATTTTGGCGAGGAAAAACTGCCATTGCCACTTTCAAAGGGGTCCCTTGACCTCTGACCTCCAGATATATGAATGTAAATGGGTTCTATGGGTACCCACGAGTCTCCCCTTTACAGACATGCCCACTTTATGATCACCACATGCAGTTTGGGGGTAAGTCATAGTCAAGTCAGCACACTGACACACTGACAGCTGTCGAGTTTGCCATGTTATGATTTGAGCATATTTTTTTGTGCTAAATGATGAGTGAATGAATGCCTTTATTGTCATTGCACCGCTGTACAACGAAACCTTAGATCAACTCCTCTCAGTGGTACAAAAAAGAATAAAAGCAAGATAAAAAAGATAAATAGATAGACCCAACAACTCACATATATAATAAATAAACTGGTAGCATAAACAATATTTCACAGTCAGTTTATTGCACAATTCCAGCAGGATATATTATTGCACTTAGTCGTGATAGTGAATAATTACTAGTGAGAGTTGTAATGGAAATTCTTTCAATATTCCAAGATGAGTCCTAATGAATGTTGAAATCAAGATTCCAAACAGATGAAATGTCTTTGTTGTATTTTATTCTTGCAAGAAGAGGCACTGGTTATACAGAGTCGCACTCTTCTGCAGACTTTGTGCGACTCTGTATAACCAGTGCCTCTTCTTGCAAGAATAAAATACAACAAAGACATTTCATCTGTTTGAGATCTTGATTTCAACGTTCATTAGGACTCATCTTGGAATACTGAAAGAATTTCCATTACAGAGTTCAGTTCTCTTATGGCGCATGGATAAAAAGTGTTCAGGAGTCTGGAGGTTGGGGGTTGTGATCGACCTATAGCGCTAAATGCAGTACCTGTGAGGCTTTCTGGACAATATTTGTCAGTAATAAATATACACATATATTTGCCCACTCCCATGTTGATAAGATAAATACTTGACAAATCTCCCTTTAAGGTACATTTTGAACAAATAAAACTGATTAAATATGTTAATCGTTTGACAGCCCTAGTCTTAACGTAAGCTTTATTCCCTTTTCACTTTACAAAGATTGGTTTGTCAAGTACTTTGTTCCCTTCTCAGGTCTTCTCAGGAACATGAATAGCTCCAGTAATGGATTGTTTGAAGGGAAAATGTACACAGGTGGGACCGCCGCTGTCGAAGTTATACCAACTGATTCCAGGCTGAATAACACATCTTGACATTTCAGCGCTACTAAAGGTTCCATCCACAATACATTAAGCCCTGCATTATGGCTCAATCCTGGTGGTTGCTGCTCTTAGAGAGTAAATCACTCTCTCAGAACCTGATCCCATTACTGAGCACTCGAGCAACGAAAAAAGTGAATTCCTGAAAGATGGCTGCTATTACCAAGAAAATGAAGTGTGCGCTCCAACAGAATTTACTGCTCATGCTTTTTTTTTTTCCCCCACTGACTCTTACTGTGTGTGTTACCAGGACCTCCAGGCAGAGATTGACAGCCACACAGAGCTGTATCACTCCCTGGATGAGAACGGGCAGAGGATCGTGACCTCGCTGGGGGACTCGGAGGACGGCGCTCTGCTCCAGAGACGCCTGGACAACATGAGCCAGCGCTGGAACGACCTGCGCAACAAGACCCTCAGCATGAGGTGAGGGGGGTTCGCTCTGGAAAACCTGAGTTTATATAAAGCACAAGAAAACAAAAACAAGCCTGTGTTTGTGTCCCCGAAAGGGCCCACCTGGACTCTGAGATGGCCCCGTGGAAGAGGCTCCACATGTCGCTGCAGGAGCTGCTCAACTGGCTGAGGCTGAAAAGTCAACAGCTGGAGAAAGAGCCGCCTGTAGGGGGCGACGTCCCCGCCGTGCAGACGCAGCTGGACACACACCGGGTAGGAGGAAACACACACACTATGTGGGACGCAGACAGACACGCTGCTTGTCCCTGCAGCATTTTTGGCGAAGAATGTGACATTTCTGCTGATTCCGGAGCTGAAAATAGAAAGCTTTCTGTTCCACAAGTGGATACAAGTGTTGAGTTATTAGTAACTGAACATTATCTCCACCAAAATTGTTCCTTTTTTAAAAGCCTAGAGTAGCAGTGATTCCACCAATGTATTTTTATGCACATTTTTGCAGCATTACATTAGAAAAGAGGGTTCGAAAAGGAGTTGATGTTCTAAATGGCATATGGGAAAAAATTCTGACGTAGCGAACATTTAACCCCCTGAGACCCGCGGGATCGTGAGCGACCCCAACTGACTTTACTGTCTTTCTTTCAGTATGAAAAGAGCCTGTTTTGTTACTTTCATAATAAAGCGTTTCGTGGTTTTTAATTGCAAAAAAGCAGCCGTTCATGTTTGAGGCAGACTTCACACCTCTCCGACTAATGTTATGCAAATCAAAGGCAGAATAAATGGAAAGCGTAGTCGCACAGGTTCAACAAAAAAAAAAAATGTTATGCACCATTTTATGCAAAAAAAAAAAAAGGCGAGATGATTGGCTCTGCTGATTTGGTCATTTCATGTGTAAAACTACAAAATGGTTTTGGTTCTTGCAGATATGCATTAAGGAAAGTGCTTTTAGTCAAAGCCTTTCATAATACATGGAGAGACGTTTTAGTGAGGGGACACTTGGATCTGACAGTGGCAGTGGTGTTCCACATGAAATACATGAAAGTTGTCCAACAACAACAACCTTCTCAACATGTCTTTTATCATTATGTAAAGCGCTTGATTTCTTACATCTTGGAAGGGATATGTTGACTCCTGAGGCTGTTTTATGTGTCTCTGCAGCAGGGGCTCGGAAGCTATTTTATCTTAGGATCCAAAATTGAAATGTCCCAGGGGACCCAAGATCACAGCTGGGTTTCCACTAGGGGGTGAGGAAAGAAATCGATTCATCTGTGTATGTATCGGGGTTGTTGTGACGTCATATCCGTTTCCGTATCCGTCAACCAAAACAAACCGCAGCGAGCTGGAATGAGAAAGTGTATTATTTAACTTTTCCCCCATGGTCTAGTGTTAAAAAAGTTAGCAAAAATCGCAATAAATCATAATATCGACTCGCAATACATATCGAATCGGCCCTCAAGAATCTGGAGATAGGTGTGTCGTCCCTGGAACTACTCTTCGAGGAACTAAAAGGTTCCTTCAGCCCACTGTTGTCTGCGTTTCCACCTCGGCCTAAAGACCTGCGAAGATTAGACAAATTAGGCCGCTGACGTATGAAAAAGCGACATGACGTGTGACGAGGGCTGCTGGCGGTCACAGCGGTAAACACACAGTGTGTCCGCCTGTTGGCTCTAAATAAAGCTAGTTGTGTGTGTGTGTGTGTGTGTGTGTGTGTGTGATTTCACAGGGATTTTTCAGGAGGGACTTGAGGGCTAAAGAGCCAGTTGTGACCAAGGCTCTGGACGATGTGGGAGTCTTTCTGTCTGAGCTGCCCCGAGACACACCATCACCACCTGAGCAGAGAGGTAACACACACACACACACACACACACACACACACACCATTTAACTGACTACTGCTGCCATTTAAATGTAGAAACACAGGAAATAGCTGATTAATTACCAGAGCAGCGCCGTGATCAGCTCCAACACATGAAGTCAAAAGGTAAAGTGAATTTAACAGACCTGTCTGCTGGCCAGACATAAAGCCCCTTTTTCCTTTCATCCCTGACTCACACAGTGAACTTTGGACCCTAGTAACAGCCTGGTTACAACCACACACACGCACACACTTCCCTGCAGAACTGTCTACACCATGGCAGCAGCCCGGTTACCAGGCCACGTAGAAAAACAGCTGAACTTTAACTGTGGCCCATTAAACCCATTCAACTGCCAACTCAAACACACTCAGAGAACACAGAGAGAAAGGGTGAACTCCAGCTGCTAATCACCGAGAGAAACGAGCACTTACTTCCTCTTAGAGCGTCGCTCCGCCTGTGCGATTTGACCTTCAAATCGGCGGCGGTCGGGGGACATCTGAAAAGCTGAATTGACGCAAGTGCTTTTGAGTAGATGACATTTTGCTTGGTTTAAATTCAGCTGGCTTTTCCTAAAAAGAGAACTAATGTGTCTACAAACAGCCTGAGTGGTTTGACATATAAGTGAGACAGTCTCTTGGTTGCTTTAAAAGAGTTAACAGGCTTTTAAACTTAAATCCACGTCTTAAATAGTTAGAACTGTGCACACTTTCAGTGGACAAAACCAGGACTTGATACAACTGCAGGAGCTCTTCTTCTTCTCAGTAATGATGTTCATGTAGCAGCAGGCTTTTTCTCCTCATTAGGACATTTCCACACAGATTGTAGGTGGAATTAAAGTTATTAATATCTATATTTATTCCCACAAGTCTGTAACAAATGAATAGATGTTTATTAGAAAGCACAGATTAATCACAAGTGGCTTCGCTGTAGAAGGATTATGTTTGGAAATGTTTTTATTTAAATGTTTTCTCACGTTTTTTCTCTCACAATTTTGGTTATTTCACAAGAGATTTCGGTATTTGCGCCTTTGTAACAGGAAACAGGTGTTGTCATGCACTGTCGTGCACAGTGTTGGGAAGGTTACTTTTAAAAATGTAATATCTTACAGATTACAAGTTACCCTGTAAAAAAAAATGTACTAAGAAGAACTGTCAGAGAAATTTAAATTAAATTTACATTAAATTTTCAGAGGAGTCCCTTGACCTCTGACCTCAAGATACGTGAATGAAAATGGGTTCTATTAGGGCTGCACAATGAATTGAATATTAATCGCGATCACGATTCTTCTTTCCACAAACCCCTCAGATATCAGCCCGGAGGAGCGAGCCCAGAATGTGGGGCGAATCCTACGCAAAGAAGCGGACGACGTGGTGACCAAGTGGGACCGGCTCAACGGCGACTCGGCCGACTGGCAGAGGAGGCTGGAGATGGCTCTGGATCGGCTCATGGAGCTCCAGGAGGCGGAGGACGTGCTGGACGGACAGCTGAGGCAGGCCGAGATGGTGAAGGAGGCGTGGGAACCCGTCGGTGACCTGCTGATCGACTCCCTGCCGGAGCATATCGAGAGAGTCAAGGTCAGATTGAGCGACGCTCACTTTGAATTTAGCAGGATGTGCCGTCAAACTACTACGGAAGCCCTGAGAGGTCACTGTTAACTTTCTATAACTGACCTCCAAGAGTATTCATGTGTACGAGAGTATGCTCGTCTTCTCAGTGACATTCTTATTTGTTTGTAGTAAATGTACCAAGGTCTAAAAAATGATTTCATAACAATTCATAGGTGTTAAAATGCTCCCACAGCACCTTTTAAAGCCACATGTGACAGTCACAGATGTACATTACCTTCTCCAACTGCATGCAGCTGAAGTGGAAGACACAGAAGAGTTCGCCCGCCTTGCATCTATCAACCAGTAATGATACACCGGTAGCAATATTGCATTCATCCTACTTAAGCCTGTCAGTGTTTTCCATACATCAGCAAGCATTAAACAAGCAGAAGAAGTGGGGTTTACATGATGGATGCATCTGCTTCTCACTGTTAGAGCAGTTGAGGTGAGAAACGACTGAACCGAGGGCTACTAACAACCTGTCTGTGTGTCCCATCTGTCCTCTCAGCACTCTAAACAATGTAGCATCACACAAAGGACCTGGGAATTCATCTTGTGTGCGTGTGTGTGTGTGTGTGTGTGTGTGTGTGTTGCAGGAGTTTCAGGATGAGATCGCTCCAATTAAGGATGACGTAATACACATGAACCAGTTGGCGTCCACTTTCGGTCCACCCGACATCCAGCTGTCGCCTAGCAACCTGGACCGCATCGAAGATCTCAACACGCGCTGGAGGCTGCTCCAGGTACACACACACACACACACACACTTGTTCAATATGTACATATACTGTACATACATTCATCTGCAAGTCTCCACAACTTTGTGGCTCTGTCAAGAGAGAGCGAGAGAGACAGATGTGGTGTTTAAGTCAGTGATCGTGTGACCCGTCACAGCTGTATCTCCACTTTAATTAATGAAGACAAAACCGTCTGATGCGTCCGATGTCTGAGCGATGTGTTTTTGTTTTGTCCAACTCTATCATGTTGGAATTTACAGAAAACAGATGTTCAAAGTTTGAACGATGCTGCAAACTCTACCTTTTTGCAGGCTCCAGTTGCTGTTTTAGATCAAATGACAAAATCCAGGTTCTCTTTTTTTTCAATTGCGCATTCTATGTATGTGTTTTTGGCTTTGGCTGAAAAAAGGACACTACCCTCCTCCGGAGTCCTGCACAGGTCCAGTTTTGCAAACCCACACCCGCCCACACCAGCAAAGTTCAGTGCCGGAAAGACCCGTTAATTTAATGGCCCAGACACACCAACCCGACATCAATGAACTAGCGGCGACAAAGGCCACCAGTTCCGTCGCCTCACGTCGCCTCAGTCTTGGCCATAAAGTTGCACTCGAACACACCACAAAGACTACTGCTGACGGCCAGTTGGGTGAGATTAAATAACTCTCCACACCAGCAGGCGGCGGTAGTCTGTATTCATCATTCGAAAAGGGAAAACGGAAGACAGAGGACTGCGGGTATATACAAGCTGTTATTATGATACGTACATGAAACAAAGCGTCCATTTTCAAACCACTCTTACTCACCACTTAGCTTCATTCCAGACGGCCATGTCGCTGTGAAAATGTTCGTGTGTTGGAATGATCAGATGAGACGAAGGTGAAAAATGAGAAGAGCCTTCTGTTTTCCTCTTGACTTTACTCGTCGGCTTGCTTTCCTCACATCCATTTCTCTTCTCGTGCACTGATTCGTTTAAGCTGAACAGCCAATCAGAGTGATTTCTCTCACCAACAGCGTCCGCTGCCGATTCCACATGCTGAATCGTCCGTAAAACCTTCGACACCGGCAGAGTAGAGCCGACGGTGCGGGAATCACTGAAAGAACTAGGCCGACAGAGGCTCACCAATGGCCCCAAACTGTCCTGACGACGGACTGTTGGCTTTCGTGTCTCAGGGGCTTAAGACCTGCGACACCCGTGATGAAGCGCATAGGCTTCTACACAGCCACTCCCTTATTTGCTTTATTTTTTAATGTGGTTTCAGTTGGGTTCTCCGTTCTTGAATCGCAAATCCAGCTGAGGAAAAGTCTCTTTCACTAGCTGTGATGAGTGCACTCCATGCTGGTGGCGATACATTCCGCCGGGGTCCGAAATGAACACCCCGCCAAGTGCCAAATACGGGAGGATTTTCCACTTGGCGAGTATATCTCGGAAGGTTCTTTGCCACACTGATGTGTAAACGTTTGTACCAATAGTCATGTAATATAAATGCTACAACTCCTCAAGACCCAAGCCAAGTTCTTGGGTCTTGCTCGCCACCTGCTGATTACAGTGAAGGAGGTTAGCCCCGAAGTTAGCGGCAGCAACAGCTCAGGCTCACTAAAGGTGGGCTGACCTTTAAGGTGGACCAGCTATTATCATTTTAATGACGATGACATTTTTTTTTTTACACAAAATACCGTAATTTACGTGCCCGACCCGGTGCAGGACTCTGACCCCATGCACACCCACCACTTCAACATGTGGAGAAATCCACTGCTTGTACAGTTATTAAACTATGATAGAGCAATGGTGATTATAGAGTTGTTGACAAGGATGCCTCACAACCAACATGTCAAAGATAATCTTTAGCTTACACCTAAAATAGTGTGTGTACCTGTTAGCATATGTGAGATGTGTTACTTTGTGGGAAAGCTACTGTGATAAGGACAAAACACACACACACACACACACACACACACACACACACACCATGTGTCGGTGATCAGAGGCAGCACAGGGTGCGCCTCCATCAGTCTCAATAAAGCCAGTGGCTGCCGCGCTGGAAGTCAGACAGTGATTATTACCGGGGGTGACAGATAGAGCCAATCAGCTGCCAGAGAGGCCAACTAATGCACAGGAGTCCCGGTCGCCGCGGTGACACCACGGTGACGGGACCAGACGGACGGTCTCTCTGAAGTTAGCACCTGACCAGATGCTTGCACACACACACACACACACGCACACACACACCTTTGTCTTGTAGTGAAGGTGAGAACATCAGTGTAGTTGATGTAGACAGACAGCAGGAGAGGGAGAAAGAAAGATGCAAAAAGTAAGTAAATAAGAAGTGGTGTAGCATCCTATCAAATGCTCAAATCCAATATTTAACAACTCTTCTCTGTATGATAGTTTGTGGCTAGTTTCGCTGTGGCACTTGCTTGTATGTTTCTGCCTTAAAAGATCTCTGGAGCTCTCTTAAAGGAATACGTGGGTATCAGTCCAAAAGAAATGTGATAAATGTTTTTTATTCTTTGCAAGTCGTAGTAAAAAGTGAAGGATTTTTACTTTCGTCTTTCACACTTAGCAGCTTGATAAATATGGCCACTTGATACAGTTGATATATCAAACGGTGAGAAGAGAATTTAAGTGTTTCATTTGGACAGAAAAAAGGATTTAACTGCCAGCTCTTTAAGTCAGTTTCCATTGCAGGTGGTTCATTGGGAGCGGGAGGTTTGCCCAGGAATGTTGGCATCACTTTTAATGGCAGGGTGATGGATAGAAATGTGTGTGTGCGTGCGTGCGTGCGTGCGTGCGTGCATCCAATGTGTGTTTAGGCTTTCATGTTTTCTGCTTTAGTTAATGTGGCTTAAATTTGAGGTGAGTGCTTGTGTTGTATGTGTGTGTCTGTGTGTGTGGTACCTGCACAATCAGGTCACTTTAGTTGGTTCACAGTGTTCTGTCATGCCTAAAAGGTCGAAGCTGATTGGTTGGCGGCGGGGACATAGTGCACTCTGAGTAATTTCGACAAATTCCTCCTCAACAACCCCGCTCCTCTCGTTTGTACGATTCTAATTAGGTTACCGTGGATACGGGGAAAAGCAACTCAGGCAGAAATGGATTGGGTGAGGTGGACTCGAAGGTAATTTCGTCGTTTTGGTTTCATGTCACATCAAAAAAGCCCCTCCCCCCACCACCACAAAAAAAGGAGCGGTCGTCACTGTCGTCTCATCTTCATCTGTTCTTCATCTCATACCGTGAATCACACACACTCCCCTGACAATGTCTCATCAGTGGCCTTTTTTATTTGGGTTGTGGATGAAAGGTTGGATAGTTAATCAGCCAATCTGTCCATCTCGGCCCCTCAGCCTCAAGACTTCTATCAGAGAAAGTTGAGATGCCTTTAAGCTTCCGATGATTCACTTTTTTTTTACTTCCTGGAACAAAAATCTGCCGCTAATCAGCGTCTGCCAAAGCTCGGCGTGCCGGCCGGAGCTGCATGTGTTGCCTGGGAACATTAGATCATTTCGAACATTGTGTCAGGAAGCATCAGTGATTATAGACACTCCTCCAGGGATGGTCAGGATGCAGCGAGCTGTCGAGTGTTGGTACCGGACTGAAATCATGCCTGACTCACACGTCTATTTATGTGAATTATACATCAGAGGAATTCAAGCAGCAGGTTTTGAGAAGTCGTATGCAGAAATTGTGTGATAAATGGTGATCGGGATACATTTGCCTGATAAATAATGAACGTAGGCTTGGTTCAGAAGTGATTTGGGACATTCTGACCTATATATGCCATCCTCTAAGGTTGTGTAAGTAAATGGTTGTCCATTTGAGTATTGCCAAATAGCATTTATTGGATTTCATCTTCAAACTGCATGAATTATATCTGACAATTAGCTCACACCAAAATGAATGACAATGCACCAATCTGACTTTTTCAGTCTCGATACCAATAGTGATACCTGGGCTTTGGGTACCGATCCGATACCAGTGTTTAATTCATCAGCTGTAGGCCTCACTGTGTGGAAGTGACTGAGATCATTCTTTTATGTGTAAGGCAGCATCAGGCTGGACTTAAATATGACTTTCCTAACTTTGTAAAACAAAATATGACAAATAAATACATATTTACTGAATTGTTATTTATTATTAAAATAATACATTGCAACTTGGTAAAAAATATTTTTAATGCAGTAGTTTTAGTTTTAGTTTAGTTTTATTTTTGTACTCACTTTTTTATGCAGACGTTTAACTGGCGCGCGGTCGTCCCTTTCAGTCCATAATGGCGGAAGCGTAGCTCTGCTGCTGGGCGCTGATGTTGCAATGAAACAAACAACTGACTTTCACTTCTTGGCAATATACGTTCTTTGAACCTAACTAAGTGGTTGTGTTGCCTAAACCTAACTTCCTGTGAAAACGGAAGTATATTTTGAAAGTATACTATCCATGTAAAAAGCGTATATTGACACGCCGTCTCTGGTCCGTCCAAAAGTAACGCAAGAGGGGTACCCCGTGCTTTGTTCTCCGATACCGAGGGGCGCTGACCAAGCGGCGGTATTTGACGAGTTGGGAGTGAGAATGTATGACTAACCAGTATGGAATGGTTGGTACCAATGGATTCTTTAGGTTTTCTATATGATACCAGTATCTCCACTTTAGCTTTAAAACTGAACCGCTACAACCTGAAAATCAAAAACTCTATTCTTTATATTTTGAACTGAGGAATTATACCAAGAGTGTTCAAATAAAGTAAAAACATGAGAATCATTAAATTTAAAGATATAATATTGTAATGCCGGTGATGCAGTCATATCTTACATTGAGTAGATGATACTGTAAAACCAGTGCCAACAGAATAGGTGTTTCCTTGGATGAATGACAAGCGTTTGCAGTTTAGATGGGAATCTGTGAAGCGTGCGCACCCCGCTGGGCTTCGCCCCGCCTCGCCGTGTGTACCTACAGCGCCGCGCTGATTTGGCACAATTATCTCAACTCCATCTAGATAGACAGCTCATTCCGAGCTGAAGGAGACTCACAGGAGAGACTGCATCCTCTCTAATTCCTCCATACAAATTCAATTATCTCCTCCATGCTTGTCTTTGTGTCTCTCTTCGCCTCCCACTCCTCCTCTCCCTCCGTCTGCCCCGTCCATGTATTTCTATTTGCTGCTCTTTCTTTTGAGTATATCATGCGTCATGGTTCATAGTGACAAACGCAGTGTATTCCCACCATCGCATCATAAAGCAATTCATTACTTTGAGGAAGCACGGGGGCTGAAAGTTTTCTCGTGGCCTTAAAATGATTGATTCCTAAGATTAGATTTTTTCTTTTCCCAGGAAACAAGGCTATCCATCTATCTATCTATCTATCTATCTGTCTATCTGTCTATCTGTCTGTCTATCTATCTGTCTATCTATCTATCTATCTATCTATCTATCTAAATGCATTTCTTTCCATCTTTCTCCATCAGATCTCCATCAATGAACATCTAAAGCAGCTGACGGACGCTCACAGGGATTTTGGCCTTCTGCATGGTGAGTAAAACACACACACACACACACACACACACACACACACACACACACCTACCTGCATACATCAGACTGTTGACAGTCGACAAGTAACTGTGTGTGTGTGTGTGTGTAAGAAAGAGGTAAGACAAAATGTGTTAGACAAAATGAGGCACCCACCTGCTGGCAGCATCTGACTGAGTCAGTGGCACTCAATAAGTGATGTGTTAGTGCGAGAGAGAGAGAGAGAGCGAGAGCGAGAGCGAGAGAGAGAGAGCGAGAGAGAGAGAGTGTCAACAGGTCACAGAATAAGTGAAGAGAGAAAGAGTATATATCGACTCGCTCTCATCCGGCTGCTCATTGACGGCGTATCGATCTGTTTATGCAACTCGCTTGTTTTAATTTTATCTCTGAATTTCCAATATGACCCGGCGCTTAACCTAATACGGCCAAGGCTGTATCACAGTGACACGTGGTGTTAAAGTCCCTCATTGAGTGTTGCACTGAAGGAAAAAGTTTGGGTCATGTTTGCTGTGATTGGCTAGCACTACTGTGCTCTGATTGGTGGATAATCTGGCGATACATCAGACCGGCACAAAGAAAACCGAAGATCTCTTAGACTTCAATGCAATTTGACGTGTGTTTGGATTGTAATTCTGACAAGTTCGTACGCATGCATCTCTTGTTATACAAACGATTGTTTTATACACATGTCTTATAATTATTTTGCGATCTTGCCTGAACCTGAGCGTTCACGATACCTTAACAAATGAAGGTTGATCGCCACCATGTCTCTTCAGTCTTCGCCCGTCCAACACAGAAGACGGATATTACTGATCCGGACATCTCTACATATCTGATTGCATCCCGTCAGGCTAAGAGTTTTCTGTAAATAACCAACGTGTTTTTAACCAACTTTTTGATCTATAGGCTGAGATTTAGTCTGATGCTGCAATAACGTTAATGTATGACTGTATTATTGCAGCAGCCTCACACTCAAAGCTAACGTTCTAGCCATGCTAGTCACTGTCACCAGCATCATTTAGCCGTTTAGCACACTGACAGTGAATATTCACGTATCGTATGAGCCTCAAATGTTGCCCCCTATTATTATATACTACATACTATACTATCATTTACAAAAATTGGCTGTTTTTGTGTAGCTCTGTTTGAAATCAAGGACATATAGTTTCAAAAATTCCGAAGAAATTTTGAGTGCTATGCGTCACCGTTATTATTGTAAACTATATGCCGTGTTCGAACGAAAAGTTTGAAAGCGTAGCAACTCATTCATTATGATCATTCGCTAAGCAGGGCTTGGGTGAAGGGGTCTATTTGTGGTCACAGTTTGATGATATTATTACTAATAATTATAATATAGTTCAACTTTGGTAGACATAACTAGGCTTATTTCCAACGCAAGTTACAGTTGGAGTTTGCTGGCAGTCAGCGATTTAATTGTCAAAGGTAAACAGCAGCTTTTTGAGTCAGCTCTTAACAGTCTTTCTTGATTACACATTATTTTTTTAAAGAAGCAGAGATATCATTTTCTCCAACAAACAGCAGATTAATGATGTATCAAAGTGTAAGACTATAAGCGTGCTTTTTTAAGGATGTCCACCTGGAGCCACAAACTGCTAGCTGCCCTCTTTCTCATCAATTCTCTTTAGTTTAATTACAGCTCATCTGCAGAGTAATTAAAAGAGCACAGATAACAAAAGATCACAACATCACTCATACGCTCATGGCGGTTATTAAAATTGATGAACCACAGGGGAGGGGGGGCTGTAAGAAACAAATAAGAAAAGGAAGAAACAAAAAGTGAATTGACACTTGATATATTCTGTAAGATGGTAGAAAAGTAAAATAGGATATCAAGGGACAGAACATAGATTTAAATATCGCTTGTAGGTAAAAAGTAATTTGTTCATCTATAAATGTTCCATCTAACTTGATAATGGAGCTCTAATAGATATAGCAGGACAGATAGATATGGTGATGGGGTTATAATAACCCGTTTTTCATATCTTACTGCTATGTTGATATACACCGCATGTGTTCTGGCAGTCGTCCCACGATGCATCGCTCTGTTTTTAACTGCAGTAAATTTCACCCGCGGGGCGCAATAACGCTTATACAGCGGGTAGTTTCAGCCAAGCGATCTGATTGGTCAGAGATGCATTCCAACTGTGCTGACAATTCCCAGAAAGCACAGTCTGCTTTAATGCTTGGTGTGCCAACTCTTGTGGGCATAATAAGTGAGATAATTAGCAATATTTCTTGTTTTTCTGCTGTTTTTCATTATCATGTATATTACTTTGAAGACATTTTTTCATTACACGTGATGCTTTGTGGTAACTGCTGCTTACACATATCCTGGATGGCCACGCTTTTGTTAGACCTACAGGATGTTGGTCGTGCAGTAAAATGCGTGTGGGGAACGTTTAATAGCCTGCAGACAGTTTGAACAGTCGTTGTGACCCTTGTTTCTCTGTCTCAGCAGGATCTGTAGAGAGCCCCTTCGAGCAGGGCATCTCCCCAAACAACGTGCCCTACTACATAAAGTAAGTACTGACCTCTGAGCTGTGGCCAGCACATCTCTTCACGGCTATTTATGGAACAGCTCCACTAGTCTACACACAAATTCTGACCTATTTAGTTAGCACTAGTTCTAGTGAAGTTGACAGATGCTTGACACTGGCTAATGGTCTGGTTGAATGGCATGAAAATAGCATAAACTTCTAACCTGAGTGTACTAACCTTTCAGTCACACAGCGGTTCGTGAAATAGTCATGAAATTAAATGTATTGATTTGTTTACGTAGACACGAATTTCACATATTTTTCGTGACTGTCAGCACGAAATCAATTGGTATGTAATCCACGTAACTGTGAACTACGGAAGTATAAAGAGCGGCGAACGCTGTGTAGCGAGGAGGTCGGGGTGGATGGGTGGGTCAAAAAACACGGACTTTCGTCCAGGAGACCCGTGTGAAACCACAAGTCAAAGTTGATTTATTTGTCACGTAATTTCCGTACTTAAGTTACAGCACTTAAGGAGTTATTTAAACCCAAATCGCGATCTTTTCCTAAACCTAACTAAGTAGTTTTTGTCACGCAACTTCCGTACTTAATTATGCCACTTCTGGAGTTATTTTAACCCAAACGTACTTCCGTACTTATCTTTTCCTAAAGCTAACTAAGTTGTTTTTTGTCACGTTACTTCTGTACTTAAGTTTACGCCACTTCCAGTGTTATTTGAACCTAAACCGCAATCTTTTCCCAAACCTAACTAAATAGCTTGTTGCTTAAGCCTTACCAAGTCGATCTTTTCCTAAACCTACCTAAGTAGTTTCATTTTGAAAAGACTGTAGTGGAAATTGACAAATAGGAAAACGCATGAAAGATACGTCGTTGCGTTAGCGTCACGGAAGAAAAGTCTGTGTAAACAAATCAAATAGATTAAATTGCGTGACTATCTCACGAACTGCCGCGAGCCTGTGTTGGACCTTTTAACAAACAGAGTGGGGTGTGCTGTGCATTGACACTAACGTATCCAACTTAAGCCAAAGTATTTGAAATAGTTTGGAAAATGTGTTGGTATCAGATCAACACCAGACACGTTCTGCTATCTTGCCTTCATCAGAGACTGCTGTTCAGTGTAACTGAATGCACGGTGTAGGCAGACAGCTTGTTCTGTAGCGCTCCCTGGTTGTTTTATCGGCAATGTTCTGCAGGATCTCCTGGAAGGATGTTTCCATTTACTCCTTTAAGAGAAATATACATGACCATGAATATTACAACCAACTTTTTCTTTTGCAAAAACAATCTTTTATCTTAACCTATCAGTGTGTAAAAAGTTGGAATCTCCTTTTTTAGATACAAAGCAGCAAATCCTGTTCTTTTTCAACCTCTTTTCTCAAACTCACTAAATTTATTCTATCTCCTAATGTTTATGGATAACCCATTTCAATCTCAATCTGTGGTTGACCTTAATACATCCATCCCTGAACTAAATGTACTATTGTTCTTTAGCGAATATAATCCAGTGGACTGTACAGAAATGGTGGTTGTAGAATTGACTGCGGTGCAAGGGGCACCAGCTAAACTCTTGCCCAGTTCATCAAATTGCTGTTTCAGCAGGGTCACATTAAGGAAGTGAGACACAGTCAAAAGTTTCATCCTGACTTAAAATACTTTGAGCTGGACTGATGCAGCGTTGAATGCTAACTGTGTTGTTTTGCGGTGAACTGTTGGCTTGCCTGGTGTCTCTAATGGTGTCTAATAGTCATCCATTTAGTCTGTCTGTCTGTCTGTCTGTGGTGGCTAGAGGGGAACCCGCAAACTGGGGCCTAACCTTGTTAAGTCATTGATCTCAATTAGTTAAGGTTAGGCATTGACCTTGATTAGTTAAGGTTAGGCATTGACCTTGATTAGTTAAGGCTAGGCATTGATCTCAATTAGTTAAGGTTAGGCATTGACCTTGATTCGTTAAGGTTAGGCATTGACCTTGAATAGTTAAGGTTAGGCATTGACCTTGAATAGTTAAGGTTAGGCATTGACATTGATTAGTTAAGGTTAGGCATTGACCTTGAATAGTTAAGGTTTGGCATTGACATTGATTAGTTAAGGTTAAGCATCGACCTTGATTAGTTAAGGTTAGGCATTGACCTTGAATAGTTAAGGTTTGGCATCGACCTTGAATAGTTAAGGTTAAGCATCGACCTTGATTAGTTAAGGTTAGGTATCTACCTTGAATAGTCAAGGTTATAATAGGTCCTCGGTTGTCTCAAATCAGATTTCGCTGTTTGCGGGCTCCCTTCTAGACACGACCACCGTCTTTCTTTGAAGAATTCAGCCAACTGTTAGTCCTTTCACATTTAGTACATTTAATCCTTTTTTCCGACGACATTTTACCATCTGTCCATCCATCAACCCACCCATACAGTCATCCATGTATCCATCTATACATTCAGATAACGTTAGGGAACCAAAGCGAATCTCAACATTTAAAATGATCCTGGGTCAGACCAACAGGAAAACGTGTGGTAGTTATAGCAGCCATATTTGATCCTTTGCCACCTGAAGGAATAGGCTTGTCGCTGGGTCACATTGGTGACACCCTGGAAGCAACTCGGTTTTCACGCGATAGATGTAAAATTTAAAATTCTTTAACATGATCAGCACTGTGTAAATGATACTGTATTTCTCAGTGAAAACCATGATGCTAAGTAGTTGTACAGTCTCTGCCTTTTACCTACTGCTACGCCGATAACATGATCATCTTTACTCCAAAAACGTGTTAAACCTAATAGGAAAACTCTGTTGTTGCCAAAACACTGCATGGTGGGTCAAAATCTTAAACATATTTCCTTCATTATGTCTGGAAACATGCTTGTGGAGCAATGGAGTCCCCGGCCGCGCTGCAGTGCTCTGGTGAATGCTGTGAGACTGTTTACTACTCATCAGCAGATAGCATAAGTTTTGGAGGTGGGGTGTGTTAGCACAGTAGTAAGCACCGGCTTGCAGCTCGTCCTTCAGCGCTGCAGGGTGCACAAACAGTCGTGTAACTGCTGGTGAGTCGGTACAGCGGAGGTAATTCACTGAGTTAGACATGAGAGATAATTAGATGCATTTTACATTTTTTCAACCCACATGCAGTTATTTGGCTACAAATGATCATTTCATGGATGTTTTACATTGTGTTTTTTTGGAGCAGTAATGTCCTCATTACTTGAATAGTTTAGAGCACCGGTTCCCAACCTATTTTCCTCGAAGCCCCCCCCCCCCCCCCACTTGTATCTAAGAAAAGCTGAGCCCCATCATAGTTATAATTCTTGAACAAAACCCTCAATTTGAATACGGTGTTTTAGTGTCTGCTTTTATTAATTCAGCTTTCTTTAATGAATAGAACTCGTCAGCTAAACAGCAACAAATATGGATTGAAGCAGAATATTTTGTTAGATAAAAACAAACAAATCTTTTTCCAGTAAATTTTGTCTTTTGCACTTTACAACACTGGAGTTATTGAAAAATCCTGGAGTCAGAAACAAACCTATGCTGTGCAGAAATACCAGCTTTAAACAGAATGTGGCCTACTAAGTAGCAAAAACATTTTTTTTATATACAGACTTTTGTGTAAATTATCCAGTAAGTGTGTTATTATGATTTTATGTGAAGAAGAAATAACACCTCCAGGGGGAAGTTAATGGCAAAATCCAGGGAAAAATAGAAACTTTACCAACTAGCCCTGTGGGAATTTTGCAAATACACAAGGATGAACATAGTTGTTACCATGGTTTGTATAAAAGAAGTGGACATAGCCAACGTGACGCCATCTATTGGTTTGTGGACTACCATTTTTGAAGCCTCGAGTTTGGCATTTTGGCCGTTGCCATCTTGTTTTTTTTGGAGCCAGAAGTGACCATATTTGGACGAGGGGGTGGAGCTGGGGAGGGATAGACATTGCTACGCCTCCGAAGAACGTATATTGCCAAGAACTGAAAGTCTTTTGTTTGTTCCATTGCAACATCAGCGCTGAGCCTCTACAATACAATACAATACAATAAAATAAAGTAAATCTTTATTGTCCAAAACTCTTCTGCCATTTTGGACTGAAAGCGACTACTGGACGCCAGTATAATGTCCGCCTTCAAAGTGCGGTACAAAAGTAAAACTTAATTGCTTCTATTCTATTGTCATATTCTACTGAAATGGCCTGGGTTGAACAATAAAATATTATAAATAAATATAATAAGCGCTTTCCGTCCAAAATGGCATCAGCGGCTGTTGTCAAAAAAACACCAGAGTTTCGTCTGTTCTATACTCTTGTGACGCCTTTATCCTGATTGAGAGGTGGTAGCGACTTGGCAATCACAAGGTAGCCACGCCCTAAAGCATCCCCTGCTTTATCATCTATATAACTCTAAATGTGACCATAATTTACAAAATTTTAAGACTTGAAACTAGCGATTGAGACCATAAACTCATTAGAAAAAAGTTTACTAAGGTAATAAATCAAGTGAGAAGTAGGCTCATTTTCTCATAGACTTCTGTATAATCTGACTTCTTTTTGCAACCAGAGTCGTCGCCCCCTGCTGGCTGTCAGAAAGGTTTAAGGCATTTTGCGTTGGCTTCACTTTTCAGACTGGGAGGCTACGTCCACTTCTTTCATACAGTCTATGCTTATTATATTTTTTTTGATGTGACATGGCCTTTATCTTGTAATTGTTACATCGTTACTGTAGCCACAGTGGCCTAGATATGACGTAGGCTTAACTCTCCACCTCACATTCCTAACTCATTGGTCAGAATAATCCCCCCACCCCAATGTGATTGGTCAACCTCACTTCCTGCTTCTTCTTCTTCTTCAGTCAAGAGAGCTCATACAGTAGATTGCACGGGCTTGGTAATCAGCAACTAGCAGCTTGTTGTGTTTGAGTTAACACGTAATGACCGAGTGAGAGTGATGCCATGTTTGACGTGGAATTAACTGCACGTGAGAGAAACACACTCAACTGAGAGAAAGAGAGAGGAGGAGGGAAGGGAAAGAGAAGTGACAGATTCTCCTCTCCACATGCAGTGAGAAAGCTGGACCTGACCAGATGACCGAGGCCCTGTGAGTGCCAGCTGACCACACACGCACTCACACACACCTGTCTACACATTAACATCTTTCACTGTATATATATATATAGAGAGAAAAGATATGGATTTGTGTCACACACATGCATATTAACACACACATATACTGTACATTATATGGCCAAAAGCATGTGGACACTAGACATTTATGTTAAATGCATTGAAACGGCCCCGATGGAGCTGACCATGGATGTATAAAGAGAACGGAGCTGACGGGAGAGCTAGAGACCACCTTGGAGAAGTTAGAGGAAGTAGACATGTGGGACTATGTCCGGTTTTCAAAATAAGGTGTCAACAAAGGGAACTGTATATACAAAATACATTTATGGAAATAAGATTGGTTGGATTATATTCATCAGAAGTATAAAACATTACATGTCCCTCATAAATATAAAAGAAAATACCACTAATGTGTGAGGGAAATGTCTTTATTCTTTGATTTTTAGTTTGCTGGAAGAAAGTTAAAAAGTAAAAGTCCCTAGAAGTGCATGATTCAACTTTTTTCCCGTGGTCTAGTGTTAAAAAAGTTAACAAAAATCGCAATAAATCGTAATATTGAATCGCAATACATATCGAACGAAAGTATCGTGATAGTATTGAATCAGGAGATAGGTGTATCGTCCCAGCCCTAGTGTTTACAGGGATGTCTGCATACTTTTGTCCATATAGTGTCCGTGCACACATTGCAGACTCCCCACACTATACACTCGCTGTGACTCATCGAACAAACACACTCTCATACACATTCAGGGCACAGCGCGACGACATATGGCCGACCAACTGCTTCTCGCGCACGATCCCTTGTCTGCCTCTGGAGATGATTTCCTCGAACCTGCAACATCCACCTTGATGATAAGCGTGCTCCCCCCCTCCCCTCCCCACGGGTGGAGTCAGTTTACATCCGTGACCTCCTACACAAACACAGTCCGCTGCAAAATGAGAGCTTAAAAATCAGGAAATTGTGTGACGTGTTGGATCCATCCCTCTCCGTCCTCTTCCAATCTGTCATTGTCTCTCTGCTGCACACACACACACACACACACACACACACACACACACCTCCACACACACTTAGGTATAAAGACATACTGTTGTGATGGGATGAAATAACAGTTGAGACTTGCCTATAAATTACAGGCTGTTCTCTCTTTGCTGGTGCAACATAGCCTACATTTCTCAAGCCTTGAACACTGATTCCCAAAGCAAAGAGACCCCCCTCCTCCTCCTCCTCCTCCCCTCTCTCTCTCTCTCTTTCTTCCTGTCTCTTCTCTCCTGTGTGTCTTCTTTCCCTTTTTGTCTCCCACTTTTCCTCTTTCTTCTTTACTGTTCCTCTTTCTTTCTCTCTCTCTCCATGGCCTTGAATGTGGAAATCTGTGTGCCTTGAAAAGCAAAGAGCCTCTCTCTCTCTCTCTCTCTCTCTCTCTCTCTCTCTCTCTCTCTCTCTCTCTCTCTCTCTCTCTCTCTCTCTCTCTCTCTCTCTCTCTCTCTCTCTCTCTCTCTCTCTCTCTCTCTCTCTCTCTCTCTCTCTCTCGTCAGGGAGGTGAAAAACCTCCTCGGATGGTGTTGAGGCTCCTTTGCTTTCAGAAACAGTGGGATGGGGGGAAGGGAGGCAGAGGCAGTGAGCCTGAGCTCCGCCTCGTCTAACTGAGCTGAGTCAAGTTTCCCAGAAGCAGACAGGACTAGACAGGAAGTATGCTGAGTTTAATTTCAAAATAAAGGCGTCAGCAATGTTCAGTTTTGCTTAATTCTTTTCTTAACACATCTCGTGTAAGGGCTGCATGGTGGTGCAATGGTTAGCAACACCGCCTTGCGGCCCTCCTGTGCGTCCCCCCCCCCTGTGGGTTTTCTCCGGGTGCTCAGGTTTCCTCCCACAGCCCAAGGCCTATGGAAAGGAGGCTGGGTCACGCGTCATATCTTTGGGGGTAGAACACATGCGCAGTAAAATCTGGTCTGCACTTGCCAACATTTAACCAATCGCAACGCACGACCGCAGCTTCAGTTACAATGCGCGTGTGTCATACCCCATACCCCAAGACCCATGTCCGTACGTGACCCAGCCTCCTTTCCATAGGCCTTGCCACAGTCCAAAGAAATGCAGGTTAGGTTCATTGTTGACTCTAAATTGCCCGTAGGTGTGAATGTGTGCGTGAATGGTTGTCTATCTCTATGTATGATAGTCTGGCAACCTGTCCAGGGTGCACCCCGTCTTCGCCCAATGTCAGCTGGGATCGGCTCCAATGTAGAGTATTAGGGCCACATTGAGGGGGAAAAAATCTGAGATTTCCAGAACAAAGTCATAGTATTACGAGAATAAAGTCATAACTTTATGAGAAAAAAAGAAAATAACAAGTAAAATTACTACTTTATAATATTATGACTTTATTGTCATAATATTACGACTTATCTTGTAAACCTTTGACTTTTATCTCATAAACTTATGACTTTATTCTCGTAATATTATGACTTTATTCTATTCTAAATCTCAGATTTATTTTTTTCCCTCAATGTGGCCCTAATCATTGACAGGTGTACCATAGACCTCAACAATGATAAATAAAAATGAAAACAAAAAGCAGTTATTCATTTCCATTTGTATAAATCCACAGGGAGCCACTGGAGAGGTTGCTGACCCCTGTTCTAAGTGAAACTTTTATTTTGAAGCATTAAGCGGAAGCGCTTTGTGTTTTATTCCCGCGCTATTGACCCGCGTCTCGCTGCCTGCAGCCACTTAGCCTCTGCAACCAACCAACCCACCACCACCGCCGCCGCCGCCGCTGCTGCTTTACACAGTTAACACACCGACACACACGGAGGCTACACACGGTAACCTCGACCGCCTCTCTCCGGTGGTAGCGTCCTGCTTTGGGTCGGGTCGGGACCGCGGTGGAGGAGGGTGTCGGTGTCGGGATATATCGCCTCGGTTCTTGCCACCGGGGAATCGGTTCATTTCCAGCCGGACCGCGGAGCGCTCTGACCGGGCCGGCGATGCGGGAGCAGCTTCGGAAGTGAGTGCTGGGGCTGTGATTAATAATGGGGATGGTTGATTGTGCTGGTGGGGATAATGCAGTAAACCTGTTCACACACAGTGGATGTGGCAGAGAGGAGGTGATCTGGTGACACATTACGCACAAAACGCACATTATTACAACTGTAGTCCACAATCTGCGCATAAAACCTGCACAAAAGATGCATTCACATGGTATAGATCATAGATGTTCTCACTTCTTGTGTGATGATCTCGGAATGAATGTCACCTATAGCATGTTAAAATATGTGGATCAAGAATACAGAATAAAAAATATATATAAGTTTAAAATGTTGCATTTAAAAGGATGCGCTTGAAAAAGGGAGGAAAAGATGTTGGAGCCATTAAAACCCAACCTCCACAGCAGCGGGTGTTGATGGTGGTTGTTGGCCGGGGAGCGAGGCGAGGTGTTCGGCCAAGTGAGGCTCCTCCACCCGCTGAATCCCTCCTGGTTCCAGAACATCTCCTAATTCTGCATCCTCTCTATATGTGCGCCTTTTCTCTTGCTATATCTGCTGCCATGTTGGAATCCAAAAAAAAAGGAGTGCGTTTATTTGCCCGTGCGTGTTTGAATGTAACCCGATGGGGATTTGTGTTAATTTATGCGTGTGTGTGTGCTTTTTGCAAGAGAAAGGCACCACACCGAGCTGTGGTGTATCACTGCATTCCTTCACAGTGCACAAACGCGCACAAACACAGGAGATGCATGCAATCCGTTGCCAGCAAAAGCAGTGTCTGGATCAGTGCGTTTTTTTTGTGCACTGTGCGCGGAGGTGTGCGCACAGTGCACGGATGGTGGTGCGTTGGTCTATTTTCGGCTGGGAAATAACGCCAGGCCTCATTTTTTTTGCAGTGCAAACACACCAATGGGGGGGTTTTTAGGTTCATGTGTGCTATCCATCCGCCGGCCCAGCTGATCAGTGCTGAGCTGCAGAGTGGGGATGTGGTTGTCCTGCACTGATAAGGATGGACCTCTATGCATACGTGTGTGTGTGTGTGTGTGTGTGTGTGTGTGTGTGCACTTCAGGAGTTGTTGAAATGAGAGCAATGAGGGATGCAGGCTGCAGATTCTTTGGCACCAATGTGATTGCAGGTGTGTGTGTGTGTGTGAGAGATTAAATACAGCTGATGGATAAAAAAGCTTCACACAGATTCAGGATAGTGAGCGCTGACGTGCTCAGGCATGATTGTTATGGCTCGTGTGTGTGTCTTTGTATTCGGTGCAGATGAACCGCTCTAGTTCATGTGCGGTGTTTTTTTAGGGGTGAATTTCTGCATTCAGAGTTTGCGATGAAAGAAAACTTTCCCACATTCAAGCTTGCACGCCTTTTTTTCTGTTCAGGTGTCGCGTTTGAATGACTGATAAATTATACAGGCTCTGGATAATTGCGGCAACGAGAAGATATTTCTGTATCGGCATGTCAGAACAAACGACTGGTATTTACGGTTGAGCCGACTTCTAATCAGACTGGTCTCGAGAAAGAAATTGTGACCGGAGGCTGTCGGAAAAGTTTGAAGATGATGTTATCTTCCTTTAGCCCTCAGGGGGCTGTTATGTCAAAATGATGTCACGGGATTATATTGGTTTGGATTGGATTAAATTCTGATGGGAGGTTATTTCAAAGCAGATCCAAAGATTTTTTGATCCTGAAGATTTGGATTCAGATGTAGTAATCCGATCCTACCTTTTTAATCCGGACAAAAAGCATTTGGGTATTTCAAAATTGAAGGTAGATATCTCACACGTCTTCCTGAGAATACCTGGAAAAACTGCTGTAAATAACACATTTCTCAAAGTCTAGTTTCACTTAAACATTGTAAGTACGTTGTCTGCACCAAAACATCCAAATGATGGTTTTGTTTGTGGTCACACAGTAGGCTAACAGAGGCCCAGTTCAGACCTGGTATTAACGTGCGTCCTGAGTGATCGGATCACAAGTGGACAGCTCTAAGTACAGGTGTGAACGCACTCAAGACGCATTGAGGACGCATTGAGATCCGATCGCTCAGACCACATTCAGAGGTGGTCTGGGCCACATGTGACCACATTCTTTACCCGGGGACCGCCGGCACAATAACCTTATATTTTGACTTAATAAAACGTACCTGAATTCACGAACGTGTAGAATGTTACTACTGACATTCCTGTAATATTACGTTGCAACGTCTGCTGTATTAGTCGTGTGTTCACTATGTGTTTATTTGCATTTAGAGCGTTGAAGTGAGATCCGAACACAAGTGGTCACTCGAGACGCATTCTAATGCAAAGTGTGAACACACGTACTTAAAGCTGTCCGCTTGTGATTGGATCACCCAGGACGCATGTTAATGCCAGGTCTGAACAGTGCCAGAGACAACAGGTCACCTCATTACGGGCATCTAATTAAAAACCCATCCAAGAAACCCGTTGACTTCCAGACGAGGGAACCGGAAGTGCTAAAATGCGAACTCATTTCCGGGTTTTAGGACTCATTCCTGCAGCACTCTATTGAAAGTATACTTACATTTGGATGTAAAAGCTGTGCTAATCCTGGCTCCTTTTGTGAAATGGTCCGAGTTATGAAATTTGGAAATCCCTACCTGGTCATATATCGGGATCACCATGATCCCTGCCAAAGGTTTTGAAATACGCGGACAAAGTCAGTGAGATCATTTGATCCTTGACTGAGAAAAGGGAGATTTAATTATTACAAGTTTTGAAATCCAGACCCCAGGGGGAAATTAGCCCGCCAAAAACCCTGCAGCTCACAGCCCAAAATGTAAAATATGAATGTCCGCCACTACAGAACAAGAGAAGAGCTGCTTCTGTTTTCCCTTCTTCCAGACTTTGTGGGGGAGCTTGTCAGACGTGTGAGCCAGCCAGAGCCACCGTTACTGCAGGAAAAGCTCATCCCATACTTCATGTATGAAAGTGGCTTCTGTGCAGTTATTAGTATGAATCTACGCTTATTCAAAGTCTCTGCCTCCGAAAGCCTCAGGTTGTATTTTAAAATGATTTAAAATGACTTGTTGTGTGTGTGTGTAGAGTCAAACTAATGATGCATTTAGTCTTGCTGGGTAGATAATCTGCACCCAGCCTGCACACAGACATACCATCTGATTAGCAGTAGTGACGGTGATGCCGATGACAGATTTCACTGGTTGTAAAAGGGTTGATAAAGTCGCCAATGAGCTGTTCCACGAGGGAACAGTTGTTCCAAGCGTTATCTATAATCACCTTTATTTACCCGTGGATTCAACCTCTTGAAGCCAAAAGCATCAAAAGACATCGGTGATTACAGCGAGCAGAGGCTGTGGAAACAAAACATTCGCTAAAGGTCACAGAGTAAAAATGTGTGAGGAATTAATTTGTTCCATTTGTGTTCCATCATCTTTGTTGAACCACTGCAGTATGACGCCTGTATGTTTTTCACGTTACATAAGGTTTATGGTGGGCAGGCCCTCCCTTTCTGTGCGTGCAGCTGTTTCCTGAAGCCCAAAGTGATGTCATCAAATTGCTTATTTTGCCTTGTCAACAGCCCGATACCTCAAAACATTCAGTTTTGAACGATTAATCAATCGACCTAAATTAAGGACCCCTCCAAACGTGTTCTATGAAATGTAAAAAAATACTGTGCTTTAAAGAATTATTTGTGTCTGACCTGCTTTTTTCCACCAAAAAGTTAAGTTACCTCGTTAAAAAATCTTAAAACGACACCTCCTCCTTCTTCCTTATTAAAAGTCCAGAATCTCTGAATATGTTAATATTAATTTCAAATGGTTAACTGCTGTACACAAGATGTCTCCACTGAAAAGGCCATTCTCGGTGTGTGTAATCTGGTAACACGTTGTCAGACACCTCGGGGCGTCACTGTTTCCGTCGCAGTAACTTGTGCTTAATGTTGTGAAATGATGTTGTTGTGAAACCTACTGGATGAAAGCCCTGTGTTTGTTGGAGCCATCCACCTGCCCTGTGTGTCTCTTTCGCTCTTATTTTCGCTATAATACGTCACCACAGTACTTTCCCTGTGCGTTTACTGTCGCCGCGGATGGGTTTTACATTGTAGATAATTGGAAGCCTGATGCGTTTCCTGCCGCTTAAGGCACCCTTTCGCAGCAATATCAACGCCGACAGCCATGACAAAGCGTCGGTATTTGACGCCATGGGAGCATGGATGTATTTAAAGAACTGGATACAGCGTTGGAGGCTGAGCTCCGTTCATTCCTATTAGAGTTGCTCATTGGCGCATGAAGCCTAAATGGCTCGACGTCCGTCCGGAAAAGTACCCGGATCTTGGCGGAGTAGCGTCCGAGATGATTGGCGGAGTAGCGTCCGCTCGGTCACATGACTTGGTCACAGGGTCCAACGTCCCGCCGTAGTCACGGCTTGGTGCTCCAGCCTCGGTCTGGGTCTCACTCACATGAACGGAGGAGGAGAAATAACTCTGGATTCAGCTATTAGTTCATTTTACAACTTAAAAAACGTAATTTTTTAAATAAGGGCTATTAGAGTGTTCGTACTGTGGGGTTGAATCACCTAAAAAAAAATGATCCGCTGAGTTACAGATGTCTCTTTCCCAATGTAAGTCTATGGGAAAAAGTATTTTTGGGCCCAATGCATCACGTGACTGACACGGAAGTTGCAGTACCGCCGTTTAGCCACTACGAAAGTCAGGATTGACGACCGGCGCTCTTCCTAGGGGCTTGCCTGGGAGGCTTCAAGTTTCCACATCACACTTATATTAGTTACATAGTGGACCATGATTGGCTTCAAAGTAGCTGTGATGTCATAAATCCTACAGGTATGTCCATGTGTTAAACACAGGTGAGCTCAGGCCCTGTTCCGACCTGGCACTGAAGTGTCCCAAGTGATCGGATCACAAGTGAACAGCTCTAAATACGTCTGTTCCCACCTGGCATTAGAATGCGTCTCCACATGCGTCTTGTGTGACCACTACTCTATATGCAAAGGGTAAAGTGAATGTGGTCTGAGCAATCGGATCTCAATTCATCCTCCACACCTCCACTTGTGATGGGATCACTCAGGATGCGTGTTAACACCAGGTCTGAACAGGGCCTCAGAGAAACTTGGAACTCCCCATTGAGCAGATGCATGTGAAAACAAACTCTGCACAGCGAAACATACGTCGTCTCGCTGCTACCGTCCAGCTGTTTTTTTGGAAATTACTCTTTCACGTCTCTTTCAAAAAATGAAAGTTGTGAGCTGTTTTCAAAGGTTTCCATATTCAGTATGGGTTTGAGGCTGAGAGCCACAGACGGAGTAGGGAAGTCAGAACGTTTTTCCAGCAGGATGATGGTGTTTTCATTGGATTTGCTGACAATAACTAAAATAGAACCAGAATTATCTTTTTAAAAAATCTCATGTTTGATTAAGATGCAGAAAAGGGCAACTGTTATTATGATACATTATCACAAGGAAAATAATATTGGTTAGCTCTCTCTCTGTACTTTTAGGTTCTCTTTCACAAACCGCTTCCTCTAATATCCAGCTGATGAATATGGCTTTCATGCTTTTTTCGCCCGCTTTTTCCTCTTGTTCACATCACATCCCTGAAGGCCATTGTCGGAGCTCATTCAGATGCCTGGTGTGCAGGAAGCGTTCTGTCGGGGCTTACTCTCAATGATAGGCAGAGGAAGACATCGCCATAGCCCATAAACCACCTTTAATCATTCATCCAAGAGCCATAATTGACTGCAGCGAGAAGTGACACTCGTGTGTCTGCGCGGATCCATTATTTAAAACACCTATCTGTCACCGCCGCAATAAGCTATTCAGCTGCCTGTTAACTGCAATATGTAGCATTGTGTGTTCGCACGCGTGTGGGTTATTGTGTGACGGAGTGTGTGTAATTGTCTGTTAAAGAATGACTGCAGTTCAATCCAACTTGAAGTGATGCTGCACAGAGGAATGCTTTATATTTCCTGGAGAAATAATAATGTGAGCAGGTTCAGGCCTTTTCTTCAATGTATCAGCAGTGATTCAGTGGTTGTTGTACAGCAACAGTGTGAACAGGAAGCAGCCAAAGCAGCACGACTTTCTCTAATGCGCCCAATTGTAAACAAACTGTAGGCTAAAAACATAGATAAATCTGGCCGATGTTCCATAGTTAGTGTTATTTTTACCTCATAATCAGATATTGAAGTCTGACATCTTGTGTGACTCACGGGACTGACGATACTAAACGACTCACACGATTACCGACTCACGGGACTGACGATACTAAACGACTCACACGATTACTGACTAACTGGACTGACGATACTAAACGACTCCCATGATTACCAACTAACGGGACTGACGATACTAAACGACTCACATGATTACCGACTAACGGGACTGACTATACTAAACGACTCGCATGATTACCGACTCACGGGACTGAAGATACTAAAAGACTCCCATGATTCCGACTAACGGGACTGACGATACTAAACGACTCACATGATCACCGACTAACAGAGCTGACAATACTAAACGACTCACATGATTACCGACTCACGGGACTGACGATACTAAACGACTCACATGATTACCGACTAACAGAGCTGACGATACTAAACGACTCACATGATTACCGACTCACGGGACTGACGATACTAAACGACTCACATGATTACTGACTAACGGGACTGACGATACTAAACGACTCACATGATTACTGACTCACGGGACTGACGATACTAAACGACTCACATGATTACCGACTCACGGGACTGACGATACTAAACGACTCACATGATTACTGACTAACGGGACTGACGATACTAAACGACTCACATGATTACCGACTCACGGGACTGACGATACTAAACGACTCACATGATTACTGACTCACGGGACTGACGATACTAAACGACTCACATGATTACTGACTAACGGGACTGACGATACTAAACGACTCACGGGACTACCGACTCACTGGACTGACGATACTAAACGACTCACGGGACTACCGACTCAAGGGACTACCGACTCACGGGACTACCGACTCAAGGGACTACCGTCTCATGGGACTCACGTTACAAAACGACTCACAGGACTACCGACTCACGGGACTCACGTTACAAAACGACTCATGTGACTACCGACTCAAGGGACTACCGACTCACGGGACTACCGACTCAAGGGACTACCGACTCACGGGACTACCGTCTCATGGGACTCATGTTACAAAACGACTCACAGGACTACCGACTCACGTGACTCACGTTACAAAACGACTCATGTGACTACCGACTAATGGGACTGACGTGACAAAATAAGTCAACGTTACGTTTAGTTTCACACGGACACGAACCGCTGTTTCTTGAAAAGATCTGTGTTTGTTTGACCCATTCACCACCCCTTCCGCCAGCCCTGAACGGACTCTCTTGCTATAAATACTTTACATGGAAGAAGTTGCAGAACATGTAGTGCATTTACAGTATTGCCAAAAAACGTCTTTGATCTTTATTTACTTCCAAGTTTCTTGTGTGTTTTCATTTCAATAAGAGAGTTAGTTTAAATCATTACTGTCTGTACTGGTTTATCTCCCCATTTGCGCTGGGAAACGGCGGGTGGGGGGATGTGAATGTTGAATGCTCTTCCCCTCCCTCGTCAGCTTCAATCAGATCGCCCTCGAGCAAGGCAGCGAATCCCCGACTGCTCCGCCGGAACCGCCCAGTGTGCAGTAGTTTATCTTTTGACAGTTTACGATGCTTTATCAACACTTTGGCGTGTCCTGGGGCCATGATACATTTTCTAGGGAGACAGTGTCGGCTTTCAAAGAGCGTTAAAAAAAAAGAGTGAAAACTAGAGATGCTCGGTTCCTGCAGGGCCACCACTGATGTATGATTGTTCTCTTGTGTTGTTGTTTTTTTTTGTTCATTAATCCCAATGGGACATCTGGTGGGAAGTGGTAGGACTGCGGATCGGGATTTTGTAGACGTATTGGAACAATGTGTGTTTGTCAGGTGTTGTTGGTGTGTGTGTGTCTTCCCAACAAATAGGTGTTTTCCAGTAGGAGGCTGGAGCTGCAGTGGGTGGTGGAGACAGATAAGGTGTTGAGGACAGGAGGGTGGTGTGGCAGACATAAGGGTGGGGAATTTTGAGGTTTGCAGTTAATGCAGTAGTGAAATGTAATGCAATACTTTATTGATCTCTTTAGGGGGATTCTCTTTGTCCTCCGCAGAGTGACAAAACAACACCCAATGAGCTGGGAGGGTGTCAGTGTTCTGCTCAAGAACACATGAACCTAGATCTGGTTCAAGCTGGTTCAAGAGTAGCTTCTTACCAATCACCAGGATTTGACATTTTAAAAATGATGTAATAATTAAGTATTAAGTATTATGTACCCTTATTTTGAAAACCCTTTAGGAGTATTTCATGTAAGATAATACGAAAATTGAGTACAGCTTAAATCTCTTTGGCTATCTCAAGTGTATTGTCAGTTCCCGTAGACCTACACTAGGGATGTCAAGATACCACAAATGTAGTAGTCGATGCCAATACCAGTGAAATGCCATACCACGGTAAAAAACAAAAGTAAAACATCAAATCTTATGTACTTCAACATACACTCCTTTTATTACCATTTGCATACTGGTTAGGAAGTTAAACCGGTCATAATTCCCTCTATTATCTATTCTATATTGCCGTGAAAACATCTCCTTCAAACAACTGGATTTATTCAAGTTTCTTGCCAAAAAATTAAATTTTTACAAGATTACATTTGAACACATCATGATTATAATTTACCTTTGCCCAATTCTCATTTTTACTGAATAAAGTCTGAACACAGCATAGTGTGTGTCAGTGGCACCTCCCGTTAGCTCTCGTCCTGCCAATTTCAATGCGGATTTGGGTGGGTGTTTCCCCTGGGCACAGCGATAGTGAGTTCAACAGTCTACCTATGGTACCGACAGCTATCCACATGTTTATATGTATATTACGTTGGTGTGATGTGTGCGTTGCAAGTGAGTGGTCGAGTGACAGAGGGAGAGATGACAACCAAATCCAGTATGCATTTCTTTCTTGTTCTTCAGGACACTTGGCTCAATAAAACCTCAGAATCGGGGACTTAGATCATTTCAGTTTCACATGAAAATTGCAGTGCTCCTTATTATTACTGCTGTTTGCTTCTGAGCAGCTGATGTAAACAGCTGCAACCTACCCGTCTTGCTCAAGGACGTCTCGTCGGATTCTCTCAGCCGATTCTGGGAATTGAACTACAACACTTGTCAGTTCGACGCCCCGCATCTCGGAGCCTCGGCGTATTTGATTCCGCACGGCTATTAGAAGGATTCCGTCCGAGTGGCTCGTAGCTGCACGCCGATGAGTGACTGAGCTACTGTTTGCACAGACTCTGAGCTTAGAGGGTTTTTAAGTAGCTCTTCACCATGGGACCCCTCTCCTCATTATCTGGAGTGGGAGAGAGGCAGGAGAGAGAAAAACAAGGGCAATGCGGAGAAAAAAAAAAAAAACCACAAGCATTATGGATTATTATTTGGCTGCTTTTCAGACAAAGGTTAACTGCAGGTGCGCTTGTGTGTGACCAGCTCCACGTGTGCTTTGAACAAGCCGGGATGCAGTTGTGTACCAACACGCTTCCGGCCAGAATTATAAAGCGGCAAACAGTCCTCTGTCTGTGACGCTGAGCAGCACTGGATTTGAAACATTTCTTTTTAGCTGTTTGTTTTGTTCGCCATGAAGTTTTTTTCCCCCCCCACTGACTCACAACACCCACTGCGTACTTTGCACACCTACTATTCACATGTATGTAAGCATGATCACACAACTGTATTGAAGAAATGGGAATCTACGGCAAGCCGTTTTAACATTTAATAGCCAGACAGGATATTCATTAGAGATATCTGCAGCGTCATTTTGCCTAGTCATAACTCTAATTCAAGATATCCCTAATTCTATGTTGACTAGTACGATTCAAACTACTTTTTGCCATTCATGTGTATGGGGTTTCTCATTACGGATATCCACAATTCAGTTGGGGATATCCGTAATTCATATTGCGGATATCCGCGACTGAATTATGACTTGTCATAATTCCAGTTCAAGATACAGCGTCCTTTTTAGATATCTAAAATTAAATTTTGACCAGTCAGAATGACGTTGTAGATATCTCTAACTGGAGTTAGGGATAGTCAAAATGTATTTACAGATATCTAGAATTAGAGTTTTGACTAGGCAGAATGACGTTGCAGATATCTGTAAATATCAAATGGATTAAAAGTATGCCGAAATAACAACATAATGATGCAGATTTGTAAAAAGTCTGTATTCATGCTTTGTCGAGTCTGTCCCCGAGACGACGCGCAAACAACTTTTAAATTGCTTGTTTTCTGAATGGAGTTTGGCTCGATGAGTGCCACGCTATGCAGCTGCTCCATCAACACTCAAGATAAAGTCCTCTACGCATAAATACGGCAGCGACGTTGTTGTTGACTAGTCACAATGACGTTATAGATATGCAATTGTGTATATCTCTAATTCCGGATAGTCAATCTTAGCTATTAAATGTTAAAATGGCTTGCCATGGGAATCTGTGTTTGATCTAAGAATATCTTTATTTGGAAGTCTTTTCTCCACTTCCAGCTCTTGTCTCATTCTCACCTTCACACCAGCAACAGAGTGGCTCTAATATTTCATTCTAGCTGGCACTGAATAGGCATTTAACCGTCCTATATTTAACTTAATGACGAGAGCGTCACAGACACATTGATTGACACGTACTCTTAAATAAGAAGCCACTCTCATTTCCAGGATTGCAGGGAGCCAAATGTCTATTTATTAACCATCTGACATATAAAGTGGAAGGCACTAGATTCCACTGTTCTCCGTCTCCTGTGAAGGACTTTTCAAATATTTGATGTGCTCTGAAGAAAAACACTTAATTGCCTTCGCTGGTAAGACATGTGGCTTCCATTAGCTTTATGTAAACAGGCAGCTGGCACATTACCATCACATTTACTATCCGACACCTCTTCACACTCATTTATTGTGGCGCAGAACATTTCTTTTTTTTTTTTGTTGCTCAAACGGATGCACTTTGACAGCTGGAATTAGCCGTCCACATTTTCTTATCATGTTAGCACAATAATTATTACAACAGCAGCTAAGTGGAACTAATGGCCAGGAAAAATCAGCTCGTCGCTTTACAGTAACATAATTAGTTTTTGCTGCCGTTTAATGTAAGTGGAGTGTTAATGTTTTCTAGATGGCATTTCATCTCAAAGTGGGTGTTTAAAGTTGTCATGAGATGCAAATTAGAGATCAGATGGTGACGTTGGGCTGGGATTAAACAGGAAACGTTGGGAGGACGTATTGGGAGAGTAGGCTTTTGTACATCAGCAAATACTGACAGCATATTTAACCGTATTCAACAGCTTCTATACCTATACTTATGGATTTATGATGACACAATGGAAGCAAAGATAAGCTAAAGGATTTTAATCTTTTTAACATTTAACCTTCTGATTCAAAGAAAAAGTGCAAGTTGAATTTCTTTGACAATTTATTTTACACAAATTGGAAAAATGGAATATATAAATACAGCATTTTGCCCTCTAGTGTTGCCAGTATTGGAAAACATTGAGGCTCCACATTGCTATACAGATTGAACTATTTGCATTTTTACAACCTCTACCTACAAGCCTGCAGTTCAGTCGAAGTTTCGCTGAATGTTTGTCACGTGACCGTTTGGCTCAGCAGAGTCATTCATGACTTCCCAGTTGCGCTGAGGAGTGCAGAATTTAATGTTTTATACAGGATCTGGTTGGTGTAAACGGTTTATTTTTGGGGAAATTTTAAATGAGACCTGTAGAATAAAGTGTTTTTGATGGAATATCACTATTTTAAGGTTAGATTTAGCTATTTTTAAAGCCTTTGAATTCGGGGGACTTAAATGTAGTTATTTTGCCTCTGGAAGTACATACGTTTGTCTGTTCCATTCTCGTGAACGCCATATCTCTGGGAACACCTGGTGGAAATTTCTTCAAATTTGGCAAAAACATCCACTCGGACTCGAGGATGAACTAATAAGAATTTGGTGGTTAAAGGTCAAAGGTCACTGTGACCGAATTGCGGATCAAAGGGATGCTGAAATGACTACATAATAATGCCGATTTGTAAAAAGTCTGAATTCATGGTTATCAGGTCTGTCCACATGACGACACGCAAACAACTTTTAAAATGCTTGTTTTCTGAATGGAGTTTGGATCGATCAGTGTCAGGCATTGCAGCTGCTCCATCAACACTCAAGATAAAGTCATCTAGGCATAAATACGGCAGCGATGTTGTTTCTACCATAGACAGTCTGTGATTTATACACATACGTTTATACACAGAGTTTCATCCAGTCTCTGTACAGATATGATATACGTCATCTAAGCATAAATACGACTTTGTTGCAAACAGATCAAAAGGATGCAAACAACATAATGATGCCGATTTATAAAGAAATAGGGAATTCATGTTTTGTCAAATCTGTCCGCAAGACGACAATCATTCATTCGACAGTCATTCGCACCGTTCACGTTTTCACAAATTCGCGTCTATTCGCCGCGTGAAATGTTCGCCCCTCGCTCTTGGTGTGAACACACTTTTACACCCACAGTCTATATGCGATGAGTCAGACGAGGGGCTGAGGAAACTGAGAGTGGGAGAGCGGGAAGAGTCGGTGGCTCCTGTAGCAGGTTAATACAGCCGTGTTCGGATAAAGACAGATTTATTTTTGTCCATTTCTTGTAGGTGTCATCTGGTGAATTCTCAAGGCGTGTTTCATTTCCCCCCTGACGACCTCATTGTTCTGCGTGTGAACGTTCAAAATTGTCGTCAGCAGTGCTTTATATCACCGGTTGCGACGGGTCACGGGGAAGTTAACTTTTGTTAATTAGTTGTGACCCAGGAGTAGACGGACACAATACTAGATTGACACGGAGCGTGCGGGACACATTCAGTAGGAGCTGGAGGAACTGGAACGGGTTCAAGACCTCAAACAAGAAGCACCAATTCTTTAAATATCATCGTTATCATTCATATTCTGTTCCGTGAGAGAAAAAGGCACGTCGCTCATTTCGGTTCTGAAGGCGTAAATCACACACACACACCTACACACACAGGAATACACAGCCGAGTCTCCTGTGAGTGGCGAGCAGTAGTCACGAGGAGCGAATGTGTGAGGGGAGAATGACACAGCAGCCATCCATCTCTCTTTTCTCCCTCTGCCTCTCCTCTTCTTCCTCCATCACACTCTCTGTGATGCAGAGAGTCTGTGTGGCTTTGTGCCACAGCAGGTTGTTATTTTCCTAAGATTAGAAGACGGGAGGGGAGAAACACACAAACAGACAGGATTAATGTCACAGTGTGGGATTTTGGGGGAAGCAGATGTAATTCATCGGCGACTGAGATTCATTTCAGCGTTACCTAAAAGGACCTTCCATCTCCTTTTTGATTTTTTGAGGAAGGCACAATCGTTTGGCATTAGTACGCCGTTCTTGTGCCGGTTTTACCCCTCCTGTTTTACAAAACTGTCTGGAGGGTTTTATTTGTACAAATCCAGATCTTCTGTAAGTCGTCTATACATGAAGGTAACTTGGTTTTGACACATTTAGTAGTGGATTTGTTTGGGTTAATGTGACTTTAGCATTAACGCCACTATCTTCTATAATGAATTAACACAACTTGAGTTTTTTAGGTCGTAGCGGGCTCAGTTTTAAAGCTACAGTGAAGATCCTGGCATCATATGAAACTAGAAAACCTAAAGAATCCATCGGTACCAACCATGTCACATTAGCATGTCGCAAAGGAGACTAAATATCCAAACTTAACGCTACATTTTGGCGAGGAAAAACTGGCATGGTCATTTTCAAAGGGGTCCCTTGACCTCTGACCTCCAGATATGTGAATGTAAATGGGTTCTATGGGGGCCCACGAGTCTCCCCTTTACAGACATGCCCACTTTATGATAATCACATGCAGTTTGGGGCAAGTCATAGTCAAGTCAGCACACTGACACACTGACAGCTGTTGTTGCCTGTTGGGCTGCAGTTTACCATGTTATGATTGGAGCATATTAATTTTATGCTAAATGCAGTACCTGTGAGGGTTTCTGAACAATATCTGTCATTGTTTTGTGTTCTTAATTGATTTACAATAATAAATATATACATACATTTGCATAAAGCAGCATATTTGCCCATTCCCATGTTGATAAGAGCCTTAGGCTGATGATTTGTTTGATGACATCTGACCATTCTGTCTCTTTTTGTCCCCTTCCAGCCACCAGACCCAGACAACATGCTGGGATCATCCCAAGATGGCCGAGCTCTACCAGTCTCTGGGTAAGATGTTCATTCTCACACACACACTGCCTGTCTCTGTCGTCTCATAAAGTCATGAATCGCCAAACCGTCCTCACTCCCGACTTGTCAGATACCGCCGTGTGGTCAGGTTGGGGAGAGGTGGTGGACGGGTCAAACAAACACGAGACCTTCAACCAGGAGGCCGCCGATTGTGTGCCATGTCAAACTAAAAGTAACGTTGACTTATTTTGTCACGTCAGTCTTTAGTAAGTAAGTAAAGCTTTACTGATATAGCACCTTTTAAAACACACCTTTACAAAGTGCTTCACTTCAAAAATGACAATATGAAACACTGAAATAATGAGTAACAGATCAAACTAAAACAGACAAACACACATGTGGATGAGGCCTATAGAAAGGCTTGCCTATAGAGATGGGTTTTTAGAAGCTGCTTAAAACAGTCCAGAGATTCAACAGCTCTAATAGATTGGGGGGGGAGGTGATTCCAGAGGGTCGGGGGGGCTAAGACAGAAAAGGCCCGATCACCTTTTGTTTTGCAGTTTGAGCGGGGGATGGATAAAAGGCCGAGATTAGAGGATCGAAGTGTTTCGACAGGTCGAATATGGAACAAGGAGATCAGAAATGTAACTGGGGGCGAGGTCATGCAGTGCCTTATACTGTATGTAATTAGCAAGATCTTAAAGTTGATTCTGCCAGAACAGGGGTGATGCGACACCGACGGCTAGTTCTGGTTAATAACCTGGCCGCTGCATTTTGAACCGCCTGAAGGCGATTTAGAGCAGATTGACTGAGGCAGGTGTAGAGGGAATTACAACAGTCTAGACGGGAGAATATGAAAGTGTGAATTAATAGTTAGTCACGTTTGTATCGTCAGTCTCGTGAGTCACGTGAGCAGCTAGTCAGTGGACGTCAGCCACCACCGTTTCCTAACCCTAACTAAGTGGCTGTGTTGCCTAAACCTAACTTCCTGTGAAAACGGAAGTTTATTTTGAAAGGACACTATGCATGTAAAGAGCGTATATTGACACGCCGTCCCTGGTCCGTCCAAGAGGGTTAAACCCTTCAGGTATTTGAGGATTTGGGGAGTGAGAATGTGTTGGACTGTGATTCAAGACGCGGTATCACTTCACGATCCATCACACCGCTGAATGACAAGAAGATTTCATCTCTAACTCTCCTTCGTTCTCGTCCCTCCGTCTTTAGCCGACCTGAACAACGTTCGGTTCTCGGCCTACCGAACAGCCATGAAGCTCAGACGCCTGCAGAAGGCCCTCTGCTGTAAGTACTCTCTATATATACATGTATATACCTCTCCTGAATGGGTGTCACATCGGCTTTTTTGTCTCTAGCTTCAAGTACACTCCTCTCATCATGAGTGATCCTCTCATTGTGTTCCAGCCCTCCTACACTCCTCCTTTGTTCTTTCTTTTCCTCCAGCTCCCCTGTCTGTTTTTTGTTTAATTCACCTCAATTTGCCGCGGCCGTTCTTCTTCTCCATCGTCTCCTCTTCACTTCCTCCTTTTCTCTCGTCCTCCTCTTTTCCTCCTCACTGCTCTGACAGTGGACATGTGTGTGTGTATATATATATATATATGTGTGTGTGTTTACTCATCGTGGTGGAGTTAAAGAGTGTGAGCCGCCTACGAGCTGTTCCGTGTGTGTGATATGTTTTAAGGCGTATAGCTGCAGCTGTATAGCACACAAGCACTATTTATGTTAAGGAGGCTTTCTAAAAATAGAAATGAACAGGTTTTGGTGATTAACCCTGCCGAAAGGAAGCGCGGTTGTGAAGTTTTTCCTTTTTTGTTTCCTTAACCTCGTTGCTCTTACTCGCTGTTTCTTCGCATTTCTTTTTTTTCCCACTTAATTTCCTTTTCTTTATTCTCTACCGGGTATTTGCCTTAATGGCTTTCCCTAATAGTACAATGTATACATATTCCAAAAACGTCACAAGACGGTGTCTGAGAGTTGGCAGCCTTCATCCCATCATTCCAATCACTGCACATTTCGCCGTTCCTTTACCTTCAGTTGCCTCATTGACCATGCCAGGATAATTTGAAGGGTGTTTGGCCTCTCTCTCTCTCTCTCTCTCCGCCTGTCCTTTAGTGGACCTCATGAATGATAAAGATGACTAATGTGATACTTTATTGATCCCTGGAGTCAGGCCGCCTTCTCACTGCCGTCCTTGAGCAGCATTGAGCTCAAGGACACTTTGAACATGGAGAACTTGAACCCAGCAGGTCTGTTTGAAGTATAGTGTGAGCTCAGCAGTGGGACATTAAGTATCGATCTTTTATTATATAAACTATTAATCTCTTAACAATCCGATGGCTGCTATTCTGTCTGCCAGAGGTTGTAGTGGGCTCGGTCTTATAGATAGAGTGACGACCCTGGTAACTGAAACTAGAAAGCCAAAGGAGTCCATTGGTACCAACCATCTTCCTTGTCAGGAAGAAAGCTAAATAACTACAAAATTACGCTACATTTTGGCGTGGAAAAACTGGCATAGCCATTTTCAAAGGGGTCCCTTGACCTCTGACCTTCAGATATGTGAATGAAAACTCTGAGATGAACAGAGTGAAAATGATATTTTATTAGATAAAATAAGATATTGACAAACTGCATAATTTGCAGTTGAAAAAAGGTAATAAATCTCAAAATATCACAATATATCTTATCACTATACTCAGCATATCGCAAAATGTTTAAGATCAAGTTCATATTGTGACTTGAGTATTGTGGTAATATCGTATCGTGGGGCCTCCGGTGATTCACTATGGAGGACGGAATCTGCCAAAATCATAATAAAAATAAAAATAAATATAGCAGTTATTAATTGATAAATTGTGACCTAAAATGATATTTCTGTTTTAATTTGCTTCGTTAGATATTTATCTTTGATTAATTCCCTCATTTATTTACCTTTCTGTTTAATTTTCCCTTTTATTTATTTATATATTTAATTTATTGATTTTTTAGATGTATTTATTTATTTATTTATTTGCATGTATTTTTCAAATATTTTTAAATGCATGTAATTATTTATTTATTTATGCATTTATTTATTTATATATTTATTTCTACTGGTTTTTAAATGTATTAATTTATTTTTGCATTTATTTTTCAATGTAAGTAATTATTTATTTATGCATTTATTTATTCACAATTTTCCCTGTGCATTTTATCCCTAATTTATTTCCCCAAACTTATATATTTCTGTGTTATTTTCTTTACACATTTCTTCATGCATTTCTGCCTCCATCACTCCCACCCCTAGCTGTGTGTTTGTGTCTGCTAACTAACAGTACTCCACTCTCTTTGTCCGTAGTGGACCTTCTGAGCATGCCGATGGCGTGCGAGGTGTTCGACCAACACGGTCTGAAGCAGAACGAGCAGCTGCTGGACATCTCCCAGCTGGTCACCTGTCTGACCAGCCTGTACCAGCGGCTGGAGCAGAGCCACTCTCACCTGGTCAACGTCCCGCTGTCCGTGGACATGTGCCTCAACTGGCTGCTCAACGTCTACGACACGTACGTGTAGCACGCTGCGCACGCGGAGAAGAGCTTCCATTACTTCAGTGAGATTAAACGCACTCTAACATGTGGCTTTCTGTTGGTCGATAGTGGGCGAACCGGAAAGATCCGGACTCTGTCATTCAAAACTGGGATCATCTCGCTCTGCAAGGCTCACCTGGAGGATAAATACAGATGTGAGTAATACACACACAGACACAGAGATACAGGATGCCTGCAGAATGTAAATACATGAACACAAACTCTCGCGAGACGGATCCTTTCTAGCCATAACCCTGAAACAGCTGAGCCAATCACAGTGGAGCATGAAAACAACGGCTCTACGAACAAAATCGAAGTCTCCAGGAACTCATATCATCGCCTGGATACTGCAGAGCGCAGGATGTGAACACACAGCGCCACAGATCTGCAGCCAGATGGTGTGGGGTTTTTAAACAGTCAATTAGTGCAAAATGAATAATGGAGACAATAATAGTTTTGTTGAAGCTGTTTGTATAACCGCATCAATCCCACGCTTTTTTCAGCGATAATTCTGCTGCATCTCTCCATAATTATGATGGTAACATCGTATTGTCATTGATGAACAGCGTGATGTATTGAAAGAGTAAAACTTTCCACGCATACTTAAAGTTACTCCAGGAACTTTGAACTGGTTCTGAAACAGTCTCAATATAATCCTGATGCCTAAAATGAGAGGTTTTCTAAAGGGAGTCTGGCAGCTGCAGATCTTTACGACACAAGGCGGTGGTGCTCATGGAAATGGTATCGCCTTTGTTCACATGGGGCCGCCAAAATCAGAATCAGATCATAGATTTATTGAAATTGAGGCGTTACAGTTGCTCTTGTTTAAACATAAAGAAATGTAAGAAAATATGAATAAATTATATATATATAATGCTACAATATACCCACAATATATGTAAAGAAATATAAATAAGTACTAAAATTAAAAATGAGAATATAATAAATATGAAATATGTACAAATATTTGCCTTAAGACATGAAATATATATGAATAACCACAGTGCGAATAAGTAAATACAAAATGCTGAGAAGTGGGATCTATTAAATGTGTTAAATATAGATGCCAGAACGGTATAAATAAGAAATTAATACAAATAGTTCTTGAATGTGCAGTATTAATGAGTGTTAGATTTGAGTGATTGTGTGTAGAGGTGCGTCTGTGCTTATTTTGTAACCAGCATCTTTCCCTTTGTAACCTCCTCCTCCATCTCCATCCTCCAGTCTTGTTCAGACAGGTCGCCAGCGCGACAGGTTTCTGTGACCAGCGTCGTCTGGGCCTCCTCCTCCACGACTCCATCCAGATCCCCCGGCAGCTCGGCGAGGTCGCCTCCTTCGGCGGGTCCAACATCGAGCCTTCCGTCCGCAGCTGCTTTCAGTTTGTACGTGGCTCGCACACTCACCGACGCTTCTTTCTAAGTGCTTTGTTTTGAGTCTGGAGTTCTAGGCAGTCCTAATGAATGTCCTCACTAATAATAGTAACAGTCGAATGCTGCAGTAGCCCCGCATGTCTATTTGCACTGATGCCTAAGGCCCTCCAGATGAAGGTCACATATTAGCAACAGCCCCACCGAGCGTCCGAGTGTTTGTTTACATCGGGCTAAATCGGGTTTATTTATAGAAAGCTACTGGATTGTTGCTAAGAGATTTGCAGAAAAATAAAGGGCAAAACATGGATAAAGCAAGGATAATAAAAACAAGTGCGTGGCAGACTCCGGTAAACAGAGCCGGAGACGACCTGCACGGGATCAAACAAATGATCTCTGACAGATGCAGAGAGGTTGCGGGAATGAAAAACATGGACAAATCTCACAAACAAATGGGACAGAATGAACCCCATATATATCCTATATAAATATATATATACCTGCACATGGGTATTTAAATGATCAAATGTGTGACAGCACAGCGAAGCAAAGTCTCCAGCTCTCTACACCAACATCCCCGGTTGAGCCTCAAAACAAGCAGCAAATCCAGCGTTCACATGATTTTTTTTTTTCCCCCAAAGGATTCCAGTAATTGCAGTCTGACGGGATTATCCCTAATCTCCAAGAGATGATCCAGCATTTTCATGTTTAAAGTCCCTACTTTGGACACCCAATTTAGCTTTTTATTCCTCAAATGTGTTCTGAAAGTAAAACCATTGTCGTGTTCGGCAAAGGGAATGTTGTGGAAATTGACCATTTGCTAAGACCCTCCCCCCAAAACAGCAACTGACCAATCGTAGCAACAACCGTTTAAAGGGATATTTCGGATTTTTTGAAGTGGGGTTATATGAGTTACCTCTCTGTCAGACAGCTCTTTCCGACGGCTAACTGAAAGCCATTATCTAAGCTCTCTTCAAAGCCACCAGACTCCATTGACAAAAACGGTAATTTTACCACACAGAACACTGGAGTTGCTGGTCTACCGCTGCCTCGTTGTTTGTTTGAGTTATTGTGTGACTTTAAAGGGTTAGTCCGGATTCACTAAAGTCACACAATAACACTAAATAACCGATCGAGGCAGCGGTAGACCAGCAACTCCTGTGTTCGTTTACGTGGTTCTCACGGAACGGGGACGCTACAAACATACCGTGATCTCATAGAATATGTTTGTGATGACTGACAGAGCCACTGATAAAAAAAACTTGATATATGTGAGCTGTCAGCATCAAGTCTTCATGTTGTTGAGGCTGTAATAGTCTGGTTCCTTGATTGTTTTGACCTTGAAACAGCACAATCCTATTCAGTGGTATTAGATGGAATAAAAAAAAAAGTTTAAAAATCTGTTTAAACATACACAAGGTGTATAAATTATGTTCCGGACGCCCGTCTGTCACCGCCAATTCCAGTCATTATCACCAACAGAAGCCGTTTTATTTTGAACAAGCAGTCCTTCTTAGGAAAATCTCACACATGCACACCCCCAGGCACGCACACCAGGTGGACTATCTCATCTCATCTCGCCCTAAAACTACTGGAGATAGCTTAGCTTCGTTCCAGCTGCTCCCTCTGAGAAGGAGCATGTGGGCGGGAGACAGAAAGAGGGAGATGTGTGGGGGGGTCAATTCTATGGGAACTCCAAAAAGACCCTGGAGTTCCCAGAGTCCCTGCTGATGGGAAAGTGATAGATGTGGTCTCTGGTTCTCTTTCAATTAGAGAGCTCAGTAGTTTCATAAACAGCTGCTCACTGTAGTTTTTAGCAAACAGGAGCAAATCATGCATTTGTTGGGGGACTATTTTCAGCGGTGGATTAATCCACAATGGGTGCTCTAGTGAGTTTCTCTAGCAGCAGGACAGTGTGTTAGTGGGATTGAGTCAAAATAAACTCCAGTGTGTGTGTGTTCATGGTGATGAAGGAACATGTCAGCCAGTGCAGCAGTGTGGCTCATTGATGTGTTTTTTGGACAACAATGGAGCGGTTGTAAGTGAAAGTCCTTGTAGCAGAGTCTTAGTCATCAAATGTGGCAGTTTTTTTGACTGAACTGTTTATTTCACATCGTGACATTCAAGGTAATTTTTTACCGCTTCACGACCAAAAAACATCAAGACACATGAAACATTTACTGGAGTTTTGATTCTCAACAAGAGGTGATTTTATCTCCTCGCAAGAAGATAAGAAGGGGGATAAAACATTTCCAAAAAAACTGCATTTTAATGATTCAGTCATGTTGAAAGAAACCGTGCTTACCGTATCTTCATCTTCCCAGGCCAACAACAAACCCGAGCTGGAAGCCGCCATGTTCCTGGACTGGATGCGCCTGGAGCCTCAGTCCATGGTGTGGCTACCCGTCCTGCACCGCGTGGCCGCCGCCGAGACCGCCAAGCACCAGGCCAAGTGCAACATCTGCAAGGAGTGTCCCATCATAGGATTCAGGTCGGTAGAGCCGTCAATTTAGAGTGCAAATGTGCCTTAAAGAGGACCTATTATGTGCTTTTTTCCCCTTTCCTTTAGTGTGTTATATCGGTTTTTGTGCATGTAAAAGGTCTGCAACATTCACACTATTTCAAAGTGGTCAGATCTCAGTACTGTTCACACTACACAACCTGTTGTCTTGTAATCGGGAGTCTTTAATTAGTCTTTAGCCGTTGTGGTTTTCTCACGCTCTCATTGGCTGCAGCCAGGAATGTGTCTGCGAGGCGTCGGCGACCCTCTCGGATCTGATCTGGGGCTTTTGTCGGGGAGCTTGAAAAGCTGAAAATCAGGGTTACAGTCGTGTAATGTCAACTAGGCATTAGTCCCGCCTTTTCTCCCGTAACGTGGTGATGTCACCAAGTAAGTCATTTGCATAATACCTGCTTAGAGGCCCATTTGGCTCGCCCTCAAACAAAGCTAGTTATAGCAGGAGCCGGAGCGGAGTCCAAAGAGTTTGGTTCGGTTGACCAAACACAAGCCGGTATGAGAAAAGTAAAGCGTTTTTTGATGTTCTAGTAGAAACCCAAAATAAAAGCGTGCACCTGGAAATAAGCATAATAGGTCCTCTTTAAAGATTTCACTGTTTTTGTCTCGGGCTTTACAGTGGAATGTTCGACATGTAATCCACCTTTTGAGCAGCACATCTGAATGAGCAGAATTGGAGCCGTAGAACATTCATCTCATTACATACAGAGCAATAAAACACAAAATGAATTTCATTTTCAATTAGGTCCCGAATAAAAAGAATTCTGCTCTTTTGTGGTGCAGCACTGAACAGAAGGGTTGAACGTGATTAAACTGCACACTGAGAGCTTCTGGACTTTGTGAAATATTGTTTGAATATATCAATATTTAGTCTGCTGCATATACCGGCGGCCTATATATATATATATATGTTCCTTTAGATATCTTTGTTTCTCACCTTCCATCTTTTTCCAATAACTGTCTGAGGTTTTTTATTATAGAGATAATACAGAAGAGCTTTTCATTTTGAAGGGAGAGTGTCCCTGTAGTGTTCTTCTTTATTTAAAACAGAAGGGAGAAGAGAAGTGGGATTTTCATATTTTCTTTTCATGTGTACACAGAAACAAATGAAAAAGAGATGGCTCCCCTGGTCAACTCCACAAAGCTATTGTCTTTATCACGACACCCAGTGAGGTGTTTTAGAAGCAGCTATTTGAGACGAGAAGCTTCAGCATCTGTTCAAAGAAGATGTATTGATAATTGCCAAATTGATGTTACCGGGGAGTTAGCTCTGTACGCAGGAAGCACTGATACCAACAGATCTGTCCTTAAGTGGCACGTAGTGTACGGGGGATAGAAGAGATATTTATCCTTTTTAGAGTTTTCTACAGAAGCCCTGAGAGGCAAGAGAGAAAAACAATTCTGGTGATTCATTTTCTAAGTCTTCTAAGTTTTATCATTTTTTCTTACTTACTTTTTTTCATCTGTAAAAACAGGTGAATTTTTCATTCAATTTTTCTAAGCTGCTTTTTGTCGTAATACTAATTTCGGCCACAAGAGGCTGAAGTGCACCACGACCCCATGTTCTAAATAGGACTAAAAACATTCATGTTTTCTTCCAGGTGAGTTTTAATTTCTCCATGCGCTCTAAACAAAAGTAATATACCTTAATAAACCTATAAGTTATGTCAAATAAAGCTCACCTGAATGCTTTTAGTCCCATTAAAGACGTGGAGTAGTGGTGCACTTCAGCCTCTTGTGGCCGAAATGAGTATTACAACAACAAACATTTTTTCACCTGTTCTTAGGTCATAAACACAGGAGAGAAACCCATTTAGATCCGACTTAGAAAAAATGGATCAGACCGGATTTCGAGGGCCGAAAAAACTATAATCGGGGAGGATAAAAATTAATTTTGGGACGAGAGTTGAAAGAAAAATACCTGTTACATGCTGCGTCTCTCCCCATGACAGGAGCATCTTGTCCAGCAGCTCCTCCAACTTGATGGTGCGTGTCCACAGGATCCGTCCTTTCCACGCCAACCATTCATTGTCTACGTAAACATTGCCGTGCAATGCATTCTGGTAGCGTGGCGGCGCGATTCGAGAGACCTCCTTTCTCATTTGCCTAAAGTTGAGGTCTAGTCTACTTTATGCAAATCACGCCTCTCGAAACTCCAGAGAATCTTTTAAAATAAACGTTGTCGATCCAAAATAAATACAGATTCAGCAACAGCAGCGCTTATTTCTCGCCTCAAACACATTTCGGTGAACTATTTTCGTGATATAAGAGAAGAAAGTTTCCAAACGAGCCTCCATGTTGGTTCCGGTTTGAAAGCCGGGAGCAGTAGTCCACGATGGAAAACGTTCATCCAATCAGGTGCCGAGTGTGTTGCGTCTAGTGGCAGCCCAAGCGTTTCGTCCCCTCGCGATAAAAAACGCCCCGGTGGACACGTACCATTAGGACGGGCAGCTAGCAGGGCTGGTCCTAGCTTTTTGGGGGTCCTATGCAAGATCTTGTTTTTTGACCAAATGATACTTTTTTACACACAAAACATATTTTAATTTAATTTAAATTCATTATTAACATCAAAATCAAAACAAAAATGCAAATTATAAATAAAAAGACATTAAAATTACTTTAAAAAAAAAAAGAAAGTGTTGGATAAATTATAAATTCATGAACAAAAATAAACCACTTTTTGAGTTTTGATTTATGTTAAAGGTCACTTTCAAGGATTAATAATGTACGGTCCGCATTCAGGTTGTATTTCGGGACGGTTCCGGGAGGACGGTAAAAAAAGTTAGTCGAGAGCCGTGCTCTCGGGGGTTCCGTAATTTTCTCTCATGTACAAACTAAATGTGTGTGTCAGGGTTATTATTACCAGTAAAAACAAATTAGCCTCACACATATGATCAATTAGACTGCTCTGTCACCAGAGTTGAGATCCAGCTGTGAACCTTATTTGTCTCCTTAATCTAATTGAACAGCAGCAGCAGGGCAGTAAAACAGCCCACTTGTAGATATGAATGATTGATGCTCTGATTATAGTGACAGAACCGCAGTCGTTATCTGTAACCTGGACCCTTTTTAAAATACTGGTGAAGCCCAGGAGGCATTCTGTCCAACCAGAGGTTGGGCCCCGTAAAGGGAGGTGTGTCTGCTCTATTGTTGGTGGGCCCCTTCATGACAAGAGCAGTGATAAATGTTAATGAAGACTCCCAGGGCCGGAGCATAAATATCTCATTTAGGAACTGGCCTGAAAGAATTTTAACTACTCCTACCCTGGAGAAAACAGAGCCATAAATCCCCCTCTTTTATTGATTCTCTCCCTTTCTTTTTCTCTCTTTCCTCTGCTCTCTCTTTTCTTTTTTCACTCTCCTTTTGTCTCCTTCCTTTTGCTTCCTTGACCTCCCTCCCTCCCTCGTCCTCTCTTCTCTCCACCAGATATCGGAGTCTGAAACATTTCAACTATGACATTTGCCAAAGCTGCTTCTTCTCCGGTCGCGTCGCCAAGGGACACAAGATGCAGTACCCCATGGTCGAGTACTGCACTCCGGTATGAATATATTTATACTCCTGTTCTGCAATGTGTAAATGAGACCGGTGAAGATGGGAATTTTTTAAGGTTGCCAGACTTGTCGAATCATTTATCTTCCTGAAGTGGAAACAATCTGCACGCTGAGATCCGTGCAGTCTGTCCCAAAGTTCGTCTTGCCACAGTGAATGCATCTTGAGTGGAGAGTGTGGATGCTTTTCCTACCAGTATACGTTGTATTTCAGCCCCTGCACTTTAAGCAAGCCTAAGCCTTGGGACACACCAGGAACGTCAGGAGCACGTGGCGGCTGCGTGGCGTGGTGGCTGCGTGATACACGCGTCGGGCGTTCACACTAGCTGCATTTCAGCTGCGTGTCTGCACAGTTTCTGCAGCTGCTGCTGTCAGCCCTTTCTTTCTACATAGAGTTTGCCATTTCATTTCATTATAAATATCATTTATATCTATTTTAGACAGAGAAAGGTTAAGAAATGTTTGCTTATTTGTAAATAATAGTAATAATCCACAATTAAAACTCCGTACTATATTCATTCATGGAGCTCTCCAAGTCACTGCATGTTCTACAACACTGTCCATAGAAAAAAACGCCTGAGGGCTTTAATTTTGAAATTAAAAATAAGTCTTTACTTTTTTCATCTCCGTAACATATTCTACAGATAGACATCGAAACTGTAGTAATGTTGCTGGTATGATGTTAATATACAGTCAATAGATCACCTTCACTGTCTGTGACATATTCTACAGATGTCTAGACATCGAAACTGTAGTAATGTATAGAGAAACTATAGAAAAACTATAGAAAAACAACAGGTAACGCAGCCGCCACGCGCTGCTGACGTTCCCAGTGTGTCAGCCCTGTTAGACAGTTGGATATTTATTGATGTATTTTATGTCGTAGAACAAAAAAAATCTCTTCAGCTTGTGTTAACCACAGACTTTATTTCAGGCATTTAACTAAAAATCCATTAAAAGAACTCATTGACGACAAGAAAGCGATGAGCAGATTTCCTAAAATGTCCAACTATTCCTTTAGCAATGTATCAACAAGTAATGTGTAGCGTAAAAAGGTGTTGTTAGCAACCAGCTGGTGAACATAGTGGAGCCTTTAGCAGCGAATGAGCCAGATGAGTCTGTAGAGACCAAGCTGCTGCACCAGGAAGGGAATCCAATGTTTTGGGGTCATAGATAATCTCTGACATAATACAGGAAGTCATGGAAACCCCTCTGAATCTTACAGCAGGGGCCACACAAGCAGCAGCGTAGCAGTAAAACCTGAAGTTGTGTACACATTTTTCCTACCATCTAGAGGGTTAAAGTGTGATTTCTTTTAGCACGGGCCCGGGGGCTGAAATAAAGACGCTGAGAAGTCGTAAATCTATTCCCTCTTTCTTCTAACTGTAACGACACACTCAGACCTGACAACGAGGGCATTAACTTCACTCACTTGATGTGTGAATACAGGCAAAAGGGCTTGAAATAAATTAGTGGTGTGTGTGTGTGTGTGTTTTGCCCTCCTCACTCCCATGGAGTGAACAAAGCCACCTTTGTGCCCCGTCTCTCTCTCTCCAGACTACATCAGGGGAGGATGTCAGGGACTTTGCCAAGGTGCTGAAGAACAAGTTCAGGACCAAGCGCTACTTCGCCAAACACCCACGCATGGGCTACCTGCCTGTCCAGACCATCCTGGAGGGGGACAACATGGAAACGTGAGTCACACACACACACACACACACACACACAAACACACACACACACACACAAGGACAGACAGGAAGAGAAACTAGGTTTAATTACAAACCTGAATTAGACGACACACAACGCCCACAAGTCTCAGATTGCATTGCGTTTCAACCCATGCATACACACACACAGTGACACCTGTGCACGCACACATGCATGCAAGAAATTCACATATGGTCTGTAAGGGATTAATGACTTTGAAGCTAATGTGAGAGTGTTCATGCAACAACACACACACACCCTTTATGCACTCATTAAGGTTTGATACATCCCATCACATGTTTTATTATATCTGAAATCAACAATCAATACCTTATCAATATTGTTGCTGTGTTGTTTTGTGTGTGACCACGTGCACTGTGACTCCTATTTTATCACGCTGTGCTGTTTGTGTCAATCTGGTCTCCTGCTGCCCCTCCATACTACAGCTCCCATCATGCCTTGCTGTGCTGTCGTCCTCCCACTTCCTGTGTCATCATCTCACGTTTTTTTGTCTTGCAGTCCTGTCACTCTGATCAACTTCTGGCCCGTAGACCATGCGTGAGTACCTGGCTGGCAAACACACACACACACACGCACACACACACACACACACTCTCAACCCCACCCATTTCACACTCATTTTGTAGTTGCCATGTTGTTTGTAGCTGTGTTGGGTTAACATCTCACAGTTTGTCGCTGCTGCTTGACCCCACATCCCCCTGCAGACCTGGGATTCAGGATGAGTCACTCTTCTTTAAATGAGAAAATTCTGACTTGATGTCTGTTCTTCCGTCCGTCCATCCTTTCGTCCGTTCGCGTGTCACACTTTCGTTTCCGGAGTAGAACTCGAAAAAGATTTAACTTAGGAACTTCAAATTTGGTATCCCTGTTGTTCCACTGATAGATACCACCTGTTACTTTCAGAAAGACACTTTGACATAATGCCCATTAGCAAATCACCCAGTATCAGCTCTGATCACGTGGTACTGTGTGTCATTATCGTAGCAGTTAATTTGGGAAATCAAGCAGTAGTTTATGTAAAGAAAAGAATGGCATTTAATGACATTGACTTTTTGGAATTTGATTCATTTCGGTTAGAGAACGATTATCTTCCGTCAGTTTATCACCCGGTTGGATACAGAAAGTTTTGTTGTCGGTGCAGGAAGTGAAAACAGGATTTACATTATTTCCATAAACAAGTCTTTGAATTAGTTTCTTATGCTGCCGCTGTTTCCCACCGCTGCTGCTGCTGCTTGTTAAATGATAAATTACCATGCAGCTGCCAGTGTTGGAGACTTATCTCGATTTGACCGGATTTAATTATCCTGCTCTGGTCTCTTTTTAAAGAAATAAAATGTATGCATCATTTTGGACCCGTGAAGACTTCGACACTAATTAGGACCCTATGATTTCATCGGTGAGGACAACACGGACGGAATCGCGGAAATGTGATGATGAAAATGGAACCGGCAGTAAAATAGCGCGGACTTTGCCAAAATGTGGATGCAATTCATGACCGTCGGGGGGGGTTACAGCTGCCGCTCACACACACACACACACACACACACACACACACACACACACAGTTATGCACACATTCATGTCGAAGATTATTAGAATTAGATTATTTTCCTCTCGCCAAGTTTTTGGAGCTTCTAGACAAAAAAGCCCCAGATCAGAGGCAAATTGGCGTCGGTTCAGCTCGCTGCTTAGAGATGTGAAGCCGAGAGGCTCGCCGATGCATCAAGTAGCAGGTAAATGTCTGACCTGTCGGGGAGCTACAGCCAATGAGAGGGCAAGACACGGGTTGAGGTGAGACCTGGTGGAGGGGTCACCTGTTAGTCATCCAAAAAGCTGAGGAATTTGACACCAACAGCTAAATTCAGACAATTTATTTTGCAAATTCCTTGATACTCATTACATTTTGAATATTTTCCTATGAGTTGTTGAAATTGGATTAATCCATCACATGATTAGACACTTTAACTGATGAAAAAATTTGGAAAAATTCAAATGGAAAACACAGAAAAGAACCTTAACCCTAAACGGAATCTGTAAACTAAAACAGATTTCATAGGGCCCTAACTAAGCATGAACTAAAACACAGGTGTCACATTATCGACGTGTCTGTGAGAAGTCTTATCTGCCGGTGAAACAGGAGTGGCAAGCTGTTTGCAAGTCAGCGGCGACACATCACCCTCGGCAGTATACGTCACTTAGCGTCTGTATCTGGGAAGTCGTGTCTGCAAGTGGAACGTGAGTGATATCAGGCTTATAAGTGCCATAAGCCTGTGAAACGGTAGCGGCATACCAATAACCACCGGTGGCGAGTAATCTCCGAATCGAGCATTAGAATCATAATAAAGAAGATGTACTAGAAGTGCTATATGTTTTTTGGATTATCCCGATCCTTAGTCATTCATTTGTAACTCGTCTGTTTGGCTCTTAACAGATAAAACTTCCAAAGCGTCAAGGTGCCCTTGTAAAAGGGACGTTTCCAGGATCTTAAAGAGTCAAACTCTTAATTTCTCAAGGACTAAAACACTGCAGGAAGAGTTGTTAGGCTCCTCAGAGACTCGCAGTTAATGATGTCAAAATACTGATCTTTCCCTCGGCAGACGAGGTGCGAGATCTCAGATCCGACGCTTTTGAAGCGAAGGTAAATGTATTCCGAGCCGGGGAGTGGAGAGGATACAAGCGGGGGAGCTTATTTACAGAGCATTTCACACCGCCGCCGCCACACATCTGTGCCTCATACTGTCACTCCCCTCACAGCTCTCCTGTGGATTCATGCGGCTTGTGCACGTGTGCGTCGGCATTAATGAATCCCTCCTGGTTGGATTCATGAATCTCTTTTTTCTCTCCCTCTCTCTGTCTCTGTCGCAGGCCTGGATCGTCCCCTCAGCTCTCACATGATGACACGCACACTCGGATCGAGCACTACGCCAACCGGTAACACACTATCTGCATTCAGCAGCAGCTCCTCGCAGCGTAGACTCACGGCGTTGCGAACAGTATAACCTTCTCCCCGTGCTCCACTTTTGCATTCCCCGCCCGCTATCCTCGGCCTCTACGAGCGCCGCAGATAATGGCTCCTCCAGAGAGCTCTACCTCGACACCAGAAACCTTTTGATTGATGCGATTTGGAATAATGAATTTGGAGAAAACAGTAAAAGCGCGGCACACTTCCTGCATTGGGATGTCTGTCTTTCGTTAACTCACAGGGGGGATCGGTCGCCCTAATTCCTCGCTGAAGCAGTTCTGGGGGAACTTTCGGTCAACATTCTCATGTTCATTCCACTTAATAGATCTAAAAGCTGATCATTAAAGAGCTTTATGGTGTATTAAAGCTGTGAGTCACACCTTGGAGGTGTTTTTCACCTCAGAACAAGTCCGATTATTCTCATCTAGCGAAAGCTTCCCCGCCCACTCAGGCATGACTTAACGCAATTGTTCGCAACCCAGTGAGTCTATTGTAGTCATTTAGTCTGAGTAATCTTATTAAATGCTAACACTTGACGATGTGGAACTACCTTTCAGGCATGTGTCATATACAGTCAGCCCAAAGATGATCATGTGGATTTAATACAGAGGGACAATTTGTGTTTTATATCTTCCGTTGAATGATGAGTTAAAGGTACAGGAAACTTAAAGGGAGAGTTCAGGTGTTTTTGAAGTGTGGTTGTATGAGGTACTTATCCATAGTAGGTGTATTATTAACAATAGATCGAAAAACAGACAGGAGCCAATACCCGATCCCGAATTTTGGGCAGTATCGGACGCATTTCCCTCCCTTCATGAAGGTTCTAATGTTCACTATTTACTTAATGAGGGAAGATACAGAAACACCTGCAGCCTCCAAAGTGACGATAGAGTTGAATCAGCAGCTCTCTGAATGATTTAATGACGCCCAGGTGACAAAGAGCGTTCCCTGTTTGGCAAAACCGTTTAAAAAAAGCCAGCGTCTGAACCGGGAAATAAAGGTATAGAAAAAGATGATGTAATGTAATTAAAGGACCAACATGGGAGCAATTAACAGCAACTGATGAGATTTCTAAGAGCTGATGGCAAGACGACATCAGTGATGCATGTTTAGTCACAAGTTTCCGGTACCTTTAACAGCTAAAACATTTCAAATCAAGGTTCCAGATATTTTATATGGCTGTATATGTCAGTGCTTTGAAAGTAGCTTATGCACGATTGTTGATTTTTGGTTTTTTTTAGATGGAGAATGGGATACCTTGACAACTATGTCTTTTTATCGCCAGGCATTCGCCATTTTTTGTAAAAGTCTCTATATTTCCTTAAAGGGATAGTTCAGATGTTTTGAAGTGTATGAGGTACTTATATAGTCAGTGTGTTACCTTCAGTAGATGACGGTCGGCACGCCTCCAGTGTGGAGAAACAGACAGGAGTTATAGTACGGGAGCAAAGCAACGTACTGCTGTGGATGGGGGCAGCAGCAAAACGTATATTAGCCACTTTAAAAAAATCAATATCTGTTGAAGTGTACGCTATATTTAGAATATTTTCACCGCTTTACCTCGCTGTGAGACTGAAGCCGTTATCTATGCTCTCTTCAAAGCCACCAGACCTCAACTGACAAAAGCAGTCATTTTACCTCGCAGAACACGGGAGTTGCCAATCTACTGCTGCCTTGATCGGTTAGTTTGTTTGTTAGGACCAAATGAAATCCGTTAGAATCCGTTTTGAAAGTGTCTAATCATGTGGTGGATGAATAAAATTACAAAAGTTTCATAAGAAAATATTCAAAATTGAATGAATTTCATGTAGCACAACATTGCACAATTTTTTTAATCAATGAAAGGGCTTCAGTACAGCTATAAAAAAAATGTTTTGTAACATAAAGCGTCTAAATTTAGCTGTTAGTATTCCAAAAAAATTCAGGAATTTGAAACTAACAGGTGACCCCTCCACCAGGTCTCCCCTCGACCCGTGTCTTGCGTTCTCATTGGCTGTAGCTCCCTTGACAGGTCACACATTCAGTCTGCTAGGTGATGCATCGGCGAGCCTCTCGGCTTCACGTCTTTAAGCAGCGAGAACCGAGCCAACGCCAAGTTGCGACTGATCTCGGGGCTTTTGTCAGGAAGCTCCAAAAACTGTTGGCGAGTGGTAAGTCGAGAGATTTATATAGAGCAGGTCTAGACTGTACTCTATAGTTTAGAGATCCCCCATGAGCATCGCATTGTTATGCGCTTTGGCGAGGAAGAACTCCCCGTTTAGCAGGTAGAAACCTAGAGCAGAACCGTGATTCCACGATTCTGTCCGTGTTTTCTGCAAAATCATAGGACCCCAGTTTGTGTTATTTTGTGACTTAGATGACTCCGAACTAACCCTTTTAAAAAGCCGAAGTCACACAATAACACAAACAAACTAACTGATCGAGGCGCCGGTAGACCAGCGACTCCTGTGTTCTGCGAGGTAAAAATGACTGTTTTTGTCAATGGAGTCTGGTGGCTTTCGAAGAGAGCATAGATAACGGCTTCAGTTCTCTGTTGGAAAGGGCTGTCTGACGGCGAGGTAAAGCATTGATGACTGATTTGTGTTCCTGTCTGTTTCTCCAAACTCCACGGTAATACACGGACTATGGAGAAGTACCTCATACAACCCCACTTCAAAAAAATCCAAATGATCCCTTTAAACGTATCGTAACTGCAAAGGGGTTTTCACACGGAAGAAAAAGAGAACTTACATTCTAACTTTGAAATGCTGAATGTGCTACAACGATTCCTAATGATGACAAATAGTATGAGGCTGAAAACAAATGTCAAGATATCCCTTTGCACACAGTAGAAAGTGTTCACATGACAAAGTGATGCATTGACTTTTTGGTGAATAAGCAGTGAGAGTCCAGCATATGCATAATGCATCTGAGATGTTGCTCGTGCCATCCGGTGCGCCAGCATGTGCGCTCGAAAACCCCCTCCTCGATACTGGACTCAGAGGAGAGAAAAGCCATCAGTATTGTTGCGGTGCCACGCTGACTCAATCAGAGCTTATTCACCAAAATATTTCCGTGTTCCCGCAGTTTGCAGTGATCCTAACCGCTCCCAGAAAACCCACCGCTGAGGGACAAGAAGCAGTCAAATCAATCAATCTATGAGTCAATCAAGCGGTCGATCGATCGGTCGTTGAAACAGTCAGTCGGGCGCCGTTGGCGTTCCTCAGTGTGAGGTCTGAGCCACAGGCCGAGTGCTTGATCCCTGCCGCAGTGTGTTTGACACCACTCACTGTTGCCTCAGGCTAACACACACACATATATAAATACACACCAGCACATGCTGACGGACGCACATGCTGAGTCACACTCCCCAGCTCTGTCGCGTCCAGATCTGGCGGATTCCAGATACCATCCAGCAGATTAAAGGAAGGTGGTAGGGGCGAAGAAGTAACATAATTAAGCCTCGAGTGAGCCGATGGCCCCCAAACCACGAGGTTATCTCTTGTTTCTGTAGCGCGCAGCAGCTTATGAGTACAAATACACCGGCCTGGGCAGATGCCAGTCTGTCACAATCCATCTGCTTCAAACTGCTCACTTGCCAAGCACCAAGCTTCTTTTTTTTTTGAGCGCTGATAAAGCCCCAAAAATCTCTTTTACTTTTCGGGCACACACACCACCAGGAAAAAGTGATCTAGCGGAGATAGCGGCGGAGCAATTTAAATCTTTGGCTCTTCGCTCACAGCTATTTTATCATGATAGAGCTGTTGGAGGAGCGCAGCCGGGAGGGTTGTTTACAAGTCTTAATGGCCAGACTCTGGTTTCTGAAAAAAGATAATACCACTTCCTTTAATGGATCGGTTCAACAACATTACGAAAGGCATATTTTTATCACTTTTTTTTTTTTTCTAGTGGTATGTAGCCGTGCGTATAGTTGTTTATATCCCCTGCCTCCACCTCAATAAAACGGAGATGAATGGTTGTTGCTCAAAACATAAGAAAAAGGATCTTACTGTGAACAACTTTAATGAGATCTACTTCAAAATAAGGGTTTTCCTGAAGGGCTGAGGTTCTACTCAGAACCCTTTTTTGAAGAAAGGGTTTCTTCGTAAGACTAAGGGTTCCATTAAGAACCCTTTTCATCCAGAGGACCTTTTTTGGAAGAAAGAGTTCTTCAAGGATTGTTGAAAGCACGGGTGGTAAAACATCCTCAGGAACTGTGACCCTCTAACAGCCTCATGAGGAACCCTGGGTGGGTTCTAGATGAAACCTTTGGAGTATAAAGGGTTCTCAGTAGAACTAGAGACCTCTGCGGATAATCCGGCTCCCGTTAAAAACCTCCTGAACGTCAGGATCTTAAGTTATCGGGGAGAAAAAAGCTGAGCAGACGTCGGCTCTGCTCACAGCCCCTCCGGAAAGTCCTTTGTCTGGCGAAACATTGTCAGAGAAAGTCAAACTGCTTTATTCCGTATAGAGACCTCTGTTGCCTCCTGAACGATAAACACTGAAGGAACCCTAACCGGCCAAAGCTGACCGCAATGGTGGTGAAGACAACAATTCCCATGATCCCACGCTACTTCATGCCATCCGTCTTTTCTTATTGTTTTGATCGAGAGACCCCCCTAGTGGCACAAAACCACACATTGCAGTTGAATGTTTTCCATCTGCACAAAACACAATCCTCTCAGTAAAAATATCTGCCTTCTGTTTTTGAGGTGGATTTTCCCTCTACACTCTGCTACTTGCTGCGACTGACTGACTGCTCTGTTTCTTCCCCCTCCGCAGGTTAGCGGAAATGGAGAATCGTAATGGCTCTTATCTGAATGACAGTATCTCACCCAATGAGAGCATGTGAGAACCGCTTTTTGTTTGCTGGCTTTTGTTTTTTCGCTCGACCTTCCTCACTCACTCACTGATTGGCTCGCCGCTGTGTGAACCGGCTCCGTCTTCTTTGTTTCCATTGGCTGGTTGTGAAACAAACCATAACATGAGGTTATATTGAGCACATGTTAACGTAATCACGTAACGTAACGTATTTGTGTATACATATATATGTGTATATATATATATATATATATATATATATATATATATATATATGTGTATATATATATATATATATATATATGTGTATGTATATATATATATATATATATATATATATATTTATATATATATATATATATATATATATATATATATTTATATATATGTGTATATATATATATATATATATATATATATATTTATATATATGTGTATATATATATATATATATATTTATATATATGTGTATATATATATATATATATATATATTTATATATATGTCAGTTACTATGTTAACATGTGCTCAATGTAACCTCATGTTATTGTTTTATTTGTGTTTGCATCATCATATCCCATACAAGTATCTATATACATCTCATATATAGTATTCATATTGTCCTCAGTGATAATATTTCCTCTGGGTAGTTATAATAGAGATATATGCAGCTTATAAACAGAAAGTATTAGTGTTTATATAAACATGTGCCATATTCATGTAAGCATATTATGTTCGCAGTCTGTTTAAACTCATCACTATGACGACGCATTTGCTTTCTCCGATTCCCCTTTTTTCAAAAATGTTTGTATTTACAAAGAAATGTGAAGTTTTGTACGGTACAGAGAGAGGAACAGAAAATGCGTATTTATTAGAGCTAGTCAAAATCTAAATCATCCAAATCACAATGAATGTCTTGGCTTTAAAGGTCCGGTTACACCAGAAAACGGCGCAACAAGTTCACCCGGTTATTCAAAAGACATGTTTGAGATATCAGCAGTATTGTTCTCAGACAAGAGGTTGAATAAAAGCAGATGAAGCAACATGCTTAGAAGTCAAGACTGCTCGCCGGTCAAAGTTCTCTTCGCTTCAGGGACAATCAAGTGCAATAAACACACAGCAAACACACTCTTTAAAACCAGACCTAAGAGAGCAACACACTCCTCCGTCATAGTTTCAAGTCACCTTAAAGGGGATTTGTTGTTTTTCATCCAGTACATATCTTGCAGCTCCGTTAGTATTCACAATGGAAGATTGGCTGAGCTGAAAGCAGAGCGGTGAGAACACAGCAGCATTACATGGCCTAATTAAAATCCTTCCAAACACCGCAGGCCGCGCACGTGATCTTTAAGAGGTGGCAGAGCGCGGTCGATCGAATCGCTCCGAATACCCAGCGCCGCAAAAACGAGTTCAGGACAAAATGTAGACGACAGCTCTGGCCCTCTCTCTGTCCACTGCTGTGTTTTAGATTCTTCTTCTGTGGTGCACTCTTGTTCCGCTTCTCTTTGCTGATTGTTTTTCTCCGTTTTCCTGTGTGTGTGTGCATGTTTGCTGTGTGTGTGTGTTTGCAGTGATGACGAGCACATGTTGATCCAGCACTACTGCCAGTCTCTGAACCAAGGCTCTCCTCTCAGCCAGCCCCGCAGCCCAGCCCAGATCCTCATCTCCATGGAGACGGAGGAGAAGGGAGAGCTGGAGAGGGTCCTCAACGACCTGGAGCAGGAGAACAGGTCAGTGAACGCACCACCCATCTCTCTGGGATTATCCTCTCTTGGCTGCATCTGGACTCTAACTTCCCCGCGGGGGGATCAGTAGAAGTTTATCTTCACCTTAAAAGCAGCAGTAGGTGAGGTTGGAGCAAATATGATGAAGTTATTTTTATAAAACGGTCACTATAGTCTGACAGTGGTGCATGAGCCAGGTAATCTGGGGAAAAAAATCACGTGCCTCCGTGTCCTCCGGTGTCCAATCAGGACTGCTAACAGTATACTATGATGATTAGTATGTAGTTTATACTGAATAGAATTAGAAACCTTGATACATATTACACATTGTGAGTTTTTTTACTCAATAAACCAACAAAAAATTGTCCGACAATAACCTCAAAACACATCATCTATATCCATGATAAATAGAAAAGATCTCCTGAGAAGGGCAGCCAAGCACCAGTGTCCTCGTCTCTACCTCCGATTTAATCAGTCCTAGAATACAAATGTCCTAAAACAGTGCCCAATAAAGACTGAACATTTGACTCTCAGCCCTCCCTTTGTTCATTCCAATTCCAACAGAACTAGAGGAAACGAACGGGGGATAACTGTGTCTACTGTTTTATATATAAATCCGGCACTGTGTCGCTGCAGTGACCCAGCTTCCCCTTCATAATCAATAAAACAAAAGTTCACCTTCTCTCCTAAGCAGTGGGCGTTTGATATTTTTCACATTTCTATCCGAGTTAGCAGCGTATTTATTAATCCCTCCGCTGCCCCTCGCTGCAGGAAGCTGCAGTCGGAGTACGACCGTCTGAAGAAGGCCCACGACAGGAAGGGCCTGTCCCCGCTGCCGTCGCCCCCGGAGATGCTCCCGGTGTCGCCGCAGAGCGCGCGCGACGCCGAGCTCATCGCCGAGGCCAAACTGCTGCGGCAGCACAAAGGCCGTCTGGAGGCCCGTATGCAGATACTGGAGGACCACAACAAACAGCTGGAGTCCCAACTGCACAGGCTGAGACAGCTGCTGGAGCAGGTACTCATTCACTCACTATGGCAGCCTCTTACATAGCCTTTACATATCTGACAAATATCTCTATATATATAAGGGATAATGTACAGCTAGCTGGTCAAATCGGCACAAGTTGGCGACAGATCCTCTCAGATATGAGCACAGAGAGGACCGAGATAAAAGCAAATCCTGTGAGTGTAAGTGAGTTTAGTAACACTGAGCTAAGCTGCTTCAGATCCCTCACCACACTCTGTACACAATTACGACCAAACTGCCTCTGCCTACTCAACATCTGCTGTGAAACATGCCCTTGAGCAAGGCAGTTAACCCTCACATGCCGCCGCTGCAGCAGCGGAGGACCCCGCTGGTGTCCCCGGATTAATAAAAGAGAGCCTCGGAGTCGATGTGAAGTTCCCACCAGCGAGCTCCGAGCTCAGACTGAAGCAGCTTCCTCCGCACTGTCTGACTGCCAGTAACAGCTGACACGGAGGATCAGGCCAACTCCTCGGTCCCACACACACACTTCACTTCCCTTTTGACTCCTCTAATTAAGCTGTGCAGCGTGACTGCCAATTTACTGTGTATCCAATGTGTGTGTGTGTGTGTCAGACGGATTCCAAGGTGAACGGCACAGCACTGTCCTCTCCCTCCACCTCCTCCCAGCGCTCCGACTCCTCCCTCCCTCTGCTCCGCGTGGCAGCCAGCCAGACTACTGACACAATGGGTAAGAACACACTCTCACACACACACACACACACACACACACACACACACGTATATCCTTTAATTTGCATCCTTCCTTTTTAAAAGCACAGAGGATATAAATAGAGATGTGTGATCTCACAGCTTGTAGAGACCATGCTGTTGGACGTTGTTCTACATCGGACTACAGTGCATTGTTTAAACATGTGTGTGTGTGTGTGTGTGTGTGACTGGGCGTTATTATTAAAATGGAAAATCTTCCAAATCTTTTTGTTTCAGGTGATGACGAGCTGTCCAGCCCTTCCCAAGATGCATCTGGGCTGGAGGAAGTGATGGAACAGCTCAATAATTCTTTTCCTCATAGCCAGGGTACGCAACACCGACACTAACATGTCATTTTCCGAGATAAAACTCACAAATTTACGGGGAAAAAATGGAATATTCCACATCGCTTCAACTTGCAAGGTTAAATCAACTACACACCGCAGACACCACCGTTAAATACAGCGGTAACGATGTCCCAATTCAATACTATCACGATACTTGAGTGCCGATTCGATATGTATTGTGATTTTTAAGTAATGCGATTTCGATGTTACAATTTATTGCGATTTTTGTTAACTTTTTTAACACTAGACCATGGGGGAAAAGTTAAATCATACACTTCTAGGGTCTTTTAATTTGCAAAATATCTAAATAAATACACTAAAAATGTTTGATTTTCATGTCCTGATGTCAAATACACCAGTCATTGTCAGAAATTATTTATTACAGTTTTTTCAGCAACCCAAAAATCAAAGAATAAAGACATTTCCCTCACAAATTAGTGGTATTTTCTTTTTAATTTATAAGGGACATGTCATGTTTTATACTTCTGGTGAATATAATCCAATCAATCTAATGTCCATAGATGTATTTTGTATATACAGTTCCCTTTGTTAACGCCTTATTTTGAAAACCGGACGTAGTCCCACGTGTCTACTTCCTCTAACTTCTCCAAGGTGGTCTCTAGCTCTCCCGTCAGCTCCGTTCTCTTTATCCATCCATGGTCTACTGCTTTTCCTGTCAATGTGTGAAACCCAAAGTGTTTCCATCCGTCACTGGATGTGTAGTGTTTACCACGCTGGATTTAACATGTGAGGGTGCAGGTCGTATCCACGCGGACCCGCCGCCGTTTTTTTATTTCTCGTTTTGGTTGACGGATACGGAACGGATATGACGTCACGTTACTCAGACTACAACAATAAAAGCGGCAACTTCCTTCTACCTCCACATAGACTGAAATGAAGCAAATATATAAAATCTGGCATTAAGTAAAGCGTTACTTGCCCTTCACCTACCTTCCTTTCTCTCTATTACCAACACAAAGCTGATTGTTTTTTCCTCTTCCTTCCTTTCCTTTCTTCCTCTTCCTCTTTTTCTCCATGAGCCAGGAGGGAGAAGGGGACACCCATGACAGGTCAGTGGCTCAACTCTCTCTCTCTGTCCCCACCTTTTCACCTCATGTCCCCCACCTCTTCGGAGCATTCCCACTTCTTTCAAGTACCATGATTGTACCACTTTTGGCCCCCATGGTCATGAGTGATATTTAATAATTGGCTTAATGATTTTTTGCTGTTATAGCAGGTAAAACTGTGCACAAAAAGAGTAAAAACCATCATGGTACGGTGATGCTGTGGGGAAAAAAAACAAATATCTGTCCTCCCTCCCTTTCCCTGTCTTTAATTTCCTTTCCCTTTTCTGTCCTCTTGTGATACTGCCGCTCTGTTCTGCACTGCAGGAAGTAGTGATGTGTGTGTACGTAGAACGTCTCTGTGTGTTTGTAGATTTTGGGATGAGCTGAATCACAATCCCAGTAGGATTGAACCACAATTTAATGTGATAGATTCCAATGTATAGATCATTAATGTTAGACACTAATGGTGTATTTGTTCCTGCAAACTTCCAGTGTCGTCTGAGTTGATCAGTGCTGTTTGTTGCATGTTTCTTTGTGCTCTAATTTGGCCCACTAGGGGTGCCATTGTAGCCTCATAACCACACTTTTCACTCCATTGATTTTCTTCATTTGCTTAAAAAAAATGGGAGATGTGGGGCGGCGATTCATAGATCTGGAACCAAGCTGGTCCCATTGTGCATTTGAAGCAAAAAACCCTGCAAGAGGGAGTTTGCTTGACATTTTATGATCCAAATAGCATCACGGGGTTCTTATTCCAAGGCTGCAGGCACAAATCATTGCTGATTCCTTGGACACACTAAAAAAAGGAACCTTATGACAATCTGAATTTTACAGATGAAATGGGATGGTAGATGCAGGTGGTTGGACTTCTTTATATGCTGTGATATATGAAGCAAAGCCTGCAAGCTAGTTCAGGTAATTATCTCATCAACATATCCAACACACCCTTTATATTATGGTGGTGTACTTAAACCATCAGTGCTCTGCTCACTCCATTGCCGCGTACCTGCTGCATGGAGTGGATTATTATGTAAATATAGAATATGTACGGGGATGATATTTGGCATGGAGTGAACAAAAACCAAAGATGTATACTCATTCTTATCAACACACAAAAGATAGTAAAGTAACGCTAATGCTCCTGGATAATGTTATGTTCGCATACCGTTTACTAAATGTCAAGAGTGCCAACACTTTGGTTTATGACCAAACACCTGCAGAACTAATGACATTCCCATCAGCCTCAGCTGTACTTTGTGTTTTGTGCTAATTAGCAAATGTTAGCATGCTAACACGCTGTACGGAAGCCCTGAGAGGCGAGCGAGAGAGAATTCTGCGCTGTGTCCGAAATGATCCACTCGTTCACTAATCCCCACTCACTATCTATGCAGATGACTATATAGTGAGCTCATCGGTTACTCTGGTCATCTTCTCGGCACCGTTAATTACATCAGTGGTGTCGTTCAATCAAAACGCCTGCTAGACCATCCATGATAAATACCGACATGTATTTTTGTTTGTGATAAATACATATGTACGGTATTTTGTAGGGCTGTCAGTGTTTGAAGTGTGAATGCAATAGCTAGAAGTAAAAAGCTAACGTTAGGCTATAAACTAACTACACCACGGTTGCATGAGCGCGAGTATAAACACAACAAGGCTGTAAAGGCGGACGAGACGGCGTGATGGCGTTTAGTCTCATTTAGCCACTTTTAAAACACATAAAAGCTTAAAAACTCACACAAGTGGGGTATTTATTGGTGTATTTAATGTCGTAGAACAAGACGTTAAAATCTCTACAGCTTGTGTTAACCACAGACCTTATTTCAGGCATCTAAACTAAAAACTCATTCAAAGAGCCCGTTGACTTTGAGACAGGGGAACCAGAAGTGCTAAAATGCTAACTCATCTCCCGGTTTTAGGAATCATTCCCGTAGCACTCTATATGGGGTATAATAATTATCTAAACAAATGAGAAAAAAACATTTAGATCACACTTAGAATTTTTTTTTTTTTCTCACTGGCCTCTCAGGGCTTCCGTAGGATTGTCATTGCTTCACAGAGAGAGCTGCTAGCAGGGCTGTAGATGTCTTGTTATGTATTTAGCACAGATTAACCTTTCAATCTATCCCTGTTAGTGTGTTTTGTCTAAGCGTCTCCTTCCTCTCGCTCTCTCTCCAGGTCCCAGTATTGGCAGTTTGTTCCACATGGCCGACGATCTGGGCCGCGCCATGGAGTCACTAGTCAGCGTGATGACAGACGAGCAGAGCGCCGGACAGCACGAGGCCCTGCCCTTCTGATCCCCGACCTCCCTCTTCCTCTCCTCTTCCTCTCTTCTCCTCCCTACCTATCGCATGCTTTTCTAGTCAAAACAACTGGATTGGAAACACAGTTTACAAAGAGAATATATAACGTCTATTTTTGTGAAGGATTGCGGTTCCAGCGACGACGCGTACAAAAACAAAAGAAAAAACATTATACCTTGTAGATTTCAGTAGTTTCTTAAAACGTCCTGAAGTTGTTTTATTATTAACAGAGGCTGGTTTTTAAACTTCTATGCAATTGTATAAAACAAGAGTAGGGTGGTTGGGGGCGGGGCAAAGAGAGCTGAGATACAAATAAGTGTGTTCAGTGTGGTCGAATATTTGCCATCTCTTTGTAATCGGGGAAACAGCTAAAGCATTTCAGACATTTGTATCAAAAAAAAAAAAAGAATGATTGTAATCATAAGGGTGCTTTCTAAGAGGAACATGTCTTTCTATAACAGCGTACACTACTGTCAAGGTAATGCAGGCATCCTGGATCTTTACAGTGCGTTGTCTGTGAGACTGTGTGTGTGAGTTTGTGTGTGCGTGTTTGTGTGGTGGTGCCTAATTTCCACATAACATTACAGCTTTTTTTGGGGGGGGGTTTTGGATGACAAAACCTCGTTATATTTGAATTATTCATTCATTTATCCGTCCATCTATCCATCCATCAATCTGTTCATCTTCCCTAGGATTAACATCGCTATGGCAACAGTTTTTATCCCAGTGTTTGTACTGTGTGCATAAACAGACGCTGTGATAGGTCCGATGCAGAACGAAGACAAGTCAACAAGGTCACTTCAGACCTAAAGCACATAACGGGAAATAATTAAACATCGTTCAGATTCCATTTCCCAATAATCAAACTACATAGTTAGTGGAATTGAAAAGAAGTAGTAGGGAAAAAAAACCTTCTTGGTGTTTCTTTTCTTTTTTTTTAGCACCAGAAGGCCCAGAGGAGCTATCCTGTCATCCCTATTGATTAAAATATCAATTTTATTAACAATTTGTATTTATATACTATGTTGATATATATTTAGGGCTGTCAATCGATTCAAATATTTAATCGCACATTTTTTTATCTGTTCAAAATGTTCCTTAAAGGGAGATTTGTCAAGTATTTAATACTCTTATCAACATGGGTGTGGTAAAAATATGCTGCTTTATGTATATATTTATTATTGTAAATCAATTAACAACACAAAACAATGACAGATATCGTCCAGAAACCCTCACAGGTACTGCATTTAGCATAAAACAATATGCTCCAATCATAACATGGCAAACTGCAGCCCAACAGCTGTCAGTGTGTCAGTGTGCTGACTTGACTATGACTTGCCCCAAACTGCATGTGATTATCATAAAGTGGGCATGTCTGTGAAGGGGAGACTCGTGGGTACCCATAGAACCCATTTACATTCACACATCTGGAGGTCAGAGGTCAAGGTCCTTTGAAAATGGCCATGATGGTTTTTCCTCGCCATAATTGAACGTACATTTGGAGCGTTATTTAACCTCCTTCTCTTCTCTTCTTTGGTACCGATGGATTCATCAGGTTTTCTAGTTACATATGATACCAGTATCTTCACTCTAGCTTTAAAACTGAGCCCACTACAACATAAAAATTGCAAGTAATGTGTTAAAGAAATTAGTGGCGTTAAAAGGAATTTGCGATAATTGACAGCCCTAAAATACATTTACATAAAGCAGCATATTTGCCCACTCCCATGTTGATAAAAGTATTAAATACTTGACAAATCTCTCTTCAAGGTACATTTTGAACAGATAAAAAAAATGTGTGATTAATGTGCGATTAATCCTGATTAAATATTTGAATCGATTGACAGCCCTATGAATAACATGTCATGACTGTAGGTTGTCAGAAACATCTGCATCTCTTGTGTGTCATGTTTAGGAGTTACTTTGAGAGCAATGACTCGCCCTCAGCTCTGGGTGTAATAGAGGAAAGCTCTGACGCGACACCCCAGGCTGGTCAGCGATGACTTCATCAACATGGCAGCTGAGCTCTATATCGCCAACCATCAGTACAACAAGGCCCTGCAGGTAGACCTGAGGTTTTCTAGTTACATAAGATACCAGTATCTTCACTCTAGCTCTAAAACTGAACCCACTACAACCTAAAAATTGCAATTTGCGTTAAAGAAATTAGTGGCGTTAAAACGAATTTGCATTAATGCGTTATTATCGCGTTAACTTTGACAGCCCTAATATATATATTTACATAGTAGTATGTACATTATCTTTCAATATCCAACACTGACAGGCATTTATCGTCCGTTCTGCATCGGGCCTCGACACACTCCTTCAGAAAGACGTCCTGATTATTGCACTGGTACATCTCAAAGTAAAGATTTTTATTTAAAAAAATGTTATTACTAAGATGAAGTGTCTTTTTTAGGGCCTGTTGAGCACACACGGTACACCATGTATTGGTTTCTAAGTTGACAGATTGTCCCTGTCAGAAGTACTGTAAGAGAAGAATGTGATTTTGAATTGAATCGGAGCACTACAGTGTTACAAGGCTGCTAGTTGAGATTATTTTTGGAGGACTATTTTAGGAAAAGCCCGGTAACGTTAAGCTCTACCTCGTCTGAAATGTCAAAGTCCGGTTCGGAGGGCCATTTCTCTACTGTACTCAACCCCGCGCTCCTCTCAGATTGTTGGTTATTAATTGATTATTGCACGGAGCCTCGATTCTGAATGTCCGGATGCATTTCTCATCAGAGATTATAAAAAACGTTAATTTTTACACACATTAAAATGAATCCGTGTGCACTACTGTCGTACCTGGGACATACTAGATATCTGTTTTCTGTGTGGAGGATTGCATTTATTCTAGCAGTGTCTATTTTTCTTTTTGTGCCGTGTGAGGTGTTCCAATATTAGCATGTGTGACTAAATAAAACTCCATCCTTATTTAATGTATAACCACTCAGAGAAGTCCGCGGTGAGCGTCGCGGTGTCATACACTCGTTTTGTTTTTTGGCATCATATTCCTGCAGCGTGATCCAAGAGGTTTTTTTTTGTTGTTGTTTTGATCCAGACACTGAATTTCTTTTTTTGTTTTTTTCATTTCTAATGTTTCATTCTCACATCATTTTTTTTCAAAATAACGCGTCAATACTTCACAACATATCAGATTCCACCAAATATATGCCTTACTACTGTATTATAAAATGCTTTACTGTATATCAATAAAGCACGCAGTTATGTTGATTTGACTTCGCCTGTTTGATCTGCTGTTTTTATTTAACAGGATTAGAATTAAAGAAGAAGAATAATGCAATAAATGCACACAAAAAAACATTTATTTTGAAAAGCTGGTCTACACGATACACGGTATCATACAGTTTTGAGTGTTTGCTCTTGTGACGGCGAGCTCTACTGGCGTTTTGGCCTCACGCTCCACACTCCTCTCCACATTGCTATCAGAGTGTGTCGGAACGACCTCATCCTGTATGCGTACAGGATCGGGTTGAGCGCCGAGTTGGCGTGGGAGAGCAAAATAGCCGCCAGCGTGAGCGACATGGGCACCTCGCACTGCGGGCAGAGCAGCAGGATGCAGTTGATGAGGTGGATGGGCATCCAGCACACCATGAAGAGAAACAGCACCAGGAAGAGGGAGGTGGCCTTACGCATCTCCTGGCGGGTGCGAAGGTTGGATTTGGCCTCGTTGGACTCTCCGGCGGGAGCGGAGCTGGCGCCGGTAGATCCGGCTGAGGCGATCCTAAACCCTAGCTTTGTAAAGACAGCGGTATTCTCCGTTTCAATAAGAGACCCGATGCTAGTCTCCATTTCCTCCCTCGTTCTTACTTTACATTTCCCCGTCGTTTCCTTCGCTTGTCTGCTGGTTCCTGCTCCACCTCCTGTGGTCACTCCAGCAGCAGAACTCGCAGTGTCCTCCGTCTCGGTGCTCCCGCTGCCGGCAGCTCTCGTGTCCTCTGCTGCGGTCCCCCTGGCCACGGCGATGCGTCTGAGCTGGCGGCGGATGGTGAGGAAGATGTGGCCGTAGATGATGAACATGGCCACCAGCGGCACCAGGAGGCAGATGAAGAAGTTGAAGTAGACCATGTAGTTCATGTCCACCACACACGTGAAGATACAGTAGCTGGAATGACAGGAAATATTATACATATGCACACGGTCACATGCAATCCATCCATCTTATCCTTCCTCATTCTCTTACTCGGAGTTTGCCGGTTGTCTTTTCCAGTCCATGAGCGGCACGGAGCCGAAGATGGCCCCAAGGCCCCAGGTGACCAGCAGGGCCAGCTGGGCGTTCCTGGGGCTCATGACGCGCTGGTACCGGAAGGGCAGAAGGATGGCCATGTAACGCTCTGCCGCTATCGCTAACAGACTCAGGATGGAGCTCTGGAAGCGATAAGATAAGTGATGAAATAAAAAAATACTAAAAGTTTAAAGGGACTATTTGTAACTTTCAGAAATGCTTGTTAAAGCGACACCTATGGCTGTGAAGTCAACTAAAGTCAGCGTAGCGAGCGCGCATATATATGCGAGCGCGCATATGCGAGCGCGCATATGCGAGCGCGCATGGGATCCCGACCCGGTAGATTTATACGCTTAAAAAGTTACAAACAGTCCCTTTAAAGTACATTTTGAACAGATAAAAAAACGTGATTTGAATAGATTGACAGCTCTAGTTCCTACCTGCGTGAGCACCATCAGGATGCTGAGCAGCACCAGGCAGAGGGGCAGGTTATGGCGAGGTCGACCCAGGTCGGTCAGCACCGCACAGGGAATGGCCACCAAGCCCACCAGGATGTCCGCCACCGCCAATGACACCTTCACACACACAGTAGTAAAACACACTTTTGGTCCTTTATATATCTGCCTGTAGTTTTCCCCAAACTACAGTATGTTATGATAAAAAATAATCAGATGGGGATGAAACAGACTTTTGCAGAAACGGATGTCCTCACCAGGAAGTAGTTGGTGACAGTGCGAAGTTTCTTGTTGCGGGTGACAGCCAGACAAACCAGGAAGTTGCCGATGATGGCCAGCACTGCGATGAAGAGCTCGGTGGCGATGTAAAGCCCCTTCAGATGGGGTTGGAATCCGTACGGCATCTCCGCCGTACAGCTGCCAGGAGTCACGTTCATGATGAGAGGGGAGACAGAGACTCCACCGTCGTGGATCACCTGGATATAATGAATAAATGTGAGGAGAAGAAGATATGAGAGGAACAGTGGTTGTTATGAAGCTCAGCCTGTGGCCTTTGTGCTGACCAACTGAGCGGTGAAAATTGATCCTGATAAGGGACAAAAACAGTGACACACACACACACACACAGAACTAAGTGTTCACTATTTACACACTCTGGTGGGGATTCAAACCTGCTGCTTGTTGCCGTGCACACGTGTAAATAGATGGATTGTAAATGAACCGCATCACTTTTCAAATGAGATCTTAATTTCCCTGCAATTTAAGCGAAATAGGCAGAATAAACAGTTTGTTTTCCTACATAATGTGCAGCAATTGTCAATTTCCGCTCCAGTCTTTTCAAAATAAAACTACTCAGGTTTAGGAATACATCGACTTGGTTAGGCTTTGGCAAGAAAACGACTTAGTTAGGTTTAGGAAAAAATTGTGGTTTGGGTTAAAATAACACTGGAAGTGGCGTAATTTAAGTACGGAAGTTACGTGATAAATAATAAAATCCTATAAAGTAGTTGAGGTTTGGATTTGGATCTATTCTTTGTTATTATACTGTTTGTCTCGTACCAAAAAGCCAAAGAAAATTCCTCGTGTATACCCCTTACACCTGGCAATAAACACCTTTCTGATTATGATTAGGATTAGGATTATGATTATGATGTGTACTCACCTGCGCTAGGCTTCAGGTGCAGTCATCGCACCCAGGACACTAAGACGATGTGAGGTTGATGGAGGAGAGGGCAACACACTGAGAGGAAACTGGGAAAGAAGCAGGAAGAGCATCAACTGCAGGTAATGAAACCCCACCCTCCATCCCTCTCTCTCTTCTTCTGTTCCCTTTCTTTCTTACATGGGAGATAAAAAAAGAAAGATAATGCAGAATTGCGTCACGCATGAGCCTGTTGAATGAACAGCAGCGGATCTGGGTTAAATGGAAAAGCAGATATGCTTTGACGTAAATCTCCAGCCTGTTCATAACAAAACAAACATGTCATATTCAATGTTCAATTATGTACGCTTGAGCTACACTTTCATGTGAGATATTTCAGTACAAAAACAATGATGGAGGAAGACAAACATGTTGTGCAAAGCATGTGATGTGCAGCTTAAATAACAAACAAGTGCACTTACAAGCAGCTCTATGTATACTCTACTACTTACTATTTTACAAACTCTTTACACCTCTGTGTATATATATATATATATATGTTATCCAGCCATTATCTATAACCTCTTATCTTATTCAGGGTCGATGGAGCCGATCCCAGCTGACATAGTCGGAGCAATATTTAGACTCCTTCTTGACAAGGTACCAATGAATTTCTTGGGTTTTCTATATTTCATATACCAGTATCTTCATTCTAGCTTTATTTGTTTATTTGTTTATTTATTTTGCTCAATTTAAGACTACAACATAACAAAAAAAGATAAAAGTATATATATTTAAATAAATATATATTATATATAAATATGTATACTTTTATCTTTATTTCCACTGTATAATAACTTTTGGAAGGTAATATTTCAGTACCATTTAGGCTCAGATGAAGGCCACGAAATACTGTGTACTTTCCCGTCTTTCACCACTAGATGTCGCCAATACACTTTGACGGTTCTGTGGTGCGGTAGTGGCTAGAAGGGAGCCCGCAAACTGAGGGGAAACTCTCGCGAGATTGTTAAGGTTATGCATTGATCTTGAATAGTTACGGTTAGGCCAGGGGTCAACAACCTTTACTATCAAAAGAGCCATTTTAGGCAAAAAAGAAAACATCTGTCTGGAGCTGCAAAAAATTTGATCATTGTGATGAAGGTAACACAGTTTATAGTCTAAGTATATAGTATAGAAGTCTAATGCAGTGAGGGCCAAAGAGCAAATGTACGACGGAGTATTAGGGGCACGTTGAGGGAAAAAACATCTGAGATTTACAGAATAAAGTCATAACTTTACGAGAAAAAAAGTTGTAATATTACGAGAATAAAATCATAACTTTACAAGAAAAAAAGTTGTAATATTATGAGAATAAAGTCATAACTTTCCGAGAATAAAAGTTGTAATATTACAAGAATAAAGTCATAACTTTACGAGAAAAAAAGAAAATAACACGTCAAATTACTATTTTATAATATTATGACTTTATTCTCATAATACTACAACTTTTACTCTCATTAAATTACAACTTTATTCTCGAAATCTCAGATTTATTTATTTTTTCCTCAAAGTGGCCCTAATACTCCATCGTACCGTCGTACCATAGACCTACAACAATGATAAATAAAAATGAAAATGTAGACAAAAAACAGTTATTCATTTCCACTCATTTTTTATAAATCCACAGAGAGCCACTGGAGAGGAGCTAGAGAGCCGCATGTGGCTCCAGAGCCGCAGGTTGCTACTAGACCCCTGGGTTAGGCTTTGACCTCGAATAGTTTAAGGTTAGGATAGATCGTCGGTCAGCAAGTCTCGCGAGAGTTTTTGAAAACGCCACTCCGGATGTTGTTGCATGTGACGTCACTGCAGGTCAACATGCCGGGCGGTTTGTGTTTCCATGGTGAAAGTGCAGCAGTCAGCAGTGAGGATGTCTTCTTCTTTTAACAGTTTATATGTTGTTACTGCTCTAGCGTGATATGACGTACCACAGAAGAAGAAGAAGAAGAAGAAGAAGCTATATATGACGCAGTTAGTGTGAAGAAGCCTCTCTTCAACAGAGTCAGAGATGTCTGGGTTCAGCGCAGAGCTCATAGACTACCTGGAGGGCAGGATAACCTTTGAGGAGTTTGACAAGCGGAGAGATGAGCGGAAAGCCAAGGTAAAGCACACACTATTATATATCCCAAAGCGAGTTAGCTAAACCCACCACTGCTCTGGAGCAGAGCTAACGTTAGCATAGCTAGCTAACGTAACCTCTTATGTTAACGTTAGCTAAAGGGTGATACTGCTGCGTTAGCTAACTATGCAGCAGTAAATTGGTAAATGTGGGTGGGGAAAGTGAAAAAGCAGCACTTGCCCCTCCCTCATTACCACCACCTAGGTGCCCTTGAGCAAGGCACTTAACCTGAGTTGCTCAGTGACCAGCAGATCAGACTGTGGTTGTACTGGGCAGCTTCCAGGTGTGAATGTGATCAGGGTGTTCCTGAAAAAGAGACTCAGTGAACCTCCCCCTGAATAAATAAAGATAAAAAAACAGCTTGTGTTTAAAATTATTGTCAAGATAATATACTTGAAGGTCTGCTCTAAAATCTGCATTATTTCCTCCTCAGGAGTCAGAGGTGTCTGCTGACGGTGTGGAGGATGATGCTCAGCCCTCTACCTCTGCACAGACCCCAGGGAACACCGGTACAACTGCTGCCTGTCTTTTACATTTCTGCACAATAAACATAATATAGACACAGTTAAAAGGCAAGGCCATACCAACATACAATACAATACAATAACAAAGGATGCTCTCAATAAAAGATTTGTAAAATAGAGTGAGAATTTTATTATCAGTGTTAAAAAAAATAAATGTTCAGTTATCTAAGGAGCTACATGTGCCGTTGGCCCTTTTTAAAATAGCATTGGCATATTGATCCCAGGAAAACTTGTTGTCTATAATAAGTCCAAGGTACTTATACTCAGTCACCACCTCGATCTCTTCTCGTCTGATCTTGGATAGAGTGGGTTGTGGAGGATCACGTTACCATGTTTGAAGTCATGCTTTTTTGACATTTTGTAGTCTCATTTAGCCACTTTTTTAAGACACATGAAGACTTTATTTCAAGCATTTAACCAAAAACCCGTTGACTTTGAGACGAGGGAACTGGAAATGCTAAAATACTAACTTATGTCCGTGTTTTAGGACTTATTCCTGCAGCACTCTATATACATAGTGCAGAGATAGAGATTAGATTTTAAAATCTAAATCACCAAAAAAATGTTTCAGCATCTCAGATCTGGATATTTGCTGGTTTTCTTTGCCATATATTATAGTATACTGATTGAATATCATTGTTTTTGGACCGTGGCCCTGCAAAACAAGCAATGTGAATATACTGACTATACTGGCTCTGCGAAGTTGTGATGGGCGATTTCTGTCATTTTGTTGAGCAAACGATTAATCAATTAAACAAGAAAAATAATCAGCAGATGAATTGATACTGAAAGTTATTTGTGAGTTAAAAAAAAACACAATTATTATTATTACTACGTGTTACTGTTGATGACATCACATGACAATATTCTCCCCTCCTGTCAGAGGAAGGAGTCAGCCCGGGGGTCCAGCAGGCCTTTGCCACCATGCTGGGAGAAAGACCAATGCCACCATCTTCAGAAGAGCAGGAGGAGGAGGAGGAGGAGGAAGAGGAGGACAGCTTGAGCTACGTTGATGATGAAGATGACGAGGATTACAAGGTGGAGGAAGAGGGGGGTGGGAAGGTGGAGGCGGAGGTGGAGGCGGAGGCAGAGGCAGAGGCGGAGGTGGAGGAGACAGTGAAGAGAAAGAGGCGAGCGGGAAAAGGACGGAGAGGACGGAGGAGCAGGAAGAAGAGAGAGTTGAAGGAGGAGGAGGAGGATTTGTCGGTGGGGGACGTGTTTGCGCTAGAGATGGAGCTGAACCGAGAAAACAAGAAGATGATGAAGGTGAGGTGGTGGTGAAGGAGGAGGAGAAGGAGGAGGAGGGAGGAAAAGTGTGTATGTTCCCAGCTCTTAATGTGTGTGACTTTGTGTGCGTTTCCAGGAACGGCGTCATCGCAGCAAGCTGCCCCGAGCTCTGAGAGGCTTGATGGGAGAAGCCAACATCCGCTACGCCAGAGGAGAGAAAGAGGACGCCATCTTGATGTGTATGGAGATCATAAGACAGGGTATGAAACAACTTGTGTGTTTTTATGGCGTTACCCATTTTTACCTCTTATCATTTATCTAAATGAATCCTCTCTCTGTTCTCTTCCAGCTCCTCTGGCCTATGAGCCTTTCTCCACATTGGCTATGATCTACGAGGATGATGAAGACATGGACAAAGCTCTGCAGTTTGGTCTGATCGCTGCCCACCTGAACCCCTCAGACTGTGAAGAGTGGATCCGACTGGCAGAAATGTCTCTGGAGCAGGACAACATCCGACAGGCCATTGTCTGCTACTCAAAGGGTCAGTCTGACACTCAAGAATCAAAGATTCAAATAAATACTGTATATATATTACTACACTTTATTCCCTCTTGCCCTCTGCCTTCCCAGCCATTAAGTACGACCCCACCAACGTGCGCTACGTGTGGGAGCGTTCCAGTCTCCACATGCGTCTGGGCGAGCACAAACAGTGCATGGATGGCTACCGCAGGATCCTAACACTGCTGCCGATGGAGGACGGAGAGCACTTCATGCAGCTCTCCAAGGACATGGCCAAGTACAGTACACACACTGACACACAGACAGACAATCCAGACCCACACATTCATCCACAGAAGCCAGCCTAACACTTAAAAGACTTAACACTTATTAGAATCGTCATATACATACAGGTACATACATGACATCCGCCCCAGTTTAACATTGTATTTGATTAACAACTAGGGCTGTTGGGTGTTGGTTATTCCAGTTTTTCCTCATCAAAGTGTAACGGAGCATTATTTAAAGTCCTTCTCAAGCAACAATGACATAGTTGGTACCAATGGATTCCTTAGGTTTTTATAGTTTCATATGATGTCAGTACTTTCACTCTAGCTTTAAAACTGAGCCCGCTACAACCTAAAAATTGCAATCAAACTTTATTTATTTATATAGCAACTTTCAAACGAGTCAAATGCTCAAATGTTAAAAATGGATTTAGAGACTAATGCACACCAAAACAACCAAGATCAAAGTTCATTGAATAAGAAAGCAATAAAAGATGGGTATTTAAGATACTAAAAGATAAATAAAATACAAGTAATAAAGATAAATAAATAAAAATTATGAAACTACACAAAATAAGCAGATTGTATTAAAATAATGAAATATTAATAAAACAAAATAGAATAAAAGAGATGATAATGATCAGCAATAAAATGTTGATTAAACAAAATAGAGTCAAATAAACACTATAATGATGATAAATAAAATAAGTATAAACAATAAAACCATAAAATTATAAAACACTACATAAAAGCCAGACTAAATAGATGGGTTTTTAGTTTACGTTTAAAAATATCAATATTTTCAGCTCTTCTCAGTTCCTCCTGTTGCAAGTTGCGTTAATGTGTTAAAGAAATTAGTTAAAATGAATTTGCGTTCATTTTGACAGCCCTAATATACATTTACATAAAGCAGCATATTTGCCCATTTCCAAGTTGATAAGAGTATTAAATACTTGACAAATCTCCCTTTTAAGGTACATTTACAACTGATAAAAAATGTGATTAATGTGCGATTAATCATGATTAAATATTAGAATCGATTGACAGCCCTATTAATAACATGTCATGACTGTATCTGTATGCATCTGCATCTCTGTGTGTCATGTTTAGGAGTTACTTTGAGAGCAATGACTTGCCCTCAGCTCTGGGTGTAATAGAGGAAGCTCTGGCGCGACACCCCAGCCTGGTCAGCGATGACTTCATCAACATGGCAGCTGAGCTCTATATCGCCAACCACCAGTACAACAAGGCCCTGCAGGTAGACCTCTGCGTGTTTGTAGTCCAGTGAAGCGAAAGCTTGATGGAGTTATTTAGAGAGAGAGCAAACAAAAGTTGCATCTTGTCTTAATGATTGCATATACTGTACTTTGTGTGTGTTTTCCTAGGTCTTGGTCCAGTTTGCAGGCATTGTTTTGGTCCGGGATGAATCCAAATCAGAGTCCGTGGTACCAAGTGAAGAGGAGAAAGTGGCAGAGGAGACGACTGAAGAGCTTGCTCTTCAGTCGTCTCCTCTGCCCACTTTGTGCCTTCTTCAGAAGACTGAAGAAGGCACAAAGACGAAGACTGTAGAGGAAATAGCTGCAGAAGAGAACGGTGAGTAACTCTTTACAAAAACGTAAATCAGTATGCAAATACTCCCCTTCTCTTTGACCTTACAGCTGCCTTGTTTTCATATGATTTTGACTGATGTAACGCGTTATTGGTGCTTTTTTTACACGTTAAATTTAGGGCTGTCAGAGTTAACGTGATAATAACGGGTAATTTTTTTAACACATTAATGCAACTTGTGATTTTTACCTTGTAGCAGGTAGCAGTTTTAATCGTTGTCAAGAAGGAGGTTAAATAATGCTCCAAACTTGCGTTAAATTTTAACGAGGAAAAACTGTCATGGCCATTTTCAAAGGGGTCTCTTGACCTCTAACCTCCAGATATGTGAATGTAAATGGGTTCTATGGGTACCCACGAGTCTCCCCTTTACAGACATGCCCACTTTATGATAATCACATGCAGAGCCAGACTAAGTTAAGCTTGCTTCATGAAACAGGCCCTCTGGTGTCATTGATAGTAGCTACAATAACTGTAGCTAGCTTGTTGATGTTGGCTGTCTTTCTCATGGACAAACACAGAGAAATACAATTTGACATTTTTATTGCCTTGAGGGATGTTTTATTAAACCCAAGAGACATTTTTTTCTTGGAAAGCAAAGCACTAAAATCACCCCCACTTATTCATTAGATAATAGATGAGATAATTCCAATAGAAGGCCTAACCCCGGGAGAACAATTTGACATTTTGAACCAAAGTCGGCAGCAAATAGAAAATAGTTTTGTTCTGCGTGTCTGTGCTGCATTGTCCAACTGTCTTGTAATGCTTAGGTACCAATTAACCCAGTCATATGTATTGTACACCGACTATACAGAGTGCATAAAAGTGATTATTATTCTCCATAAAAAAACAAATCTTTTTGTGTTCTTTTATTCAAGACGCAAAGTTAGCTCACATGTTTCTGTAGTGTGCACTCAAACTTCAATGTGGATTACAGAAAATCATGTCTCTGAATCATATTTGTTCCAAAATGTGAACTTTTTGAGAACCATACAAACAAAAACAGCTTTGTTTTTAACTTTTCATCTACATATAATTGATTTTAATAATAATAATAATAATAATAATAATAATAATAATAACGACTTTATTAAGGACAGACTAAAATGCAGCTTCACAAATTTGTTCTCAGCAAGCCATTTGGATATTGTGAAGTATTTCACTTCAACAGCGGGGATATTGTCCTTAGCAAAGAGCTAGAATTGACGTGGAGTCTGTATTTGGTCCTGAAATGGTACTTTGTACAGTAGGGTCAAGGTTGTTGTTTTTTAATAGGGGCCTAATAACAGCTTAGGAACCGAGAGAAAACAGTTTACCATGTTGACCATGAAACAGGCCTACATGAAAACATGACCATGAAAACATGGCCAAAACAGAATTAGATAGAGGATTGCATGATTTTCAAAGGTCCACAGGGGTTTGTTGTGTTACTGTGGAAAAGTAGCTTGCACTTCACGCCTTAGCTGTGAATTTTCTCACAATTCCCACACTCCTCTCCATCATCAAAGATGCTGTAATCATAGTTGTTATTTTTGGAGCATAGTAACGCTGATTGAGGATTTATGTACTGTATGTATGTATGTATGTGTGTGTCTCCAGGTGAAGTTAAGGATGTAGAGGTACCGGACAGTGTCCCAGTGGACCTGAAGGCCAAGCTAACGGTGTGCCTCATACACCTGCATGTCAACACACCCCTGGAGGTAAACAGGACTTACAAGTTTTTCATTGTAACACAGGTGCATCATTGAGAAAATCTAACTTAAGTAGGGGTGTAAGAAAATATTGAATATTGTGATGTTATATTTGAGATACTGTATTGTTTGTCTTCTTTACATGCAAAGATTAACTCAGCCAATACTTTATTTCATTTGCAAAGAGATGCACCCTCTCAGTGTATGTGTCCTCTCAAAGTAGTGCTAAGATGTTGGATGTTACAGGGACTGTATTAAATGCAAATGCAGATCCCACTGTTCTGATTGCATAAAAAAATATTAACTTTTCTTACTCAGATTTTATGCATATGGTGGTGTGTTCTTTATTATATGGTAGTAATATGAATTTCCATGCACTGAAAATGGTTATAAACATCTGTACCCACCCCCTCACAGGGACTGGTGTCAACGCTGATGGAGCAGAGTCCAGAGGAGATTGGTGACTTGTACCTGGATGTAAGTGAAGCCTACCTGGAGGAGGGCGAGTACATGACCGCTCTGCCTCTGCTATCTGCCCTCGTCATATCCGAGAAGTACAACCTGGCCGTCGTCTGGCTCCGACATGCAGGTGAGACCGACAGAAAGCAGAACTTTAAGAGATTCAAATATCTTAAAATGGACAATATGTAACATTGACAACTAGCGTTTAAAAAGGGGCATTGCAGGCCAAAATGAAAATATAGGAGAGCCGTCTCCCCCCGGCCCTGCCCCCCAGATTTGACGATCGATTCAAATATTTCATCGCAATCAATCACATGATTGTCCATAGTTAATCACGATTGATCACAAATTAATCGCACATTTTTTATCAGTTTGAAATGTTACTTAAAGGGAGATTTGTCAAGTATTTAATACTCTTAACAACTCTGAACGTTATTCTCACTTTTTGTGTAAGAAAATAGTTATTGTGCATATTTTTTTCCTTTTTTTTAACATATTTTTGGATCTATTTGTGGAAACAGCATTTAAGCTTCAAGCCTCTGGGCATTTCCGGTCATGTAGGAGGATTTATTGCAGGACTGTTGTCTTAGACGGCATTAGTTTGAGCTCGGCGGACCTAATAAACTAGCAACTGAATGTAGTATATTTTTTAATTCTTAGCAAAGTCCGACTTGAATGTCTTTAAAAGCTCCAACTAGTAAAAGAAACCGCGAAAGTGTAAATAATAACCATAATCCTGCTCAGACAGCTTTGGTAGATGAGAAGCGTATCTCCAGAAGTATGCATCCAAACAATTCTCCACAGCTATGACCGCAAGACAGGATTTGAAATGGCCCCTCAATTTGGCTCTGATTAGAGGAAATGAAAACCACTGTTACATAAACACCTTCATCACTCCTCCCACGCAGAGTGCCTGAAGGCGCTGGGCCACATGGAGGTGGCAGCGCAGAGCTACACTAAGGTGGTGGAGATGGCTCCGCAGCACCTGGAGGCCCGGCTCTCCCTGGCCACCCTGCAGCAGCAGCTGGGCCGGCCGGAGTGCGCCCTCAAGGCTCTGGAGTCCATGTACGACAGCGACACACTGGCACAGGACTCGTCAGCAGCACAAAAGGCAAGAGCATGTGTGTTTTTGTACGGGGTTAACAGGTATCTAGTTCTTAAGAGGACTTAGATACTGCATTTTATCAGTTTTACAGTGTCATGGAATTCCTGGAATATCATATCATTTTAAGGGGCCTACATGAAATACATACTTAATAAATACTGAAGAATTAAAAACCTGTGTGTATAATCATATCTCTATATATGCCGTGGTTGTAGGAATTAAAGCTGCTGCTGCATCGTTCCACACTGCTGAAGACTCAGGGACAAACACAGAGCTACCTGGATGCTATGATCACTATGATCTCCATGCTACTAAAGGTGACACACTCATAAACACACCCACATGCACTGAGGAGGATTCATCCAAAAATATATAGATATTTTTTAACAGTGACTTGTTTAAAGCTAACGTGGAATCATGTGTACAGACGGCTTGTAGAGAGAAGTCCAATTTTTTATAAAGAAAAAGTGCAACATACACAAGGCAAGTGAATACTGGCATTGGATTATAAGAGATCATTTAGTAAAACAAAACACTTTAAAGGACAATTCCTTATTTTCCGGTGTCTTAGGTGGCCATGCAGCGAGCTAAGGTGTGTGTGCGTTCTGTAACCGTGTCGGGCGAGACTCACCTGAGACTGGTGAAGGCCATGCTGCCAGAGCTTGCCGACCATGAAGCTGCCTATCTGGACAACACTGGTAAGGATATATATATATATAAATATGTGTGTGTATTTGATGGTTGTCTGCTTTAAGTCTTCATACCTGGTTGCCTGGCTGATGTACAGAGCCTGTAGTTGGCACGAGCAGCACAGAGCAGTTGGCCAGATATTGCTCACTGTCAGCACTTATTCACAGTTACCATATGTGGAGCTGTTTATTTCTCTCTGAAAGGACAGCATTTGAAGCATGTTTAACTCATTAAAGCTGCAGTTGGTAACTATGAGCAAATATGATGAAAAGGATACGACCTGCACCCTCGCATTTTAAATCCAGCGTGGTAAACACTACACATCCAGTGAAGGATGGAAACACTTTGGGTTTCACACAGTGACAGGAAAAGCAGAGCTAGGCATCACGGCTAAAGCTGCATGCTAACTCTGTCACGGACAGGAAGCATTATCGTATCGCGGTAATGTGCGGTCGAGCCGCACGATGGAGCTGACCATGGATGTATAAAGAGAACGGAGCTGACGGGAGAGCTAGAGACCACCTTGGAGAAGTTAGAGGAAGAATACATCCGTGTTTTCAAAATAAGGTGTTAACAAAGGGAACTGTATGTACAAAATAAATATATGGAAATAAGATTGATTGGATTATATCCACCAGAAGTATAAAACATTACATATCCCTTATAAATTAAAAAGAAAATACCACTAATTTGTGAGGGAAATGTCTTTATTCTTTGATTTTTGGGTTGCTGGAAAAAATGTAATATATAATTCCTGACAATGACTGATATATTTGACTTCAGGATATCTCTGACTACATACATGCAAATATTTGTACTGTATTGTGCTGTATTAATTTAGATATTGAAGACGGACAAACAATAAACAAACATGAACATGTGTGATGTGAATCGACCGAGTACTGAGCCAATATCAGTGATCTTTCTATCCAACATTAAAATCTGTAAACCTCTCTGTGTGGATGCTTTGGGTTATTGGATGTGTAAGGCAACATGACGCTCTATCTACTGTATGCATCACTTTGAAGGTTATGTGTCTTTACAATTCATACTGATGCTATACCAATCTCATCCCTGTGCCCAGGTAAAACCAACGTTCTGTCCAAAGAAGACTGGTGGCAGCTGCTGGTGAGCTGCGTGCTGACACTGTGTGAGGTGCAGCGCTACGAGGAGGCCGAGCTGCTGGTAGAGTCCGCCATGGAGTTCTACTCCTTCTACGACAACAAGCCCCGGAGGAAGGAGATGGAGTGCTTCGGCCTGTCCGCCACCGTCCTCGACCACAACTACTACAAGGCCTACAACTACATCAGGTAGACTCGCACGTACAGCTCCGTCGGGCAGAGAATCAGTCAGTTTTGAAAAGTAAAATGTAAATTGTCTTGTCTGTTTTTTCTCTTCTCAACAGATTGATGCTGATGGAAAATGTGGAACTGCCTCAGCTTTGGAATATTTTCAACCAGGTGTGTGAAAATGTATCTTTTCATATACAAAATGCCCTCCTAGTGCGCAATTACTGTTTTTGTCAAAGGAGTCTGGTGGCTTTGAAGAGAGCATAGATAACGACTTCAATTACCCAATTCAATCAGTGACAGAAATAGTTTTTAACACTGTCCCTGGGCATGTGTCTGTTCTTGTGGATGTAATCAAATGTCTGAGATGTTTTGTTTTTGTATTCCCCTCAGCTGACGATAACCTCCCAACACCAGCGTCACCATCGCTTCTGTCTGCGTCTGCTGTTAAAATATCCTGACAACCACGCCCTGTGTGTCCTGTGCGGACACAACGCCATGGTGTCGGGGAGCTTCAAACATGCGCTAGGTACCGAACAAACACACGCTACTACTGACTGAACGCTTGTTCTGCATGTTTTAGATCAGTGTTTCACAGCAGGCCCTATCTATAAATCGAGAGAAGAGAGCGAATTTGTGCGTAAATTAACGTTCCTAACCATTTTTACTGCCTCATTTTTATCAGTTAGTTTGAGGTTAGGAAATATTTGTCGATACTTTTCCATTGGTATTCATCTAACACATTTTGTGTGTCTTCAGGCCAGTATGTTCAGGCCTTCCAGACTCACCCCGACAACCCACTCCACAGCCTGTGTGTGGGTCTCACCTTCTTCCACATGGCATCTCAGAAGTATGTTGCCAAACGACATACACTGGTGCTGCAGGTACAGTGTTTGTGTGTCCCTCTTTTAGCTTTTACAGTTACATCCCCTACTCTGTTGTTAAATATACGTGGGTGTTTCCAGGGTTTCTCCTTTCTGTGGCGGTATGTGGAGCTGCGTGGAGAGTGTCAGGAGAGCATGTACAACCTGGGCAGAGCGCTGCACCAGATAGGCCTCATTCATTTGGCCATACATTACTACCAGAAGGCACTTACACTGCCTGCTCAGAAACTGGAGGTTTGTATACATACATCACATTTCTTTCTTCATGTACTATGTTTGAGCAGCCTGCTATATCATAGCACCTCAATTTAGAATCATCTCCCTCACTTTTATTTAAATGAATGGATCTACATCCGCAACTCTTTTTCTTGCCAGTTTTTGTGCACAGGCAATTCTCCAGTAGGCACAATAATGTAGCCTTACAAGATCATTTCCTCTTTGTGTCTATCCCTCTCTTCATCCTTTCTCCACCGGGCCTCCCTGCAGGGTATCGCCGATGATCAGCTGGATCTGAGGAGAGAGATCGCCTTCAACCTCTCTCTCATCTACCAGGCCAGTGGGAACATGGAAATGGCCCACCAGCTCATCAACACACACTGCATTGTTTGAAAATGCACACAAATGCCTCACCATCTGTGCCAGTGTTTTTTGATTTTGAGTTTTGAGACTCCCTGCAAGTATAAAGTACAAAAATATGGAGGACTAAAAATGATTTATTCATGAATAAACAAATACGTGACTAAATGCTGAATTAAATACTGAAATAAATAAATATTTGAATTAACAAATAAAAATAAATCAATACAACCTGAAATTAATATACAAATGAGTAAATGCATAAGTAACTAAATACATTCATGTTGGTAATGAATTAACAATATTTGAATTTGGAATTTACATAATTTACATTTTGTATTTCTACTAGGGCTGTCAATCAATTAAAATATTTAATCACGATTAATCACATTATTGTCCATAGTTAATCACGATTAATCTCTAATTAATCTCAATTTTCTATCTGTTCAAAATGTACCTTAAAAGGAGATTTATCCAGTATTTAATACTCTTATCAACATGGGAGTGGGCAAATATGCTGCTTTATACAAATGTATGTATATATTTATTATTTAAAATCAATTAACAACACAAAACAATGACAAATACTGTCCAGAAACCCTCAAAGGTACTGCATTTAGCATAAAAAATATGCTCAAATCATAACATAATAGCATTTTCAGTTATTTAGCATCCTTCAGTTTCTTAAAATTTAGTCCGCTACAACCTAAAAATTGCAAGTTGTGTTAATGCGTTAAAGAAATTTGCGGCGTTAAAACGGATTTGCGTTAACAAGTTATTATCACGTTAACTTTGACAGCCCTAGTAATTTACATTTTGTATTTCCACAACTAACATTTATCTATTTCTGTTTTTCTAGAATTTTATTTATTGATTTTTGTGTGTTAATGAGTTAGATGATACTAACTTCACTGTAGCACGATTGGTCATAGGATCGTTTCAGCTGTATTACGAGCTGACTGGTGCATAGTGGTAGGTGCTTTACAGTGAGGTTAGTACCACCTACCTCATTAACATACAGAGATACAGGAAATAATAAAAGTAGAAATGTATCCATAGATTTTTATTTTGCAATTAACATTTATTCATGTATTTTATTATGCATTTAATTAGGAATGTTTGTATTAATCGAGCTTTAATTTATTCATTTAAATGTATTCATATTTATTTATTTCTGTATTGATTGATTTATGAACATGTCATTTTTGTCCTCCATACAAAACAGCTCTTGGGTTCAAATTTCTGTCTTGTCATAACATATGGACATTAATGCTGTGATTTCAGTTGTGTTGTATATGTAAGGCTATGTGATTTAATATGTTTTCATAGTATTTATATTTTACCAGCTAAATGAATGTAGACGGTCTCATGTCCGTGGATATTCTATTTTCTTATGTAGGATTGAATTTAGTTTGTATTTTTTGTACATGTACAGGCCTAAATCTACTGTAGGAATTAAACTTTTTAAAACAATAATGCTGTTATAACCCATTTTGTAAAGACGGTACTATTTTTGTTAAGAAAATATTTTCAGTCCAAGAGTCTCAGATATATTTTTAAATCATAAAAATGAGCATGATGTTGCTTTGGTCATGTTCTCTGCTGTGATTTTTTTTTTATGTCACAGTATTGTGACAAAAAGATAGATGGACAGACTTTTTCTTTTGTTGTTGCAGGGATTAAGGCGGTGGGATTATTTGCCAAATCCCTCCCTCTCGCCTATCCTGACCGTCTGCTTCCATCATGTTTCCTCCCCGGGTCACTGCATTCCATCTAGGCCAGAGCCAGCGGCAGGACAGGCCTACTGGTGGAAGGGGGGTAGGGCTTTGTTTGTTGCCTCATTCACTGAATAATGTAAGCAGTAATATTGCTCAAAAACACAGAAATAGAAACTGCCAAAAATTTGCCCACTGAATCAAAAAAAATCACAACAATCTCCATCTGGATGTAGAGCATATGTGGTACAGTTTAGTAAATTACAATAAACTGAGAATACTTTAAAATTACAACATTCTATTATGTAATTTGATGTCACTTTAAAATATTTATGATTATGCTCTTGTATTTACACCCGAAGTGGTACCCAATAATATCTTGGTATTAATTAGAACTAGGGTTGGTAATCTTCAAAAACATTTTGTTGTTATATTTGTTGAAATTCTCATTACATCCCAACAGTTATCAATAAATCAAATGCTCTGACAAAAAAAAAAAAAAATGTCCGGTATAGAGAGGCGAAGTCTTCCTCTTCTGGTGGACCACCATGTGACCTTATTATAGCCCCGCGACAACGTAGTCGGGGGGTATAATAAAACCCGTCCGTCCGTTCGCGTGTCACACTTTTGTTTCCGTAGCAGAACTCGGAAATTATTAAACTTAGGAACCTTAAATTTGGTATGATGGTTGACAGTGTGGTCTAGTTGTGCCTTTTGGGGGTTAGAAGTCCAGGTTGCCCATTAGGTAATAAGTTAATGCCCATTAATTCTATTAGTTCCAAAAGGGCGAAACCTTTGGCCCTACTTTAGTAGGGATCAGGCAGTGAGCGGGGGTATGTCAGCCATGCTCACTTTTGCCTTGTTACTGAAGAAATATGTACGGTAGTCAAAAGTGAAAGACAAATAATTTTTTGATACCGTCTGAATTACAACATGAATCACACATATGTTTGTTAATTTAAAACATAATTTTGCAAGTCAAGATAGTCGCAGTTTGTTGTAAAACTGTTGAAGTATCAGACTGTGAAAATACGGAATTAGACGACACATCCCAAAAGCGGCATAGTGACGTCTCTCTCTGAAGGAGTCGCTGGATAAAACACATCAGGTAAGATAACATTTCATCTGTGAGTTGAACATAGCGAAGTTAGCTAGCTAGCTTGACGGCTGTGAGTACTAACAATAGCCATGATCATGTTTTACGTTCATAATGATAATTATGTTGGTCCGTGTGCTCGTCGGCTTGAGAGTATCAACGAGTTAGATAGCTATTTAGTTAGCTAGTTAAAGGAGAACACAGGTAACACTTGGTCGATAATGTCTCTAGGTTTTGCTTTGGAGATAAGTTTGACTTTGTGACAGTAGTTTTGGTACGCTAATGTTGAGCCGGTAGCTAGCTTGTCCTTGGTTTTAACATTGTAAATCACATCTTTACATCCAGGAACAATACAATAATGTACATTGACCCACATGGGTGGCCCACACGGGGAGCGTATGTGAGACCAATTTAGTTGACCCAAGTGGGACCCATTTGTGTTGCCCATTCTGAGCCTATGCACTAATTTCCCATTAGTGACCCACCTAGAACCCACATGGGGAGCCTATGTTGGACCTGCGTACTTAGTGGGACCCAAGTGGGCCCCAGATGAGATGCCCATTTTCGGCCCATACCCACTTGGAACCCATATACCCCCAGCATAACCCATGTGGGGCCCACATAATGTTGGCTGTGGTCCCCTCTTTTGTCTCCTCAGTCTCCGTCTTTCACGGTCTCTACCGTTGTATCATCTGCATAACTCAGCCGAGCCAACCAACCTCGTGACGTCACAGGCTAGTGTACTGCAACATGACGGCGCTCTCGCCACAGAAAGGTAAAATGGAGCTTTTTTCTTTTAAAATGCTTACATTTGTCATTTAAAGGTCCCATATCATGCTCATTTTCAGGTTCATCAAATCGCTCAAAACAGTAAAGTGACTCTACACTCTATATTTCAGCTGCTTGGCAGTAATGTTAGCTGACCAGACGGAGGTCTCTCCATGAATCAATGCTGATCTTAGTGTTGGCTTTTCCTGCCTCAGCCTCCGGGGCTGAAGCAGGAAGAGAATGGTTATCGTCTCTGACCGCAGCCGGAGGGAGACACCGGCACCCTGGAGACCAAAGCTACAGTCTCCCACGCGTACTACGACCGCCGCCAACACTGTTTTGCAAGTCGGGCCTCACTAGATACAACCAAGACGTTTTGGTGCTTCCGTGTAGTTTGTGTTGGAGTCTGAGTCTGAACAGCGTAGCCACACGTGAGCGCGCATATGCGAGCACGCATGGGAAACCGACCCGGGAGATTTATACGTGTAAAAAGTTACAAACAGTCCCTTTAAGCCTGCTATATAATAAAAAAAACATGAAAATATCATTTTTTTATTATATGGGCCCTTTAACTTGGTTGAACATTTCGTGTGACGACCCTTAGAAGGTCCCCGAACCTCAGTTTAGGAACCCGGGGTCTGGGAGGAGGAGGGAGGCGTTAAATCAGTTATTTTGATGCTGAGCTTGCTCACTATGGACTCCCACAACAAGGCCTGGCTTCTTAAAAACAAAGTTCCTCACCAGCACTAATAACGGAGATATGTCGTTGTAATCAGAATGCGGTCGGTGTTATCAGCCTCCGGTGTGGAAGAGCGTTACAAGCACAACGGGAATAAAGTGCAGCGGAAACGGGGAGGCGGCGGATGTTCATCGGTCCAGCCGAATAAATAAGAGATGAACGTCTTCTTCTCTCCCCAGCCTGGCGACACCACGGAGGAATAAACGACGCTGTGCAAGAGAGAAGATGGCAACTATGATTTAAAAACAACCCAAAGGGAGGTTTTCAGCTCAGACTGGCCTGGAGACTACCGAGCGAGGGGGGCAGCGGCCGCGCTGTGTGGCCGGGCTCTGGAGCACCGGATCCCGCTAGGAAGCCGATGAAGAGTCGGTGGTGTCCGGTGGGCCGTATGGAGGTCCGTCGTCAATAATTAAGCGACTTCTTCGTGGGGATTTTGCATGCAGGTGTGGTCGTTTAAATCATCCCAGCAAAGGTAAGCGAGGTGTCTCATATGTAATACAGAGATTTAGTTTGTTGCTATGTAGATCTGGCAGCCTCACATGTTGCCTTTTAATTGATCTCCACAAGCAAAATGTATTTCATCACATTTTGTTTTTTCACTCATCAATCTGATCTACTGCTTCTGTTATCTGCCTCCTTATCTGGCTGCTGTTGTGAGCCGATGAAGTCATGCTTTTTGATGTGATCATGGTGGCAAATAAAAGGCCTAATAGAAACAACAACAAAAACAAAGCTAAAAATCAGATCTTCAGCATCATGCAAAAAGTGAAAACCTGCTCACACACACATGCAGTAGGCCTGCACACTGTTAAAGAATGTGAGTAAATCAGATCAGAGCTGTGGTGTGCTCACACAATCAGATCAGTCCCACAATAACAGCTCATCTCCTCCTATTTCCTTCCCTAATAGCTCCATAGTGATCTGAAACTAATCTGTATGTAATAAACAACAGTGTAGGCCGAGGTTAATTTGATTGGCAGGTCATCTGTGGCTGACAAATGAGGCTTTCCTTTAGCTTGCAGATGTGTGTTTATCACTAAAAAATATTTGGATCTTTGCAAAAAACATTTTTAGTTTGGATGTGTAGCATCCCTCATGAAGTGTTTTGGTTGATGCTGGATAAGATTCATTCATTTTTTTCCCTCATTGACACTTGAACAGGTTTCCAGTGTCTTGCTCAGGGACACTTCAGTAGAAATCTATACTCCACCGCCACTCTGCTGCATCTTGGCATTGCACTCCAATACAAAGGGAGATTCTCAAATGCATCAAGCCTATTTTTGACTACTGCGCCTATTGACCCGATATTTGATACAACTTTCATAATATCAATGCATCCTTGCCCGTGCTTTTCCGTGAATCAAACCCCCTGGTCTTGGAGGATGAAACTGCAGCCATATTGTGTAAACTAACAAATTCCATCATCATCAGTAAGTGAAAACCTCTATGTGCCAATAGGTGGTTGATTTTAAAGCTGCAGTAGCCAATTCTTATGAAAAATATATGTGGTGGTGAGGCTAGAACAGAGAATAATTTGCCATCCCTGATAAAAAAGACCCTGTAAATTCTTTCTCCTAGGGCCCAGACACACCAACCCGACATCTAAGAACTAGCGGCGACGAAGGCCCACCGTTACGTCGCCTCACGTCGTCTTTGTCTTGGCCAAAAAGTTGCACTCGAACACACCGCAAAGACTACAGTCGACGGTCAACTACCACTTATGTTCTGCGCCTGCGTGAGATGACATAACTCTCCACACCAGCAGGTCGCAGTAGTCTGTATTCGTCATTAAAAAAAAGGGAAACAGGAAGAGCGAGGACGGCGGATATACAAGCTGTTGTTACGATACGTACATGAAACATGCTTTTACATGCTTTTCTCTTGATTTGCTTAAGCTGAACAACCAATCAGAATGATTTTTCTCACCAATTGATTCTCAACATGCTGGATTGTCTGAAAAAACTCAAACATGGACAAACTAGAGCCGACGATGCGGGACACATCGCAAAAAACTAGACTGATATTTACCGACAGCCCCAAACTGTCCGTCGGCTTGGTGTGTGAGGGCCTTTTAAAGCTAGGGTTGGTAATCTTGAGAAGCCAGCAACAGTACGCTAGATTTTAAAAATGACTCAACCTAAAAACCCAGCCCAGTGTTGCCGACTTTCTTTCCAATAAAAGCAGCAAGCAGCACTAGCTCCAAAAGTCCCTAAATCTCGTGAAAAAGTCACCAAGTTGGCAACACTGACAACCCGTCCCTTCAGGCCTCCAAGGCCTATTGAAAGAGGCTGGCACACGAGCGGACACGGGGTCTTGGGGTATGGGGTATGGGGTATAACACATTTGCAGTGTAACTAGAGCTGCGGTCATGCTTTGTCTTGTACCCCAAAGATATGACGCGTTAATGATGCATGACGTCTCCTCCTTGAGGCCTCCCTCCTAAGCCACTCCCCCAAAATTATCGCAATCATCAGTTTGTTTTAACCCCTAAATTATCATAATGAACGTAAACAACTAACATGGCTGTTGTTAGTACTCAGCTGTCAAGCTGGCAGCTCGCGGAAGATTCGCTGGTCTCTGTCGGTGATGCGCAATGGGTGCATGGGCAGAGTAGATAGGTAGACAGGCGGGTTTATTACAGTCCTGCGACAGCCACAGATACCAGACTTTTGGTAATTGTTTTTTTTTAATTGTAATTGTAATGTTTTTGAAGATTACCAACCCTAGCTTTAATGTCAGGCATGGACTTATACAAAGTGGTACTCCAGTAATTTTATGTTCCACTTCAGACAGATTTTAAAACAGAATGTTCAAAACTGAAGCATCAGAGATATCCTGACATTTAGTCCAGGTGAAGGCCCAAAAAAGTCAGTCCTACATTTCCCATAATGCAACCCAGTAGTCTTTCTCAGTAAACCTAAATGCCCACATCTTTATTGCTTTAACGTCATATCCTCGGTTTGCTTTAACCCCTAAGTAGGAGTTGGTGGAGCGCTGTCACGTCTCTCACGTTGGATACTGCACCGGGTTAGAAGTACAAGAATGCACTGAAACACAAACACACACAAACTGGCACAGAGGAATGTGAGGGGTGTGTTGGGGACAGGAAGCTGTCGCCTCTGACGGAACCGCCTCATTGTTCTCCAATCACGCTACAGCTATTTCAGGACTGCGTGTGTGTGTGTATATGTGTGTGATAGTGGTCCTATCTCAGACGTCAAATCTTTTCCAGATTTATACCAGTGAATTGAACTTAATAGACCTTTTGATTTGTTGTCAACACCCAACCAGGAATCCTCCAGAGTTAGCAGTCAGGGGGCAGAGGAGTGTACAACCCCAACCGCCACAACTTTATTTGGGCAAATAGGACACATTTCTGGCATCTTAAGGGACTGGGTCAGCCTTTTCCACTGTAGCTCCACTTTGGGATTTAATTAGGCTGATTACGACTATTTTTTCTCTTTACATCTGAATCTTTCCTAGTGCAGCTTTTAAGCTCTGACACGTGCATAATTCAGTAACGCATCCTTTTCTCTGCACTCGCGCTGCCCCACCTAGAAGAATATCAGCAGTGTTTTGATTTCAGTGGAGGGTTTCTGGAGTCGGAGGGATGAAACGCTCCTCCTGTCCATCCCACAAACATTTTATAGGAAACAAACACTTGTGATGAATGTGCATGCTCTTCTACCCGTCATTCCTTTTTTTTTCTTAGCGTAGGATGAAAGTAGTACCAAATCAGAAACAGGTTTTGAGCGTACGTACGTGCGTTACTTCCAGTGCATACGGTCTGTGTTTGTAGCACCACCACGACTGGCTGTGGTGTATTGATGTCAGTGCCTGGGTCTGTTTTCACTGGGTTGTGTGTATATTTAGTCACAAAGTCTCACCATTTATAAATAACCGGCAGAGTTGAAGCTTCTGCTGGGGGATAGATGCAATCTCACACAGTACAGTGTAACACTTCAGGAACGGGGGCCCACATGGACAAACTGGCAGAATGAGAGATTTTGGCTGTCAATCGATTCAAATAGTTAATCACAGGGGGGGGGGGGTTGGTAAATCTATGCAAACTAGAAGACTGGTGTGGAAACTCACGCTGTGTTCGTTTTCCTCTGATGGCAGATTTTCACAGCTCTGTGGGTAAACCGTTGACAAGTATGCAGATATATATTAGGACAATAATGAGCTATTACAAGCTCCTATCATGGCATTGACTGCCTCTGATAAGCAGACTTCCCCTCCATCCATAATACAGTAGCTGTAATTTCATTCACTTTAAAGACTTCTGCAGTATAATTGCATCAGTTGTGTTATGTCAAACTAATGTGGAACCAAAGTGCATTCGTCTATCGCAACACCACATGTCCAACTGATCCCAGGTATCAGTGACTCATATTCATTCAGTGCTAATTTGAATTATTAAGATTAAAATTACTGGCATAGCTCAGCGACTGGGGCAACATGCAAATGTTATTACCAAAGTGAGACGTTATCGGGTCATCCTAGTATTCTGTCATGTGTTTGATTCATATCTTTTGCAGTGTCGCACAAATAACGATGTCTTCCTTGTTGTGTAGTCACGAACAGAAACTCGTTAAACGGCCGTCGCTTTTTCATACGTGAGCGGACTAGTTTGCCTAATCTTCGCGGGTCTTTAGGCTGCGGTGAAAACGCAGACAACAGTGTAACCTTTTAGTTCCTTAAAAGTAGTTCTAGGGACTAAAAAAAGTCCGAGGAACTTTTGGTGGAAACCCAGCTTTATTCAAAAGACAGAAATCAGGTGACCCAGTACAACTTGCATAACTTAACTGAATACAAGCTCAGGTGTATATTTCGGGAAAAAAACACTTAGCTGCAGAGGCAGCCAGGGCTCCAGCTGCGGATTGAAGCCGTGTGGTAAAGCAGCGGATTAGAGAAGGCATTCTGTCAACAGTAAATCTCTCCCATTCTCTGTTTTTAATCCTGCTGCTGGATCAAGGACACGTACCTCCCGAGAGCTTCGTGTGTGTGTGTGTGTGTGTGTGTGTGTGTGTGTGTGTGTGTGTGTGTGTGTGTGTGTGTGTGTGTGTGTGTGTGTGTGTGTGTGTGTGTGTGTGTGTTTCTGTTTCTGATTAGTTTTATAAAGACGAGGCAGCGGTGTGCATGTGTTTTTGTGCAGCAGGGTTTTAGTTTGACCCTCAGGATGGAGTGTGAAAGAGTTTTTGCAGTGTTTTCTGAGAAGGAGAGAGTGAATGGGTGTTGTTAGTACAAAGCATACAGACATTCAGCATCATTTTAACAGTTTGTACTTGTATGTGATTCAGCTCTTTGGGCACAAGTGGCTTTAAACCCTGCCAGCGGCACACCATGCTCAGCACTGGCCTCTCCCCTGAGCTATTTATAAATCTGTCCAGATGTGTGGGCGTGAATGTGTGTGTGTGTGTGTGTGTGTGAGTCTGGTTTAGTTAGTGGTTTATTCTTGCATCTCTTGCATCATTGTGGGTTTGCTGGTGTTAAAAACAGAATGAATTTAGAGGATGATCCACAGTAAAAGCTTGGAATTTATTTTGGATAAGTAAGTAAACTGCATCGTGATTCTGACAGGAAATAATGTAGGTATCATATTTCAAAATAAAATGATGCGTCGCACTGCTTCTTCTTCAACTAACTTTTGACTTCTAATCGTTGGATGCCAATCAACATGTATAGGCATGCTTAAATTGTGAGGGGATGAGTTTTATATATTTCTCTATTCATGTTGATGATGATAATGATATGATGACTAGGAATGGGATGATATAGGATTTTAGCGTGGACCGCAAAAAAACAAAAACTCACAATAAGTTGATCACGGTGAATTTCTTTACCGGGATAATCGTGAATATCCTAACTAACATGAGTGATTTGAAAAAGCTGTTGAGCTGGCTGTCATGGTAGTAGGGGCTGACCCAAATGCTTAGAAGCTTTGACCGTTGCCATGGTAATCGACCTTCAAATCAGTATTCGAATGCTAAGTCAGTGTGTGTTGTGTTCATAGCTTGTTGCTCTGCCCCCGAGTGGCCAAAAAGTCAGTTATGCAGGTTTAAATCAAGACATTTGGGCATATCAAATCTTCAATAATGCACCCCGATGTCTATTTTCTCTTCCTCCTCTTCCTAAATCATCATCAATCATTTATTTGGGTCGATCTCCCCTACATGCACTCTCTCTTTCCCTGCAGTTTTTCCTGTATACCTCTCTCTCTCTCCCTCTGGCTTTCTATCAGCAGCACATTGCACAGCTAATTCAGAAGCATAGGGGGATGGTATGCTTGTGTGCGTGTGTGTGTGTGAGTGCACGTCCATTCATTCTTTTAATGGAAGGAAAAGGAGAGGAGAGGAAGGAGGGGAGTGACGGCTGATCGGTAGGTCTGACGGGACCGGTGCGGAAGCGGAGACACGGTTTGGCGTAGTCACCTCTCACTATGGCAACCAAAGGGTGTGTGTGTGTGTGAGAGAGAGAGAATGTAAGGTGTGTGTGTGTGTGTGTGTGTGTGTGTGTGTGTGTGTGTGTGTGTGCACGCATTTTTAAAGGTCGACTGGACATGGATTTATTTGCATCCCTTCAGGAAGAGGAAATGAACCTGTTAGCCTCTGATGTAGCGGTGTGGAGACATCTTTACGAACTCATTGTGTGGCTGACATTAAGGTCTACCTTTTGTGTTTAAAGTTATTGTAGGTAGTATCAAAGTGATTGATACTATGGCTAGAGCAGGGAGTTGAAAAATGCACATCCCAGACCATCAAGAGCACCCAAGAATCCCTCACCAGCTCGCTCTCATTCCTCTGTTGGGTCCTTTCTATAATGTTTGTCAGACACTATTAACAGTCTGAGCCTGTCAGTGGCAAAAACAAACACTTTTAGTGGACGTAAACTGACGGTACCAGGTTGCCCCAAAGGATTATATCACAGCTTGTTTAGCGGCTGCCGTCTGCAGCGTTCTACCTCAAAACTGGACCTATTTCAAAAATTGTTGTCGCCACTAAAACCTGGGAAAATAGGGCCCAGGTTGAAAAATACCGAAGTTATCCATACTTAAACTCACTTACTTAACTTGTTTGTAATATACTTAAAGCTAATCTTTATTTTCCAGGGTTTTCAAATGGAACCGCCCGCTCAGCCGTTAGCAAAAAGCAGTGATGTAGGTTACCAAAGTAAGGTTATGAATAATGTGAACGCTCGCCTTAGGTGAGTCAATATTAGCTGTGCTAAGGAACTAGCTGAAAGGGTTAGTTTGGAATTTTTTAAAGTGGGTTTGTATGTATACCTCCGTGTTCTGTGAAGTTAAAATTACAGTTTTTGTCAATGGAATCTGGAGGCTTTGTAGAGGGCGATATAACCGCATCAGTTCCTTGTGGGAAAGGGCTGTCTGATGGCGAGATAAAGCGGCTGTGGATGGGAACATTGGGTCATTTTACCTCTCAGAACACGGTAGTTGCTGGTCTACCGTTCGGTTAGTTTGTTTGTGTGACTTTCTGATCTGAACTAGCGTGGCGTCCACAGCAGTGCATCGCTTAGCTCCCGTGCCGGTACTCCTGTCTGCTTCTCCAAACTGGAAGCGTGCCGATGTACGTACATAACAAACATACTTATTTTAACCCAAACCATGATCTTTTTTGTTGTGTTGCCTAAACCTAAGTGACGCCAAGAGGTACACTGTAAGCTAAAAAAATGACGCCAAGAGGTCCTGCCCAAGCGTCCGTATGTGACGAGTTGGGAATGAGAACGGGTTGCCCTCACACTAGTAACGTTTGCATGTAGGAACTGTTTTCTTATACATGTTGATGATTTTCAGAATCATCTTGTAGTGTATTAAGTGACGTATTACCACAAAATACTGACCATCATCCCTCTTTTTGTCCCCCTTGTCCTCCTCTTTCCCTTATCACATTTCTTACTTCATTTCTCTCTCTCTCTCTCTCTCTCTCTCTCTCTCTCCTATAGGTCTTCAAACCTCCCTCCACCCCTCTCCTCCCTGGAGACGCCCCGTCATCACCCCCTCCTCCATGGACAGACCAGCAGGAGGATTTCCGGATCGCCTCTCATCCTTAATTCCTCATCTCTCCGCCTCTCTCCCACCTCCACCGCTTCCCTATGTCATAACGGGGTACCCGGGATGATTGACAAATGACTGTAGTGCCCTAGAGCAAGACGTTGCTTCTGCCTGTTGACACTTCCGTGTTTGTCAGAATGGACAGGCGTCCTGGGGTGTTAAGAGAGATGAATCAACATTCACACTGATATCCATGACTGATATAATGACTGCCTCATAACATCTTGAATGATGACCAGTGGAGTCTGGGAACTCTGAAGTGCCTTGCCAAAGGGAACGCCAGCAGGGCCAAAGAGATGTATATCAAGGAACCAAAAATCATTTTTTGAAAAGTTGCTTTGGACAGCACTGCTCTCGTGATCACTCCATCCATCCTTTTCTCCGTTTTTTCTTCCCTTCATCTTCCCATCCTTCAGTTTGGTCTGGTTTTAAGCTATAGGTGTCTCCTTCCTTCCTTTTCTTCCTCCCTAACTTCCTTCCCCCTACCTCTTTTTTGTTTTCTTTTTTGGCCCCGCCCACCTGGCCTCCACCATTCGCCCCTCTCTCACAACAGCCGTCCTCCCCCCTCGCCCCCGCCCCCAGCCATCCTCCCCCTCCCCCCCCCACCATCATCATCACCACCACCACCACCATCCTCAGCCCCACTCCCACCACCACCACCACCACCATCACCCCCACCCCCACCAACTCCCCTCCTCTCCCCCTCGCTTTTCCTTCTCCGCCTCCTCCTCTTCTGCGGGAACCATGGCGATGGCTGCCACCGCCTCCTCCTCCACTCCCGCGTCCCCGTCCTCGTCGTCGACCAACGGCAGCGCCCGGGAGCACCTGCTGGCGGTGCGTCGGCGCACCCCGCACTCCCGGCCGTACACGATCGGTCCGGACAACCTCCGCAGCCTGTCGGTGCAGGACGAAGTCGGAGACTCTGCGTCCTCCTCCTCCGCCATGTCGTCAGGGAGCCAACCGGAAACGGCAGGGGTTGGGCTCCAGCGGGCCAACAGCGACACGGACCTGGTGACATCAGACAGCCGCTCATCACTCACGGCGTCTACGTACCAGCTGACTCTAGGCCACGGCCACTTGGTCATCTCCTGGGACATCAAGGAGGAAGTGGATGCCACCGACTGGATCGGCCTGTACCACATCGGTGAGCAAACGCACCTCCCCCCCACTGAAGTGTGGAGCAGTCTGCTTCAGGAGGGGAACTTCAGCATCTATGTTTCGAAGACTTTCATGCGACACAACAAGGGCTGCACCTAGTGATCATTTTTAACCCCTTGACGACTAATCGTTTAGACTAGAAAATGCTAGAAAATAATGAAACACAACCGTCACAATTTCCCAAGTTATTGTCTTCAAAATTTTGCCCCAAAAATCTTCCTAAACCAAAAGTTAATGAATTTACTTTGACAAGCAGCAAAAAGCAGCAAAGCAAGCAGCTGTTTGACTCGTTGCTATTCTGTAGATCGCCTGAGATTTAGTTGGAGACGAGAGTCTGATGCTGCAATAACGTTAATGTGTGACTGTATTACTGCAGCAGCCTCACACTCAACGTTAACGTCACTGTCACCAGCATCATTTAGCCATTTAGCACACTGACAGTGAATGTTCACGTATCGTATGAGCCTTTTAATGTCAGTGTGAAACAGCTTTTCATCATTTCCTCTCCTGTGACGGCGAGTTTCTTTCCCCCAGAAGAGAGCGCAGCCTCGGAGATGATGCAATGCTGGTCTGGTCTATAGCTTGGAGCCATAAAGCCATGCTGGTCTGGTCTATAGCTTGGAGCCATGAAGCCCCTTTCTATCTTTTTTAGGATTTATTGTTGGTGCAACCAACTACACAGCAGCTCTTCAGCATGGCGTTGTTACTATCAGCGGTTTGTTTAAAGTAGAAGTTTGTAGACATGTTCTGTTTCCTCTGTTACCGTCTATGAGGGACACGGGATTGGTTTCCCCCAAAAGGGGGCGTGGTCATGAGAGCCTGCTCTGCATGACGTATTGCCGGTCTGATGTATATTACAGTTGCTCAGCAATTCTACCTTTTCAGAGCATTCATTTTACTGTAGCATCACGACCAAAAGCACAGCAAGTGTCTCTGTATTTATTTTTTCCTGTCCAGTAAGCTTTTAATTGTGCACAGCTTGTTCTCAAACGGGCCTCCATTGCGGTCTGTTCTCGCTTGCTCATCGTCATCATTCTTGTCCACCTCCCGTCTCTCTGTCTCTCAGTTGTCTGTCTCCCTGCCTGTCTGTTCTCCTGTTTGTCCGGTGGTGTAATAGAAATTGCTGTAGGGTAGTGATATGATAGGGGTTACAGCCTACCTCAGCCCCACTGGTGCTACATTAACTGGCTAATGGATTGTGTGTAAGAGAGAGATGGTGAGAGAAAGGGAGTAGGTCATCCTGATGAAAAGTGATGCTGACTCAGCATCAGTAGCATTTTAGCTACTCATATTACATCCTCTCTCTTTCTCGCACACACACACATACACAATATTTCAAGTGTTCTTGTCCTAGAGTGATGTACAGGTGAATGACGGAGGGTGTGAGGTGAAGTGCGGCCCGTCTGTCCCAGAACAATACTCCAAAAATACAAAATTCTGCACGATATGTATAGAAAATTAGGAAAAAAGGTAATGCTATCAGTCACATCTTTGTTTATTGTGCGTTTTGTCTCTTTTTTTGGCAAATGAATGACATTCAAAATACGAGTGAAGGGAGGTGTAGAGAGAGAGAGTCTGTACCCGTTACTCTACAAAAGCGTGATTTAAGAGGCGCTGGATTATTTACACGATATTATCATATTTGTATTGTTAACATGATATCAATATTTTGTTTTTTTTAAATGTCACGGTTATCGTCAATACCGGTATACTCGCGTCACTTTGTGACATCACAAATTGTATTTTCTTTCACTATTCACTTCCTAGCATTGGGAGTGTATTCTCAGCTGCTTAAATTATAACAGGACACTGTTTACTGTAAGGGACTGTAAGCAAGTTTCACTTTTTAAAAAAGCGAGGCTCTCCCCAGCATATTATTTTCTTTGGAGCCTCCCTTTAACTTGAAAAAAACTGCAACACCTTCCCTCCAATATGTACAAAAAATGTAAGACTGTGTATCCCGATTTAAACATTTAATAGCGCACATCTATTACATTTATGTAATAATAATAATAATAATAAACAAATGATATATCAAAAAATATTATATCGATTTGCACTCAGTTCCTGGATTCTTAATTAAGCAGTAAGGGCTATATGATGCGGAACTTGAATTATAGGCAACTTCGTATGACACCTTGGACTTAAAGGGGCTATACGTAAGAATCAGAAGTAGCTTGTTAACAGCGACACACGTGGCCGTTAAGTCAGCGACAGTCAGCGTCCTGTTGCTTGCGCTTATGCTCGCACTCCCGAGACACACAAGACTAAACATTATTGACAGCTCGGGGTCTGTTTTGATATCCGAAACCAAAAGATCCCTCCATGATTCGAAGGCCCAGCTGATGTTGATGCTAGTTTTCGTCCGACGTCGGTCACATTCTTGTTTCACAGACGGGCTTCACTAGCTATAACTTGGAGTTTGTGTTTGGGTCTGAGTTGTGGCGGGGGCTGTTCGTTTGTTGGCGTTAGCGGACTCCATTTTCTAACCGAACGTTAGCACTGTTAGCCCTGTAGCGGAGCTGAAGAGAGTAAAGGCACTTGCGAGCGTGAATGGCAAAAACGTCCTGCATGGTTTACATTAAAAGCCGTCTATATGGTGACAGAGGAAACCCAGAAAGTCGCGGAAGGTCTCATTTTTTAGGTTAGGTTACAACCTGTTTACACATTTGCAAAAAAAAAAACGATTTATAAAACGTTTATACGTGTCAAAACTTACATACAGTCCCTTTTAACAAACATGATATAACTATTTTGTATAATACTTTAAAAAAAAAAAAAGAAGGCTTAAATAAGATATAAATACAGTTTAAGAAAAAATTCTACTTTCCCCTCAGGAAAAATCAAACAAACAAAAAAAAAACGTCCCTTTTTCTGACCCCCTAATAATTTCCGTACAGTCCCTAAAATTCTCTGAAACATTTCTTCTTGCAGCAGGAAACACTACACCTTGTGGATGCGTATAGAGGACATATAATCGAGGTAAAATAATCTTTTTTCTGTCAAAATCGGTACAAACCAAAAATGGAAAAATATATATGATACAATAAGACATGCAAGAATCTTTGTTTTTCCTTAATGTGAGATAAGAGCCCGTCTCTGTTACCAGCTGGGCTCAGTGATGCCCTGCAGTTCTCAGGCTCAGGTGTGAAAGAGCAGCTTTCAGCAGCCAATGAAATGCACACCATTTCACAAAAGCTAAGGTCATCTCAAACCACAGGTGACCGATGTTGTGTGTGTGTGAAAGAGAGTGAGTCCCCTATCTGAGACAGAGAAAGCCGGTGAAAGGTGATCTCTCCATCTCCATCCCTCCAAACTCTCCGCAGCTCTTCGATGCTATTGACCCATGCAGGGGAATTCTGGGGGTTTTCTCCCCAGAGGCAAGCACTGTTTCCAGCCTAGCTGGAGCCGCCTGAGTTCCGTAACCTCACCCTGCTGTCTGACCTGTGTGTGTAAAAGGGTTTGTGTGTGTAGTAGTTTATACGGTTTGGATGATCACAGGGTTACCAGGTCAGACAGGTGTGTGTGTGTGTGTGTGTGTGTGAGGAATACGTATTTGCTGTCACCAACAAAGGCTCAGGGTTTATTGATGGTGACCTGGTGTGACAGAGGGCAAAGGGTGTACTGTATATGTGCCTGTGTGGCTGACAGACATCGGCATTGATCCATTAGGACACGGGCCATTTGTCACAGGACGTACACATAAATATTTGATGGCTCAACAGGCACAGACAGGGATGTGGTTTATGACCCTCAGGAACCAGTAACTTCCGTGGTGGTTTGTCGACACAACATAACTCCCTTACCTCTCCTGTGAAATCCCCAAAAAGATCCAAACAATACAAACTGAGAACAAAATGAAAGAAAGACGTTTGGTGGTAGTGTGGCATTTAAGGCTGACCCGAATGCTTCGACCATTGCCATGGTATTCGACCTCCAAATTCCTATTCGAATGCTTTGTTTTTATATATAAATAATTTAAGTATGTAGTAATAATTTATAAATCCCAAAATAGCCCATGAATTAAGGAATAATCCCACAACATTATTCATATCCAACGTTAATTATTATTAGTTATTCTCAGACGGATGTTGTCGGTTCCGGACACTGAAACGGGGAGATGGAAATGGACGGACACTAGAGCGTATCGGCCTGTAGTGCTGCGTTGCTCCGCGAAGCTTCGAATACCTTTTGAATATTTCTCACCGAAGCTTCAAAGGCCAAGAAATGGTATTCGGGATAGCCCTAGTGGCATCACGGATCATATGGTGGCCACGGTGGGGCAATACTTATCCAAGTACTGTAATCCTACTTCGTATAGTATGCAGATACTTGTACTTTACTTGTGTGTTGCCGTGTTTCAGGCTCGGGTCAGACTTGCACAGAAACTATGCAGGTTCCTGTAGGGCCCGATCGTAGTTCTATAGAGAAGATTGTTGTACAGGTAAACACACTGATTATGGCACCAAACCCGAGTCATAATCTTGACTCGAGAACAGTAACTACCAACTCTCTGTACTCCGTTCACATAAATCATCTCTTGCTGAGGTCTTCGTACACGCTGCTGGCTTGTTCAGTGAGTCGATCCATAGCTTTGTGACCTTACTAAATGACTTGCCTCATTTACAAAAGCATCTGTATAGAGCCAAGTGTGTGTTATTGAAACACAAAGGAACAGCTTGTGAATGTGTTATTGTGTGTGTGTGGTGTTTCACAGATGAGTCGTGTGTGGCCAACGTGTGGGACTCCAAGAATCGTGGAGTGAATGGCACCCAGAGAGGACAGATCGTGTGGAGACTGGAGCCGGAACCCTACTTCATGGAGCGTGAGTGGACCCCCATGGGTGCCGTGTTTGTCTTAGTTACCGTTATGTGTTGCTAAAAGGTCAGTTGATTTAACATCTTCAGTGGATATGGAGGAGAAAATAACCCTGATGGTGTCATAATGATGACATCATTTGTGTATGTATTCTCTCCACAGCGGAAACTAAGATCTGCTTCAAATACTATCACGGTGTGAGTGGAGCGTTAAGAGCAACGACACCTTGTATCACCGTCAAGAACCCTGGAGTACTGGTATGTTAGTGTGTGTGTGTCCCATCTACAGTCATTCCTCCACCTCCTATCTTTCACCATCATCTCTTATTTTCTTTTTCTACTCCTTTATTCTGTCCTTTTTCCCTCTGATCTTTATTAACTCTGACTTTTCTCCCAGTTTTGAAACCGTCCTTAATTCTCCCATATGATAGGCCTCCAGAAGCCAGTGATCAGTGACCATACTTATCAAACAATTCTGAAGTGATTCACAAAAGACCTACACAGACAAAATGGTCCATTTAGACTTTTACCACTGCCTAATGTTTCAAACTACAACTGTCAGAAAAAAACAGTATGCATGGGCATATTATAAGACAATGGGACCCCGGGCACAGACATGCAAAAGGCCCCACTCTCTTTCCTATAGGAGCAAGACACACAGACTTTATAGTTGTTTAACCTCTTTTTATTGTTGTTTTGTGTCTCTTTGTAATCTTTACGCATCTATCTGTGGTTTTGTGTCTCTTTGTAGTTGTTTTGTGTCTCTTTGTAATCATTTTGTGTCTCTTTGTAGTCATTTTGTGTCTCTTTGTAGTCATGTAGAGTGTCTTTGTAGTGTCTTTGTGTCTCTTTGTGGTCATATTGAGTCTCTTTGTGGTCATATTGAGTCTCTTTGTGGTCATATTGAGTCTCTTTGTGGTCATATTGAGTCTCTTTGTGGTCATATTGAGTCTCTTTGTGGTCATATTGAGTCTCTTTCTGGTAATTTTCTGTCTTTTTGTAGTAATTTTCTGTCTTTTTGTAGTTGTTTTGTTTCTCTTTGTAGTTGTTTTGTGTCTCTTTGTAGTCATGTTGAGTCTCTTTGTAGTTGCTTTGTGTCTCTTTCTGGTCATATTGAGTCTCTGTAGTGGCTTTGTGTCTCTTTGTAGTCATGCTGAGTCTCTTTGTGGTCATTTTGAGTCTTTGTAGTTATATTTTGTCTGTGGTGGTTTTGTGTCTCTTTGTAGTTGCTTTATGTCTCTTTGTGGTCATTTTCTGTCTCTTCGTACTAAATTTGGTCTGTGGTTGTTTTGCCCCTTTTTGTAGTTGCTTTGTGTCTCTTTGTGGTCATTTTCTATCTTTTTGTAGTTGTTTTGTGTCTCTTTGTAGTCATGTTGAGTCTCTTTGTGGTAATTTTTTGTCTGTGGTGGTTTTGCCCCTTTTTGTAGTCATTTTGTGTCTCTTTGTAGTTGCTTTATGTCTCTTTGTTGTCATTTTGTGGGGGTCCAGACACGTTGAGCCCCTGGGCCTGTGCCCGGTAGGCCCTTTCAATCCGTCCATACACGCCATCATGGCTTCTGCTTTGCGCCTATTGCAAAACAGAAGTGTTGTCTTGTCACAGGAGTTGTCCTTGTGTCCTTGCCCAGCTGAAAGTTAGTGCAGGAAGCCTTGTGGATATCTTTAAGTCCTACTATGAGGTAGAAATGTTTTTGTTGTCTTATTTCAGTGTGATTCCTCAAAAGGAACTCCTCTTCAGCTACCATAGTGACTAAATGAAGCCATATGTCAGGGACCAGTTCAGCATAGGGGGTTTTAAGAAGAAAATCTTCTTAACCGCTTCTCCTTGATTTCCAGAACGGATTGGGTAATATATTTTAGGCTCCACCCGGCTAAGGTAAAAGCTGGGAACACATTTCGAGATGGCAGGGATGCAGTCAGAGTCAGTGGGGGGAAGTGAATGGAGAGAAGTGGACATCACTGAGCTCTTGGCAGCACAAACTGAGGCAAAGAGACATTTGCTCCAGTTGAGTCAGTAATATTTAAAGCCGTCAGCTTGAATTAGAACTCTCAGACTAGTGTTCCTCTCCCTCTCTGATGTTCCTCCTTTTAACTTTTCAGCAATGTTTCTTTTCTCCAAGAGTGAAATCAGTTCACGTATACCGCTCTCCTATTGGTTGTTTTCTCATCAGGTGGGCAGCGAAGGCCAATCGGAGGACCAATCGGGGACCGAGCACTGTCGGAAACTAGTCAGCTTCACCCTATCAGGTATGGGTACCGATTCAATGGTGTTGTGGTCCAGTAAATAAATCAACACACATGCTGATGAATGTGTGTTTTCCACTCCAGACATCCGGGCGGTGGGCCTGAAGAAGGGCATGTTCTTCAACCCCGACCCGTACCTGAAGATGTCCATCCAGCCCGGGAAGAGGAGCGGGCTCCCCAAGTTCACCCACCACGGCCAGGAGAGACGCTCCTCCATCATAGCCAACACCACCAACCCAGTGTGGCACGGCGAGGTCAGCAGAATCACACACACAAATGCACACAATTTTGGGAATTTTGAATTTTCTTTGCACTTTCCTCATTAATTAACTTGCGAGCTGGCTAACTCACCACGTGGCACATTTCACATTGTATGTATTTGACAAATAAATGGATTTAATCTGCAAATTTATGGATTATGTCCGCTTATGATCCGGTAAAAGGCGAGAGACAAATCATTTTTGATCCTGTTTTAATTGTGCCATGAATTCCACATATGATGGGATGTCAATTGATTAAAATATTTAATCGCGATTAATCACGGGATTGTCCATAGTTAATTGTGATTAATCACACATTTCTTATCTGTTCTAAATGTACCTTAAAGGGAGATTTGTCAAGTATTTAATACTCTTATCAACATGGGAGTCGGCAAATATGCTGCTTTATGCAAATGTATCTATATATTTATTATTACAACTAACGGGTAGTATGACAATGGATTTGTAACATTTTCTAGTTTCATATGCTACCAAATCTAAAAAACTAAAAAACTAAACTGAGTCGCTACAACCTCTGAAAGATCGATTGCGTTAACGTTTCATTATCAGCCCTAGTAAATTTAAAAGATAATTTTGCAAGTCAAGAAAGTTGCATTTTGTCATAAAACTCCTGAAGTATAAGACTGTGAAAATACATAATTAGAAAGACTACACACCCAAAAGTCGTGTAAGTTATGTCACAACTTTCTCTCTCGCTGAAGCTACGATGCACGAGCTGAAACACGAGCAGCGGGTCTTGCTCGTTCTTTTGCTTCGACTTGTAGGAATTCTTTATCTCTTTTAATACTTTTTTTTTCTCTCGTTCTGGAAGAACAAAGTAAAACGTACCAAGGTAACGGCCACGTTGGTGTTGGTGACATTTATTGTGTGAGACGAGAGATGTAGTTCACACGAAAAAGTAAATGCTACTACGGCCAACCTACAGCAAACTGCGACCTTCTTGACTTGCAAGATGATCTTTTAAATTGACAAACATCATATGTAATTCATGGCACAATTCAATAATTCAAACGGGATCAAAAATAATTTGTCTCGTTGTTGAATACCGTACATATATATATATATATATATTTTTTTTTTTACAAAATAAGTACACCATTCACAGTTGACCATTTTCAAAGGGGTCCCTTGACCTCTGACCTCCAGATGTGTGAATGTAAATGGGTTCTATGGGTACCCACGAGTCTCCCCTTTACAGACATGCCCACTTTATGATAATCACATGCAGTTTGGGGCAAGTCATAGTCAAGTCAGCACACTGACACACTGACAGCTGTTGTTGCCTGTTGGGCTTCATGTTATGATTTGAGCATATTTTGTATGCTGAATGCAGTACCTGTGAGGGTTTCTGGACAATATTTTGTCTTTGCTTTGTGTTTGTGGGCAAATATGCTTGTATAAAGCAGCATATTTGCCGACTCCCACGTTGATAAGAGTATTAAATACTTGACAAATCTCCCTTTAAGGTACATTTAGAACAGATAAAAAATGTGTGATTAATCACGATTAACCATGGAATCATGCGATTATTCGTGATTAAATATTTTAATCCTCTGACAGCCCTATTCTAAATACATCATGTAATTACAAATACGTGTAAACATACCAAATGTCCATGTAAAGGAAATAAAACTATACTTTTTACTATTCATCTTCCTGTAGAAATACACCTTTGTGGCTCTGCTGACTGACGTGTTGGAGATCGAGGTGAAAGATAAGTTCTCCAAGAGTCGGCCAATCATCAAGCGTTTTCTGGGTCAGCTGATCCTCCCCGTGCAGAGACTTCTGGAGGGGCCGACAGCCGAGTGAGTCCACGCACGCACGCACGGCGGTGTTCGCTTTGGACGCGCGTCTACGAAAGCCGCAGGTTTTTAAATAGACCGACAACTGATCGTGAAGCTGTGTCAGGAGAGTGTTGATAAATGTGTGTATTTCAAGCAGTCATCTGACCTTCAGCACTTAACCACAGTGACTCAACATGGTGCGCTCAATACCAATCAATACGTCCTAATCAGCTCATTGTTCAGGCATTGATTTGATATCGATCCACAACTGAGGACATCATGTACTCTAGTGAACCGCGATGTATAGTGTGTGTGCACAGGTTGACGGGAGGTGGGGCAAATCTGTCTGCGTATTCTCTGATAATGTATCTTCTAGTATTGAAATCCTGAGCTGCTGTCGGCATCGACATAACTGAGGTGTGTGTGTGTGTCTGTGTGTGTGCAGCGATCAGCCAGTCAGCTACAGCCTGTGTCGTCGTCTTCCTACGGACCATGTGAGCGGGCAGCTTCAGTTCAGGGTGGATATTACCTCCACTGGACATGAAGGTCTGTGTTTGTACATCATACTGTTTTGGAGTTATGTAAATCAGCAACACACACACAAGTCTTTAACATACATTTTTATGTATTTATCCCTCTTCCTCCATCAGAAACCTCCCCAGAGGCTGTGGGAACCATCTTAGGTGCAGTGAACGGTGACCCCGGAAGTCCCTCAGACGACGAAGACCTCCCTCACCCGTCGTCTTCTTCAAGAGTCGCATACAGACCTTCTCCCACAGGCCCCGACGAGGGCTCCGCGTTAGTCAACGGCGCTCGTTACTATGGCGAGGACTGCGTGTGGCGCGAGCCCGGGCAGATGGGAGAGGAAGATCTGCTCGCCTTGGCTCTGGGCGGCCACACCCACCGGCAGGTGTCGCTCAACGACTACCTGGACGCCATCGAGGCTCCCAGGAGCCCCGGGGACCGGCCTCTGGCGGGGCCTTCGCCGAAACTCCGCTCCAGCTTTCCAACGGACACGCGGCTCAACGCCATGCTGCACATAGACTCCGACGAGGATGAGGAGACGGCGGGGCAGCACAGGGAGCAATCACAAGAGACGAGGACACAGCAGAGCACGGACTTAGCCTCGGCTACATCTGAGTCTCAACAGGGGAACGAGGGTTCGCAAGGAGAGCCACAGGGGCCGACTGGAGCTGAGGCCACAACAGAGGCAGGTTCCTCTGCCAGTGCTCAGCCTGGAACTAAGCCGCCAGGGGCTGAACCTGGAGCTGCAGAAGGTGCAGTGCCAACACAGGCTGAGACTGCAGCTGGGACCGGAGAGGTTTCTGGAGGCTCAGCTGAGGCTACACACATCACTGGAGGAACTTCCACAGTTTCCAGCTCATCTCAGGCATCGGGGGCTGAAGCAGCTGCAGCAGCTGGGCCGGGGGAGTCTGTGGTGGAATGTACCTGTCAGGAGCAGAGCAGCAGGATGGCTGTGAACCAGGAAGTACCCTGCAATCCCTCACTTGGTCCGCTTTCACCCATTCAGGTGAGCAGCTATAGTTCGGTGGCTAAAAGCTACAAGTCTTGGATTTCAGTTTGGAATCTTTCAAACTCTCTGCTCTTCTATTTCTCTTGTCCTGTCCTCAGGAGGTGGAGATAAGAAAAGAAGTGGCTCCGAAGGCGGAGGAGGAAGGGGAGTCATCGAGCAGTGAGGCAAACGGACCAGTAGCGGCAGCAGCAGCAGCTCCTACGAGCAGCGTCACAGCTGACCAAGGAGGAAGGACTTCTGAAGCTGGTAGGTGGTCAATGTTTCTGTTTATGGGTGGCAATATTTATTACAATATTATTAAAGGGAATATAAGAATCAGAAGTTGCTTGTTAACAGCGACACCTGTGGCCGTTAAGTCAACGAAAGTCAGCGTCCTGTTGCTCGCGCTTGTGCTCGCTCTACATAGACATGAACGAGCATCGCTCAAAACAGTGAGGCGACACACGTCAGCTAAAAGCACAATATCACTCTATATTTCAGCTGCGTGGCAGTAATGTTAGCTGACCAGACGAAGGTCTCTAGAGTTAACTTTTCCTGCTTCAGCGTACCGATCGTGGTCAGAAGACACAGGGGAGACACCGGAGTTTTGGTCAGAGGCGATCACGTTACTCGTCACTCCACTCAGCAGCAGGAAACAAGACACGGGGAACCTCTGTTGGTCTGGAGGAGCTGCAGCATTTATTTCTGCACAAACTTCCACTGCACGAGCTTAACTAACTCTTCTGCTACGCTACTCGCTCGTTTCGCCGCCGCCGCTCGTGCACTCAGAGTTTTCCTCCGACGTCGGTCACATTCCTGTTCTGCAAGACGGGCTTCACTAGATAGAACTTTGCGGTTTCGGTGCTTCTGTGTAATTTGTGTTGGAGTCTGAGTTGTCCATTTCTTTCTTGCTCACACTGTACTGATCATGAGCGCTCACCCTGCGTGTAAAATAGAAAAGAAAAAAAAACATGGCCCGTCGGCCCCTGAGGAACGTTTTGGCTTCAAAGCCCCAAGGCAGGTAAAGTTTGTTTGCTAGCAAAGGTCTGTACAGGTCACAATGGTAACCAGGTAGAAACGAGCTGCCTTGATCATCTGTGCCATCTTGTCGGCTGAAACGTCTAAAGGGGGCGCAATGTCTGTGAATTTGATTGGATAGAAATTTAAACTGATTTACAGTGTGACTTTGTGTTATCAAATACATGTCCATATTCTTTTAACCTTTAGTGGGCCACTCAGACACAGGGAGCTACTTGTTGGAGACCCCTGATCTATGGGGATTGACTTACTGTTGCAGCCAGCCTCAAGTGGCCATATCGAGGAACTGCAGTTTTTTAGCACTTCCACGTTTTTCATTCTTTCAGCCCCGGAGGTCTTGGTTGCATTACACACATAAAAACAACAACTTGTTAATTACAGGAGCGAGAGCCAGCGGCAGGGACGGTCAGGTGGAGCAGGAGGAAGAGGAGGGGGAGGTGTGGAGGAGGAGGCAGTCCATGCAGGCCTCCGGAGGCATGGCCCAAATCCAGGAGGTGTGCGGGGCCAGAGAGAGTCAGAACGGGACAGTAGGGGTGGAGAGACAGACAGGTGAGCTGCAGGACAGATATTTACTTTTTGTTTTATTTTTTCCAGTAAAAAATGAAAATTAATTATCCCTTTTATTTACAAGGGAAAATATAGCAGGCACTTTTCCACACATTATTACCTCCCGTACAGCTTCACTCCTCGATCAGATGCGACTGAGCGGCTCCACCAGAGCAGCTGGAGGTTAATTGCTTCACTGGAGGTCTCCTTAATAGTCGTCAATGAGTGAATCAAGGAGCTTAATCCTTTTCACGTCTCTATTTTCCAGTCCCCTGCTGCAGCGGTTGCGGTTACGTCTCTTTACCTCAGGCTGTGTTCTCATCTAACAGGAGCATATGAAACTGAGACATTCACAGGCTAACGGGGCTTCTTTTATGTGTCTATACATGTAAGTCAGGATATTTTTGTTATAGGGCTGTCAATCGATTCAAATATTTGTGTGTGTGTGTGTGTGTGTGTGTGTGTGTATGTGTGTGTGTGTGTGTGTGTGTGTGTGTGTGTGTGTGTGTGTGTGTGTGTGTGTGTGTATGCAGGTGCCACAGCTCAGGTCAATGGCCACCAGCATGTTCGCTCCCTGCCGTCTCTCCGCCATGACATCAGTCGTTACCAGAGAGTGGACGAGCCGCTACCACCTAGTGAGTGTGTGTGTGTATGATTGATAGAATTAGTTAGTAGTGTCAGCTATTCATTAGTAACAGTAACTCTCCTCCTTTAGTTGTTGGTTCACTTGGCCTTCTTTTAACCCTCTGAAAATGATGATGGATCATCTGACTGGCATTAACATTACTGCATTTTGAAGGCCGTTGCAGGATTCAGTTTTTAAGATGGTGGATATACAGTGGTATCATATGAATCTTGAGATTGCGATGAATCCGTTTCAGGGGCTAAATATGGCTCCGAAGTTGAGCTGTCTTTACCGCGAAGTGCGCAACACCTCAGTGGCAAACGGCGCGTGATGCACGTGTGCCCAGCGGCGGCGCTGGATAGTATAATCAATCTTTGTGGCTGCTTAAAGGGATTCATTACTCGTCTTTTTCAGTGGGTGTTCACTCCTTTACAAGCCGACAGACGCATAAAAAATCATTATACATTTGTTTGAACCAGACTGGGAGGCTCGTATCGACAGCCACGGTCGGATCTTTTATGTGGACCATGTCAACAGAACTACAACTTGGCAACGCCCCACTGCTCCCCCCGCCCCGGAGACCCTCCAGAGGTCCAACTCCATGCAGCAGATGGAGCAGCTGAACCGCAGGTGAGAACACACACAAAACTGTAAATACAAGCAGCAAAGTTACAAAAAAAAATGTAGGTGAATTGTCAAATTTGATTACTTTAACTGTCACCATGGTAGTAAATACAAACATACACACCTTACCAGGTATCAGAGTATACGTAGGACGATAACCAATGACAGCAGACCAGAGGAGCCGCCAGCCATTGAGCTGCCGACAGATGAGACTGACACGCACCCTTCCATCCCAGGTAATCCTCTCAGTGCACTGCATTCTGGTCTATGTAGTCTGCAAAGCATGTCCTGGAGACTGTTTTCTGACCCCATGTGTTGCAGAGCTCCGCAGGGACACCAGCGTGGCTCCGTCTAGTTCCAGGTCTCGCCTCACCCTGCTGCTTCAGTCCCCCAGCGCGAAGTTCCTCACCAGCCCCGACTTCTTCACTGTGCTGCATTCCAACCCCGTACGGACACTCCTTTTTCTCCTTCTCTCTCTTCTTTCCTTCAACAAATCAATCTCTCTTTTCCCCTCATCTCCTTCTCATAGGTCACACTCCCACACTACCACACATGGGTACAAGGGACTGTACGAAAATGATTAGGGTGTCAGTAAAAGGGGAGGGTTATGTATTTAGTATACATACTAGAGATGCTGATTTAGATTTTCTTCACAAACGTAGAAATGGTTAATGGATACTAATTACATCGTAATAAACAGCGGGACAACTTCACTTAACAAAATACTTTCTCTGGTGGATGTGTTTCCTCTCTTCTTTCTGTCTTTTTCTCCTTCCTCTCTTCTATAAATTCTCTCCTGCCTCTCTTGCGTGCCTAGAGTGCCTACCGTATGTTCACCACCAACACGTGTCTGAAGCATATGATCAGTAAGGTTCGTCGGGACGGTCACCACTTTGAGCGCTACCAGCACAACAGGGACCTGGTGGCCTTCCTCAACATGTTCTCCAACAAACAACTGGAGCTGCCCAGAGGCTGGGAGATGAAGCACGACCACACCAGCAAGGTGAGGACCACACCTGTATCAAAAAGTCTCATAGCTCAACAGCTTTAATGGAATTTGGATAGAGTAGACTGCAGACTGGTGTATATATGCTCAACATTGAATGAATGAATGAATTATTTAGTTATTTGGAAAATGTGTTTATTAACATGAAATATATATTAGGTCATTTTAGGGCTCATAGTGTAATATTCCCTGCCACGGTATGCATATTGTGCCACAAAATTAAGAATGAGTTGGTAGAGATTTGACTTAATGCCTGCATTTCCTGTATGGGGGATGGAAAAAAAAGACTATTCATCAATAAGTAAATCAACAAATACATAAGTATGTGCTGAAAAAATACATAAATTAATATCTTATTAATAAATAAAAGACTAAATGTTGGACACAAAAATAAATATTTAAATGCGTAATAATAATAATATAACAAATAATACATAAATGCTCAAATAAAACAATCGTAAAATAAATAAATATCTGCACTTCTATGTTTCTTAATTTCTGCATTTCTACCTTTTATATGAGGTTAGTAGCACCTACCCCGATAACATAGAGACACAGAAATTCGGAAAGAAATGTAGAAACTCATAAATAAATACATTTACATAGATAGATTGATAGATAGATGCTTGATATCATCTATAGATCCCTGCTGGAGGGAAGGGTGGCACTGGAGAACCAGGTCATTTTATGGAAAAACCACATCAGACACAAATTATTATTCAAAAATTCAAACATGTCTGAAGGGGGATCTTCAAATATTTTGTGACACAACATGTCACAGTACATGCACACTGATGTATGTAAATGTGTGAAGAAATATTTTTTAAAAAACTTGCAAATTTGCAAAAGAAGTTTGTTCTCTTAAGTCCAGAATGTTACACTTGACAGTCTCTTGTAATGTGTACGTATGCAGCCTTTCTTCGTGGATCATAACTGCCGTGCCACCACCTTCATTGACCCCCGGCTGCCTCTCCAGAGCACTCGGCCTCCGAGCGTCCTGGCTCACCGCCAACACCTGACTCGCCAACGCAGCCACAGTGCCGGGGAGGTCAGCCCACGACGACTGGTAAGACGGACAAAAGCATAGGTGCTTTAGGTATGCAGCTGATAGGGGTGGGAAAAATATCAATTCACCTGTGAAAGAAATATTCAATGCCAGAATCGTACATGCTGAATATCAAACATTTTCACTGTATTTACTGTATCGGCACCCAAGTATCCTGATAGTATTGAATCAGGAGATAGGCGTGTCATCCCAGCCCTAGTAGCTGACATACCTAAAGCAACGACTGAGGCTGTTAAAAGTATAAAAACATAACATCCTTCCACCGTCTCTCTGCAGGGGGGTGAAGACCCTCGTCACGCCGGCCCACCCGTCCTGCCGCGGCCTTCCAGCACCTTCACCTCTGCCAACAGGGGGCAGAACCCAGACGTCGTGCCAGTGGGTCAGTATACACACACACACACACACACACACACAACCCTTCACAAATGCTCAGATATGACCTACATGAACGTGTCGTCTTTCCTTCTAGCTTACAACGAGAAGATCGTGGCGTTTCTCCGACAACCAAACGTCTTTGAGATTTTGCAGGAGAGACAGCCCGACTTCAACCGGAACCATTCACTCAGGTACACACACACACACACACACAGTCAATCTATACCCACAGAGTTTAGTATTTATATGTAGAGCTTCTATGTGAAACAAAGCTACAGTCACCAGCATCTCTCTCGGCGTAATGTCGCTATGACAACAGGGAGAAGGTGCAGCTGATACGCACAGATGGAGGGTCGGGATTGGCCAGGCTGTCAGGTGATGCTGACCTTGTCATGCTATTAAGGTGAGACCTTCTTCCCTTAACTCAGTGTCTCCGTATCTCCCTGATGTTTCCTTCCTTTTTCTCTTGCTTTCAATTTAAGTCACTCTGTTGAATTCATTCAGTTTTCTTCCTCGCTCTGTGTCTCCTCTGCAGTCTGTTTGAAGATGAAGTAATGTCCTACGTGCCTCCTCACGCCTTACTTCACCCCAGCTACTGCCAGTCACCTCGGGGATCCCCTGTCTCCTCCCCACAGAACTCGCCTGGTAAGAGACTAATGTCCGGCTCAGACTACACCATATCAGCATATAGCCCGACACGGCAGTCGTAGAGTGTCGACTCAGATCGGGAACGATAAATGAGTGTCGTAACCTAAATTTGGTTGCCGATACAACCGACCGATTTAACCAGTTCAATTCGTCCAATTACACGGTGTGTCTCTAACAGAAAAACATATGAACCCTACTCTTTAATTTACTTGACAGGCCTGTTACGTTTGCTGATTGGAATTGCTGTTGGGGAAAGGTATCTTGGCAAATGGTCAATTCTTTCAAATGTCTCAACCTTAAAGGGATAGTTCGGGTGTTGAATGAGGTACCTATGCATAGTTAGTATATTACCTACAATAGATTGCGGTCAGAACGCCCCCAGTTTGGAGAAACAGACAGGAGTACCGATGGCTCGGAGGCAGAGCTCAGAGGTCGTCCACTAATCAGAAGGTGAGAGGTTCGATCCCTGGCTCGGCATGTCCAAGTATCCTTGGACTGCTGTCCAAGTGTTCTTGGACTGCTGTCCAAGTGTTCTTGGACTGCTGTCCTTGTGTACTGAACCCCAGATTACTCCTGAAGGCTGAGCCATCGGTGTGTGAATGAGCATTTAGATTAGATCCTGATGGACAGGTTGGAACCTTGTCTTCAGTGTATGAATGTGTGTGTGAATGTTGACGTAAAGCGCTTTGAGTGGTCGGAAGACTAGAAAGGAGCTATCTAAATGCAAGTCCATTTACCATTTAGTAAAGGATGACAGCTTCTCTCTTTCTCTCTACCTGTAGGTACTCAGAGAGCTAACGCCAGAGCTCCAGCACCCTACAAGAGAGACTTTGAGGCCAAACTGCGCAACTTCTACAGGAAACTGGAAACTAAAGGCTACGGTCAAGGACCAGGGAAGCTGAAGTAGGTGGTTGTCGGAAGAGAGACCTTTCTTCTCTTCCCTTCTTCTCTCACCTCTTCTCCTATTCTCTCTTCCTTTTCCTTCATTTCCTCTCCTCTTCTCTCCTCTCATCTTTCCTTCCTTTCATCCTTTTCCTCTTACCTTCTTTCTTCTCTTTCCTTTCATTGACTTCCCTTCCTCTCTCCTCTTCTCCTCCCCTCTTCTTTTCTCCCTCTTCCACTTTGCTGATATTTCTTCTTTCCTTTCCTTCTCTTTTTCTCTCCTCTTTCCCTACTTTCCCCTTTCCTTCCCTCTCCTTTTCATCTTGCCTTCTTTCTTACCTTTCCTTTCCTTCACTCTCCTCTTCTCCTTTTCTCCCTCCTTCCACTTTCCTGTCCTCCCTTCTTCTTTCCTTTCCTTCTCTTTTTCTCTCCTCTTTCCATCCTGTTTCCCTTTCCTCCCCTCTCCTTTCTCCTTCCTTCTATTCTCCTTTCTTTTCCTCTCATTTCCTTCTCTTTTCCTCTTTTCTTTTTCCTCTCCCCCCTCTTGTGTCATATCATCTCCTCTTTCTCTTCCATTTCCTTCCCTTCCTCTCCTCTTTTCCTTCCGTTCTGTCTCCTTTTCTCCTTCCTTCCACTTTCCTCTCCTCTCCTTTTCCTTTTCCTCTTATCTCCTTTACTTTCTTCCCTTCCCCTCTCCTCTTCTCCTTCCCTCCCCTCTTAGTTTCTTTGTGCGTGTGATGCGTCTGTCTGTCCACTCACCTGCTTGTGTTCGTGTCTCAGGTTGATCATCCGTCGCGACCATCTGCTGGAAGACGCCTTCAACCAGATCATGTGCTATTCCCGTAAAGACCTGCAGCGCAGCAAGCTCTACGTCAGCTTCGTTGGGGAGGAGGGGTGAGTACGTGGGAGGGGGAGGAGAAGAATAAGCATGGATGTGTGCGTATCTGTGAAACATATCTCATTTCATGGACAATCTGGCGAATATATGATATCTTGATGTTTTCATGCCTCCGTGCGGACGATAGCTGTGGCTATCCGTCCGCAAGACGACAAGCAAGTAACTTTTAAAATGCTTGTTTTCTGAATGGAGTTCGGATCGATCAGGGATTTAGCATCAGGCAAAACATAATTCTAATATACATGTAGACCCCAAATAATGAGGTTCTGGTCTGTGAAGAAGTGTTATGAAGAACTCATCAGATCTGGTGTAGTAAGGGTTGATATCCTGAATGTGTGTGTTGCAGGTTGGACTACAGCGGGCCTTCCAGAGAGTTCTTCTTCTTGGTTTCCAGAGAGCTGTTCAACCCTTATTATGGTCTGTTTGAGTACTCTGCCAACGACACCTACACCGTCCAGATCAGCCCCATGTCTGCCTTCGTAGACAATCACCACGAATGGTGAGGTTTACTGCACACACATACACAAATACACACACACTGAAGCTCATATAAGTATTTATTTATTGATCTTGTGTGTTAATGTGTGTGTGTTTCAGGTTCCGGTTCAGTGGTCGTATTCTGGGTTTGGCTCTGATTCATCAGTACCTGCTGGATGCCTTCTTCACCAGACCATTTTATAAAGGCCTACTGCGCATGTATGTGTATTCAATGCATGTATGCACAAACACAGATTTTTTTTTAAGCTCATTTTAAACTCATTTGACCAGGTCTTTTATTTTATATGTTGACTTAGTCTATGTATTGATTCATTTGTTTGTCTAGAGGTCACAACAGGTAATTTTATACAGTGAGGTCAAGTTTCAAAAAATGATCTCACTACAATGAAATGTCTCCTATGGGGACTAACATCATCACACATGAATACAGTTGGGCTCATTGGATCTACAAGAGTCTCAGCTTTACAGTGATACCCACTTTATGTAATTCCAAGACAGTTTAGGGACCCCAATATGCAGAAACATTCAAACACACCCTTTTAGAATAGGAGACAATAACACATTAATACTGCATGCATAACACTGCATGTGATTATCATAAAGTGGGCATGTCTGTAAAGGGGGAGACTCGTGGGTACCCACATATCTTGAGGTCAGAGGTCAAGGGACCCCTTTGAAAACAGCCATGCCTGTTTTTCCTCGCCAAAATTGAGCATAACCTTTTGAGCGTTATTTAGCGCGTGGATCTGCATGGCTGAGTTGTACTAATCACACATAGACACATAGACAAAATACACATTTTTGATATACTTTTAGTAAATAATCACACACTCCCTCTCATTTCCTCCCATGTAGTCCCTGTGAACTGAGTGACCTGGAGTACCTGGACGAGGAGTTTCACCAGTCCCTTCAGTGGATGAAGGACAACGACATAGAAGACATGCTGGACCTCACCTTCACCGTCAATGAAGAAGTCTTCGGACAGGTGAGGAGCGTCTGTGAGAGAGAAAGAGGACAGACTGGGGTTGTAAATAAAAATCTGGAAGCAAAAAGGTGATGATTTTGTGCGTGTGTGTGTGTGTGTGTGTTCCCATAGATAACAGAGAGGGAGCTGAAGCCCGGTGGAGCCAACATCCCCGTCTCAGAGAAGAACAAGAAGGAATATATTGAGCGGATGGTGAAGTGGAGGATAGAGAGAGGAGTGGTGCAGCAGACTGACAGCCTGGTCCGAGGTTTCTACGAGGTATGGCTTAGTGTGACATAATACTTTGACATCTTCATGCTTTTACCGATCTATTACATTTCTATGGAAGTAGTATTAGGGCCAGACATGAGGAAAAAGATGAGGTAAGGAAGATTTTTTGGTATGTTTTGCAGTTCGAGAATACAGATGAAATGTCAGTGTATGCGCTCACGCTAATGTTGTAGTTTGTTTAATTCTCAAAAGTTCAACATTTATTCTGACATTTCAACTTAATACTCAACACTTTAACTTTATTCTCAACATCTGGACTTTGTTTTCAACATCTGGACTTTGTTTTCAACATCTGGACTTTGTTCTCAACATCTAGACTTTGTTCTCAACATCTGGACTTTGTTCTCACCATCTGGACTTTGTTCTCACCATCTGGACTTTGTTCTCAACATCTGGACTTTATTCTCAACATTTCGTCTTTATTCTTGAAATGGTATTTTGACTTTATTCTCAACATTTCAACTTTATTTTCAACGTTTTGACTTCTTATGCATGGCACTAATACTTAAAAATCTAACTTATGGCGCCTGGGTTAGCTCAGTTGGTAGAGCGGGCGTCCATGTATTAAGGCTTGGTCCTGACCGCGGCGGCCCGGGTTCGAATCCGGCCTGTGGCCCTTTCCGCATCCACTCTCTCTCTCCCCCCTTTCAAGACTCTATCCACTGTCCTGTCAATAAAAATGGAAAATGCCCCCAAAAAAAAAAATCAAACTTATTCTCAACATTTCAACAATATTTTTTTACATTTTGACTTTATTCCTGTAATTTAGACTTTATTCTCGAAATGCAAAATAGGAAAAAACTTCCCCCTCATTTTTTTCCCCACCATGCCGTTCATTTCTCAGTCAAAATGTACTGCACAGAACGGTCCCAGTGTATGATATGTGTGTTTCCTAGGTGGTGGATGCCAGGCTAGTATCAGTGTTTGATGCAAGGGAGCTGGAGCTGGTAATCGCCGGCACAGCTGAGATTGACTTATCAGACTGGAGGAACAACACCGAGTACAGAGGAGGTATGGAAGAAAAGACGGATGAATGGGCTGTTTATCAGACTAAATACATTTCAAACCTTTAAATATTTTTTGTTTACAATATTAAGGAGGAAAAAGAGAACATCTTTCAATGTTGGCTGGTCCACCACTTTGGTCCAGACTGAAAAATCTCACCTACTATTCCCATGAAATTCTGTATTTCATGGTGTCCAGAGGATGAAGCCATCGATGATTCCCTTGCTAGTTACATGACATGATGTGTTATATTTAGGTTACCACGACAACCATATTGTGATCCGGTGGTTCTGGGCAGCAGTGGAGAGGTTTAACAATGAGCAGAGACTACGGCTCCTGCAGGTAGGCATGTGTGTGTGTGTGTGTGATGGAGAAACACAAAGAAGGTTATTTACTAAGCTTTTGATTGAAGGTGCCACCTCTTATCTTCTTATTCTCTGTTTCCTTCCCTGTCCGTCGCTCCCTCCCGTCTCCCTCCTTCCCGTTCAGTTTGTGACCGGGACATCCAGTATTCCCTACGAAGGCTTTGCGTCTCTGCGAGGCAGCAACGGACCCCGCAGGTTTTGTGTGGAGAAGTGGGGGAAGGTCACCGCACTGCCCAGGTAAACACAGCAAGAACACAAAGCTCATCGTGGTTTGATTTTTGGTCATAATTTCAAGCTGTCATCATTATTACTGAACTTCATATTCACCATACAAATATCAGAGTGCCATCGATCTATCTGCGCGAGAGCGAATAAACATATTTCCTTAAAGGTCAATTCCTTTAACACTGCGATGCACATTATATCTTTGCATTATTACTCAATATTTAATGAATTCCTCAACTAAGTTATCTTTTAACATCAAAAACACTTATTTTAATGTCATTTTTCCATAATAATAATAATAGGAACCTGTGATTTGTTTAGATATTTGCAACAAGGAACATGTGCTGCTCACACTACGCCTTCTATTCTCCTCTCCAGAGCTCATACCTGCTTCAACCGGTTGGACCTGCCGCCGTACCCGTCCTTCTCAATGCTGTATGAGAAGATGCTGACGGCCGTGGAGGAGACCAGCACCTTCGGGCTGGAATGATCCTCGTCCCGTCCGCCGAATCGAATCTCAGCTCACCTCAGCCTACCCCTCGAGGACTGCTGGTGGTAGCGAAGAGAGCTGGACTAAGGTTCAAAAAGCTGGATTTAAAGGTTTGTGTTTAATTTATGATGGGCTATATTTTATAACCGAGGCTGATAAGACCTTTGAACCATGAAGCTGACTTTTTGAAAATGCCCCCCCTGTACAGAGGTTGTTTTTTGTTGCACCTGCACATATTTCGCACCTGCTTAGCAACACACACTTTCACCTGTGCGATGTGACGAATGAAGACCCACACTGCCTTCGGAACCAGAATGATAACTGCCGGGATTTGACCAATCGAACACCGGGATGTTTTTTTTTTTTCTCTTTGATACCAGGAGGTTAAAATTTTCAGATGTACACATCAAAGAAGAAGCGAGCACTGCCTTCACTGCAAAAGCTGAGTGGACTCAGCCTCTTTTATTCTAGTGTGAATGGACCTCGAAGGCCTGTCCAGAACTGAGAGCTTCTTGTAGTACAGCGTCTCCTTGTGGCCTGTAGCAATAACTGCACCCATGCGGTTATTACTCAAAGCTTTTTCAAGGACCACCTGATATAACTTTTGGTAAAGTTTGAGGAATTTTCACGTGAACTTCTACAGCTACTTTTGGAGTCTAGACAGCAGCTTTGGTATTGTTACAGTATTTTCATCTACAAGAAAAAAATGATTTTCTAATTATGTGGATGTGACATGTTGTGATTTGAATGTAACTAACTTCATGATGTGATTTTGTACCAGATCTGGATCAATTGGCAAAAAACATTTGGGCAACACTTACTTGAGTTAAATCATGTTTTGATGGTGAGTAATCCATATCCATTTACTTGGATTGTATTTGATTTGATGATTTGATCCAGGTCTATGTTTTCTAAAATTTGTTGAAAGTAGTCTACATTCAAGAAAGTTATACATCCAAATAGAAAAAAGTAAATGTCCATGTGGCGGACCTAGAAGCCAAGAAGTTTAATGGGTGGCATGTGGTGGGGCACCAGCACGCAGATTTAAATGCAAAACATATCTATATGTTGATTCCTTTTTACTCATGTATTTATGAATACCATCTTTTAAAAGCATTTTTTATATCATTTTTTTCCTTTTGCAAAGTTACGGTTGTTGATGCGCACTCTCAAAGGGTTCCGATTTTTCTATCGTGGGTTCGTTTTCAAGCGTCGGTGAATGAAAATAATCATCTCATCTGGTTGGACCTCTGACCAAACAGAACCAAATATATTCCAGTCAGTTAAATTCTCCCTTTACCGCTGCCGTGCTAAGTTACACGCTTTGACAAAATACTGATCAGCGATGGAAGAAGTACTCTTTTACTTTCGTAAAAGTAAGCAATACCACAGTGTAGAAAGTAAGTAAAAGTCCTGCATTCAGATTTTACTTAAAGGTGCTAAATGCGAGATTGGGAGCGTTTAATGAGCACAGTGCAGAGCAGCGGTCGTGAGCTAGTCCGTGGGGCATCGTTACCTTACTTTGTAAATACGCAAAGTAACTAAAGTTATCAAATAATGTAGAATTTAAAAAGAACAATATCTGAATTGTTGTGGAGTAAAAGTATAAAGTAGTAGAAAATTAAAAGCACTAAAACCTAAAAATTGTACTTGAGTAAATGTGCTTATTTACTTTCCAATAGTTATTGCGAATGTATCGACTCAGTTGCAGCAAGCAATGTCCATTTTTAGCTAACTGATATTGAGCTTTGTATTTCTTGCCGGGTTCAGTTTGGACAGCTCAGGGACATAGATGGGGTGGCTGAAAATTACATTAATTTATGGACAATCTCCATCATAGCGGTGTCCCCCCCCCATGCCTGCCACGCACAGCCAGATCAGAACCGAACAATTTCCCCAAGCTCGACTACTAAAATTAGATTTTAAGATGCAATTTTAAGTCCAATTTATTATGTACTCATAGAAAATGACTTTATCACCCTGAGATATTTTGATTAAGTCCTGGACCTACCGTTTTCCTCGTTTCAACTTTTAAAGAATGTACTCTAATCCAGAATACAAACTATCATTGTTTTCTGTAAGAAGTTGGGTAAATGTTCATGTGCAAATTCAGTTTAATTCAAATGGGATCGAATTAATTCCATTCTCATAATGAAAATAATGATATTAGTTTCCTCACTTGTCTCACCAGAATGTACCAAAGTTTTGAGCCTCTACCGGCGGCCTCACATCTAACCCCAAACAACCACTCTTTCTGTACAGTCCACCTCACTTTTGAATATGAATGTCTGTCAGCACTTCTCTCCTGGAAAATAAAATTTTCGTCACTCTATGCAAGTTTTAGTGTGACTGTAATTGATCAAACGGAGCCGGATCAAATGGAAATGAATATTTGTGTCCTCCAAACAGGTATTCTGTTATATGTTCTATTTCCAATTCTAAAGGTTGTTTTGTTCTTGTTCTTGTTCTAGCATGACATGATATGCAATGTAAAACAGCCTGCGTGACATAGGATAATCCTCTTGAATGTTGTTGTCATTTTACTTGATTATTATATTCATTTAATAATTTATTAATGGCTTTTTTTGTTGCTTTTTTATTAAGGGTGTAAGAAAATATCGAGTATATATTATGTTTTATATAATAATGTATAATACTGTATGGAATCTCAAAAAAACTCAATTTTTACTTAATAGGTAACATGCAAAGATCAACTCAATCAATGCTTTATTTGATTTGCAAAGAGTTGCACCCTCTCATCCTCACATATAGACACAGAAATCACACTTATAATCAATATTTAATCTAACAATTTTTTTTTCAAATTCTATATAATATCTTGAAAGACACTTCCTGAAGTTTGTTATTGATCCAGTATTTATCACACATGTTCCAGACTTCCTCCCTCTGTATCATGGACTGTGTTCATGTTCTGGTTAGAGCTCTCAGTCTGATCAGAGCACACAGGTGTGTGATTAGTGCGCATGTTCACCTCCACCTGTTCACAGCTACCAGCCACACTGACCAGCTGCACGAGCTCCGAGATCACAACTATGTAACCTTGGTAAGTAGCACACTTGTTGATGTTGGACGTTAATATTGTTCATAGAAGCTGTAAATTAAAGCTATGTTGTTGGTTAGAATCTGTTAGCTAATGTAGCTAATGCTAGAAGCTAGCACGCAGATTGCGACACTCTCGCGAGATGTTTAACTTTAAAGGCATTGATGTCGAGTAGTTGAGGTTCGTGTCGGGCAGCGAGTTGCTTTATGCAGGATTTTTTCGCAATTTGCTTCATTGTTTACACCATACATATGTGTATATATATATATATATATATATATATATAGACGTGTGTGTGTGTGTATATATACATATAGTCTATGGTTGACACCATGGAAGTATCATTTCCGTGTTTGCAAGCTACGTCACGATGACGTACCTTATACATATATGTGTGTATATGTATATACATATACATATACATATGTATGTGTGTATATGTACGTATATATTACTACTATTATACTGTATATACTACTACTATATACTGTATACTAGTTTATATATTTAGTATATTAATATTTAGTATGAGAAGGAAAATTTCACAACATTAGTTCTGATTGGTCAAAAGTCTTGAAATTTGGTACAGACATACTTTACTCAAGTATCTTACAAGTACTTCTTAGAACAACTTTGATGTTTATAGATCACATGAAGAATCACATTTTTGAAAAAGTGGAAAACTGCTAACAGTGTTTATTAAATATTTTCCATATGAAATATATATATATATATTTTTTTTTACACTGCATATTTGTGCATATCTTTGATATTCAACTTGTTATGAACTCATAACAAGTCAAATTGATTGTGCTCCTTGTAGTTTCTGAGATACAGATATTTTCATACTGTATCTAGTATTTGGGCACATGGGACTATTGTCTTTTCCCTAAAATATAATGGAGTCTCTTGTAAAAACACTAGTCCCATCATGTGCCCAAAGACTAGATACAGTATGAAAAGAAAAACTCACTTTTCAGCCGAACGGTTTGACCAATTTTGGAAATTTCTTCACATTTGCGTTTACGCCAGAGAACATTTCCACCAAAGGAAATTAAAAATTTCAATTGCGGGCACAAATGGGTTAATGTGTTTGAAAAGAGAGTTTCTATTACTCTGTTTTCTGATAAATGTCAATGTGTTTTTTTTTTTTCATCTGCAAATCACGAAAACCAGTGGTGGAGGTTTCATTGAAATAGATGTCTCTTAATCAATATCTATTGCTGAAGGAGGTAACGCAATGGAGATTGAGCTTAGGGCCCACTGATGAAAGTGTTGTAATATTTATACATTTGCAGTATTACAAACTGGGTTTCTGTGGTGACAAATTTATTGAACCAGAATAATCCAATAACCTGTCGTCCTTCGCTTCTTTTTCTTCCCAGATGAATGCAGAGTTTCCGGACCTTAACTAAGGACCACCGAGCTTCTTCACCTCATCCATGTCTTTTTCATGCTGAACTGGTAAGGTTATATGTCTTTAATGGTGTTGGAAAGTAATAGTAGATGTTGTAGTTGAAGTTGAAGTTGTAGTTGTAGTTGAAGTTGTTGTACTTCATGTTGTTACAGTGGTAGTTTCCAATGCGGCTCCCAAAATTGGCACTTGTCATCAAAAAAAGTCTCAATCACTATGTTGAAAAAAAACTCAGTGTAGTATGTCGAAATTAAAGAAAAAAGCCGTAGTGCACTATGGAAAAAGTCATAGTATAGAATGCTATAAAAATACCAGTATGTCGAAAGAAATGGCATAGTATAGCATGTCGAAACAATTTAAAAGTCATAATATAGTATGTGGATAAAAAGTCATAGTGTAATATACCAAAACAATATAGTAAAGTATGTCTAAAAAAAAAGTCATAGTATAGCAGGTTATAAAAATGTCATAGTATAGTATGCTATAAAAATGTCATCGTATAAATCCATAATGGAAATACATTTCAATACAAAGTTATAAAATTACTTTGTTTACAATTGTATTGTAAAACATGAGCATAAAAAACATAAAACCTCTTTTCACATTCCACACTTTGTCATTCACATACAGTCATATCAATGCTATCTAATCAAATGTGGTTTTAACAGCACAGCTAGTGTGTTTCTTTATCCCAAACTCTAAATGTGGTTTTCATTTCTCTTTAACAACAGAAGAGATTTACATATAAATGGTGCTCTGCTGCCACCTTCAGGAGGGTTACAGAACACAGCAGGTTAACAGGTCAATAAAAGCCTGATAACAAAGTGAATTAGAGCCAAAATGAAGAAGCTACTTAACATATAGAACATGCAACTAACATCACACACCTGTATGATGGGACACACACCAGCAGACAGGTGAGGAACAGCGTTCAGATGGTCATCACAGCCCGCTCACACCTGGATGAAAGGACAGAAAGGTGCTGCATTAGCAACTAGCTAGATACCCGGATGTTACACGTTAAGATACCAGGCTACGTCATTAGTATCAACCTCTCAACCGGAAATGACGCATTCACGGGACTGATAAATTACTAAATGTGTTGAACGTGAGTTACAGCGTTAAACAATCTGATACTGGAGACTGTAGCACACTGAGAGACAACTTCAATGATGTTACTGACCATTATTAGAGCGGAGCGAGCACCGGACACCTACCCACAGTGCACCTGTATGTACTACAAAATAAAAGCCTTATAAACCCTTACGTTATGTTACCCACAGTGCAACTGCAGGTACTACAAAATAAAAGCCCAGACGTTAGCATCAGTTAGCTGAACGCTAAGCTACCTAGCAGCGGACACAGCGAGCCTGTTTGTTTGTGGGGATGTACAGCCTCTGACTGACCTCATAACGTCCTCCACACGTCTTCATGAAGCACATTATCATAAATCCATAAATTCATCCGCTCTAATGTCAATATGTCCAGCCGTCGGGCATTTCTCACAGCAGACATGTTGGCTGGTGGTGGCAGGAAAAGCACAGGTGCTACTAATTACACTAACGATGGCGCTGTTGTGTTCAAGTGTACTAAACCAGCCCTACACACTCTCCCTACACCCTCTCCCGCTCCCTACACCCTCTCCTGCTCCGTACCCCCTCTCGCTCCCTACACCCTCTCCCGCTCCCTACACCCTCTCCCGCTCCCTACACCCTCTCCTGCTCCGTACCCTCTCCCGCTCCCTACACCCTCTCCCGCTCCCTACACCCTCTCCCGCTCCCTACACCCTCTCCTGCTCCGTACCCCCTCTCGCTCCCTACACCCTCTCCCGCTCCCTACACCCTCTCCCGCTCCGTACCCCCTCTCCCGCTCCCTACACACTTCCACTCCGTTTGCGCCCTCGCGTGGAGGGTCCGCCATTTTAAGTGCCATCCCAAACCAATTAGCTGGGAGTGGAAGTGGGTTAGTGGAGTGGGAGTTAGGAGTGGTAGAGCAGGTGCCCCATGTACTAAAGTTCAGTCCTTACCGCAGTGAGTTCGAATACGACCCATGGCCCCTTTGCTGTATCTCATCCTCTCTCTCTCTCCCCCTTTCATAACTGTCACTTTCACAAACTAATAAAGCCAAAAATATTTTAAAAAAAAGTAGTATAGTAATAGTTTTTTGAAAAAAAAAAAAAAAAGTCATAGTATATGTCAAAAACAATCATAGTATAGTATCATGACAAAATTAATTCTTATTGTAGTATGTTGTGTTACCTCACCTGGTAGAGCAGGCATCACATGTACTAAGGATGAGTCCTTACTGCTGTGAGTTCAAATCCAAACTTTGGCTCCTTTTATAGTATGTCAAAAAAAATTTAAAAAAGTCATAGTATAGTATGTTGAAAAATGTCACTTAATAGAAATCTCTGTAGGCTATTATGTATTATTTATATTTGAAACAATCATGCATACTTAACAGTGTTTTCTTCTCCCTGACGCTTGGCCATTGTTCGATTAGCTCTTTATTTACTCTTTACTTTATTAGCATCAATGTGTGCACAGGTAATGTTCAGATGTTGTGATATGTTCTTTTAGAGGTAATGTTCTGCAACTGCATCATTCCAAAGGGATATTCACTCTAAAAAACTCGGAAATTAGATCTTTCTTTATTTGCAAATAGCCAGTAACATACAGTATATACTGAAGCTTACACCTTTGCAGAAATCTCCCAAGTGTTGCATTTATTGGTATATTGGTATTTCATACCAAGATTATTCATATGTAGTTGCAGAGATATTCTCTTCATTTTGGGAATGTCATTTTCAAGCAGGGGCCTGAGCCAGAAGGTTACCGTCTCCTCATCGCTCCACGCAGATGTGATGTTTTCAACTCTTCCTGCTTCATGTACGTCATGTACAAAGACAAGATGGCTTCTTGTCTCAGAATAGTGACTGAAGCTGCATGGACTACAAAACAATATGTCTGACCATGTAAAACTAATAACAGCGTGCAGGGTGTGACGCCCGTTCAGGTCGTCAAATACTGCCATTCTGTCACGCCCTCGTGTTGTGATTGGCTAGTACTACACAGTGCTATGATTGGCGAATTATCTAGCAATAGCAATGTGCTTTCTTATG